>NC_136810.1:8088031-8220388 GCF_951216825.1 Electrona antarctica | reverse complement strand
GAATAGGGTTAGGTTTAGGCATCGTTTTACTGAGGTTGAGGTTAGGAATAAGGTTAGGTTTAACCGTTTAAGCATAATTTACTTAGATTACTTTAGGAATACCAGGCCGCGCTGTTCCGCCGGCTGTACGCCCGGGGCGAGTTGGTAAAGGGGCGAGCAGTCTCGTATTCCTTGCCATGCATGAAAAGAAACAAAACGTGCACACAGGTCCAGACCTTTTTCACGTGTGCTTTTTCACGTAAACTATGTAAGTGGCATTAGAGGCTAATAGTGCTGACGGAGCAGCTTTCTTAACAATTAGAACATTTGTAACAAATCAGTAAGTGCTATTACTTTGCAACTTTCACCAGAATATAGGCCTATGGGCAGAAACGTTCACATGCTTGAAGCTGGAAGGAATGATGAAGTCCATCACCGTTTTCCTCATAAACTGTAATCTAGCAAAAGACTCAAACGTTCATGAAAACATTTGGATCCAGACAGTTCCGACGATCAACCATCATGTATTTCTCACACTTTGTCTTCCACCTCTTTTTCATAAAGAATTTTGCCATTTTCCCACTTTTTTTTGTTTTTAGGAATGCCACAATAGGTATGCCAGGGTGAGAGCGGTTAAATAACAATACATATAAATGTTTAAAGGACCACTTCACCACAGACGGAGTAGGAAAAAATGGTGGTATTTTATCATTAACATTAGTTAGGACCAATTATAGGAAGAGAAGTTGAAAAGTGGTGAAGTGGTCCTTTAATCTAGCAGGGAAAATGAACCTGTCTGTTTGTAGCTTGTCATTGTTCCACTTAGCCTCGTAAGTGATGGCATTTGTAGGGAGAGGATTATGGCCTAGTGATATTGATGACATCCTTCCTCTCCCATGTGGTGTGCAGGGTTTTCATGACACCGTGATTCTCGTTGAGGTCTGAAGTGAAATGTATTTATGCTCCATCGTTCTGTGGCATCGTAAAAGCCCACGACTTTGTGAGCTTGTACGTTCCCGCACGACTGTCATAACGACGAAGCAGAAATCAGGGCTGGAGTCGAGGCAGCGCTGAGGGTTCTGAGCCTCTGCTCTGCTGTAAAACTAATCACCTCCTCAGATATAAACCAGGCCCGGAATCTAAACTTGGGCCGCTGGTGGCAAAATCGGCCCCATAAATCAGAGGAACGGAGAGAAAGCAGATGGAGAAGAAATGAACCACCCTCGTGTACATGTGGTGCCAAAGACCCCCAGACTGGGACGGGCAGCACGATGGGATATAATTGAGACAGATGGCCTGCCAGACACAGAGATATGGAAAGGTTTATAAAGACATAGAGAGAGATGGGGGGGGGGGGGAATCAGACAGTTAGCACACGCATGCACCACACGCTCCAAAGGCTCCGTGTGAATCGCACTCGCAAGGACCCGAGTTTGAATCCGACTCCCGTCATCTCATGCACATGTCCCATCTGTCTTTCTGGTCTAGAGGGGGGGGGGGGGGGGGGGGGAGCAAGCGCTGGGGAAATATTGGTTCACCGATCAGAGACCCTCCGCCCCTCTCCTCCCTGGTAGAAAACAGCGGAAGAAACTGACGTCAATATGTTGAGACTCGAGAGCGCCACTCGGCACTGTAGTTCACTTCCGCTAAGTGTGAGAACTACTGATTTAGAAGGGTATAAAGCCCCACCCCACCATATACAGTATAGGCTACTGCACTGCACGCCAGTTAGCAAAAATAGCTGATCTAGAAGCTCACGACCAGTTGCAATGTGACGTGGTGTGAGCTTGTAGATCAGTTATCAATAAATACATTCATTAATCTGCTTTATTGATGACGGCAGCAGGACCTCCATTCCGGATCCTCACTGCCAACAAAGTGAGCCGTCAACTCGCCCTGACCAAAGCACTAGGGGCCCATGAAGACAACATCAAACCCTGACCAAAGCACTAGGGGCCCATGGAGACAACATCAAACCCTGACCAAAGCACTAGCGGCCCATGAAGACAACATCAAACCCTGACCAAAGCACTAGCGGCCCATGAAGACAACATCAAACCCTGACCAAAGCACTAGCGGCCCATGAAGACAACATCAAACCCTGACCAAAGCACTAGCGGCCCATGAAGACAACATCACACCCTGACCAAAGCACTAGCGGCCCATGAAGACAACATCAAACCCTGACCAAAGCACTAGCGGCCCATGAAGACAACATCAAACCCTGACCAAAGCACTAGCAGCCCATGAAGACAACATCAAACCCTGACCAAAGCACTAGCAGCCCATGAAGACAACATCAAACCCTGACCAAAGCACTAGGGCCCATGAAGACAACATCAAACCCTGACCAAAGCACTAGCAGCCCATGAAGACAACATCAAACCCTGACCAAAGCACTAGCAGCCCATGAAGACAACATCAAACCCTGACCAAAGCACTAGCAGCCCATGAAGACAACATCAAACCCTGACCAAAGCACTAGCAGCCCATGAAGACAACATCAAACCCTGACCAAAGCACTAGCAGCCCATGAAGACAACATCAAACCCTGACCAAAGCACTAGCAGCCCATGAAGACAACATCAAACCCTGACCAAAGCACTAGCAGCCCATGAAGACAACATCAAACCCTGACCAAAGCACTAGCGGCCCATGAAGACAACATCAAACCCTGACCAAAGCACTAGCGGCCCATGAAGACAACATCAAACCCTGACCAAAGCACTAGCGGCCCATGAAGACAACATCAAACCGTGGGTGCTCAGGGTACTGTATGCATGCTGAGCAGCAAGAAGCTCGCAACACAGCGCAAAGCGTCGCGTTGCATGTGCACTAGATCTGCTATTTTCACTAGTTTTGGGCGCGCGCACGCACGCACGCGCACACGCACACGCACACGCACACGCACAGTTGAAAAAGCAGAACAACAATAAATGAGTACCACAGACGAAAAACAGTCTTAAGTCCAAATTTCATTCTGACCCCTCCACGAAAAGGCCTCGTTGTCCTGAACCCTTATCTATCATTTATACATTATGGATCAATAGTGTGGACTTAGACTGTTATTCGTCTGTGGCATTATTGTAGCATTGGGGTGGCACAGTGGTGAAGTCCCTGCCTAACACCACAGAGGTTGTGGGTTTGAATCCACCGTGGTGCATCGGATGCACAATTGGCCCGTGTTCGGAGGAGGGAAGGGAGGGACGGGTGACACTGGTCATTGCAGTGTACTACTCCTACGGGCTCCAACTGTCAACGGGGAATGTTGGGCAGGAGGAGTAGGACGAAGGGTCCTCCCAGAGGGGGCTCCTCCCTGGCAGGTGAGTCTGTAGGCTACGACAGCAGTGACAACACCAGTGATGTGAATAGGTTTTCAATGTAGTGGGTTTTAGATGGGTCCCAGCCAGGGACATTCCAACGACGTTAGAGTACAGTACCGAGTACAGTATTGCATCCCAGGACCGCCGGAGGATTACATGATTGCGTCCTTTCTCAATTTAGTGAGTCTAAGGAAGCAGGATGCAGGCTATTTGCATTACTGCAACACAGAAATATATGTATGGGGAGTCGGGGACTACGACTAAATTGACTAAATTGGGGGGAAAGAAAAGAAAAAGGAGGAGAAATAAGCACTTCGGAACATGTTTTGTGACTAAATAACGACATTGGTACACAGGTGTTCTTTTCCTTTTTCCATTTCCTGCAAAGTAAAGGTTTTGGATGCATAAAAGGTTTTTGCCTGACAGCAACAATAGGAATAATGTAATAGGAATACAGAACGCTAACATCACTCATTTATCTTATCACTGCTGTCCAGAAGAAGCCTCCTATCTCCATATTCTAACCTTTGGTGTTTTTTTCCCGTAAATTAACCCATTTTAACCTGAGATCAGATTCTAAAAACGTCTTCTACATCCTGACAGTTTTCTGAAAAAGCTATGTTTCTATGTCAGTCGTTCTTCGATTTTTCTAAAATAGCAGACCTACAAGCTCTATGAGCTTGTATATCTGCTATTTTTTCAATAGCTAAAGCAGATCCACAAGCTCAAAACGGAGCACGAAGCAACACGTTTTGAGCTTTTTTTGCCATTGTTTTATTAGAATCTTGTAAAGTAATATGAGGTTTCCACCCGACAGAGATGTTATGTGAATGAAACCATCTTTCTCTTGCTATCCGTCTTACTTAATATTTGTGTGATTGCACTCATTTTTCACCCTGGGTGTAAGAGGGTTGATGTGTAACTGTAAACCCCCAGACATCCTCTGTTATTGTGTATTATTGAAGTCTGTTGTAATATTTCTCGGCGTTACAGTATGTCACTATCTGGTTGCGCTGCTCCATGTTGAATGGATTTGCCTGCAAAAACAAAAAGTGTTTTAATTCTGAGAACGTAAAAATGGATCACTTTCTAACACTCTCTACTCTCTACTGTGGATATCTGAGCAATTCATCTCCTTTCCCTTCTCACCTCAAGTAGTCCGGGAGCTATAGGCCCAGCCCATACTTGAGAAAGACCTCACGATCGAAACACCATATGTCCTGCTGTATCGCTGAATGAAAGTTTTCTGGAGCATACAGAGTGAGTTGCGAGCCCCTGCATCAGAGACGAAATGTTTTTATAATCGCCATGGGGGCCCGCCCCCTCCCCCCGCTGCATGTGTACAAGTGGACAGGCAACACGGTCCACCCCCCACCACCCCCCTGCCAGGACAAGAAAAGAAAGACAAGGCGAGAATTGCGCGAACGGTCGCGGCGCGACCTGGCGCGGTACAAACGGGACGGACCGAGGCGAATATATTCCATAGAGAAATGATATATTCAGGTCTAATTCCTCATGGGGGATCGAGCCCCACCGCCCCCACGGAGTATACGTCATTGCCCTGCATGCTTTTGTCTACGTTGTCTGTTTAAACAGTTTGGCTCAGCATCAAGATCGGAGGATGTGCGCTACCACATTCCATGAGTGAGCGAGCTGACTGTAGCAAGATGGCCGCCATGTGGCGACGTTGCTCTCCATTGGCCGGCAGGGCGGGCAAGTCATCTAGCCTTTATGTCTATGGTGGCAGCAAATTGAATGCCTGTGACTGGCTAGTACCGGCACATCCCATAAGGTGGAGTGACAGGAGCATTGTAATTGGCCAATAAGTGGTTTGATCACATAAGCCGGATGGGCAAACGCCTAATTGGCCAACCCTGATCCATAGCCTTTACAGGACATATCCCATAGACAGGAGGGATGATTGCTCTGCTATTATTAATTCACAAAAATGACAGTTGTCGTTTAGCAGGCAGAGGTCCTCAATTCCCAAATTCTTTTCCAAATGGCTGTCAGTGTGCACAGAAATATGACACTGATCGGCCTAGAAGTTTGCGAGATTAGCTGCAGACAGCCAGGTGGACGGACGGACAGACAGACAGACAGACAGACAGACAGACAGACAGACAGACAGACAGACAGACAGACAGACAGACAGACAGACGCCCACAGCTGAACGCTATGTCTCTGCCTGCCTGGCGGAGATAACGAGCAGATTGCATTGAAACTTGCTGAGTGCATTCACGCTGCTTGGAAGATGAACCCCACAGCCTAATTTATACCGTGTAAGACAACCCCCTGTGAGCCAGGTTTTTTGGCTCGTGAAACTAATTTGGAACACCTCGCAGGCTGCGTGCCACTTGGCTCATCATGTCTAGCGCGTCACACTGCGTCATTAATGACCCGGGCTTTAATGGTGAGCCCATCTATTGAGCATAAATGTCCATATGAGCATTGAGCCATAGCCTTGTTATACAGATAAACTAGGCTAGACTATTTTAGTAACCCTGTGACATATGCTCTAGCACCAACCTCAGGCCAAATTAACAACTTTTCACACAATATCTCGTAATCTACGACCACCCTTCAGGCAATTTCCAGTTGGATGTAACTCCTCGTGTCTCTCAGCGTAGTGTGTGTAGGGGCCTCCCCGTCTAACTTGTTTAACACATATTGATATGGAAACGGCAATCGATCACAGCTCGGCACCTGGGTGACTGTGAACCGCATTGCCCTTGTATAGCGTGATCAGGAGGATAACTTATGTAAATCACATTTTTTTGAGTGGTGTAAACCACTCCAACAACTGGCTTTGTACCCGTGTACCCGTGTTCGTACCAAAAAAATGAGCATGGTTGCTATGGTTGCTATGGACATTACGTCAGACCACAGCTGATCAGGCTATATAAGACCTCGCAACACTCAGTTCACACGGGTGTGATTTTTATATTACTCATTGAGATCCCTCATTACTATTCATGGTGAACAGATCAACCAGGTATGTTCCTACAAATACCTGGGAGTAGTACTAGTAATAGACATGTGCCAAAACTGACCCAATAGGCATTGACAGCCTTCCTTTTCTAAATCGCCTGTATTTGGCCATTAACTGGTTGGTAAGTGCCAAATTCGACCCCGTCGTCCAAAAAGGGTTATAATTTAACTGACTAAACTCTTCTTGAATACTTATGCAATGTGTAATGTCTTGGGATGCCAGTGCCACACTCCCCTGTGCCCAAAATTGGCACCCGTGCCTAAAGTTGCATCAATACTACAGCACTGCATTGAACATGGGAATGAAGAGCAGACAGACAGGCCAACAGACAGACAGGCCAACAGACAGACAGGCCAGCAGACAGACAGGCCAACAGACAGACATACATACAGACAGAATGTACCAGTAAAACGCCTGACGGCGAGAAGCGTCCTCGCCCTAAATGGCCTGTTGTTCACCGGCTACGGCTGCACTAATAACTTTGGGGCAGGCCCGTCTAGAGTTTAAATGGACAGGGGTGCACCATCAGTCAAAAGGGAGACATCGAAGAGGAAGGATGGATGGGGAAGGATCAACATATAGAATGTCAGGTCAGCTCCATCTAAGGGTGATCTAAGGGTTTGAGGTGAGATGTAGAGTTGCTGGCCAATATTGATGACATCAGGGATCTCCATATATGGGCTTAATATTGATGACATCACGTGATGTCACGAGGCATGACCATATATGGGGCGTGACTGACTGGCGGAAATGCACGATTTCATAGTAAAAATTAGGTTTCAATTAAAGGTGGTGCGAAATATTAGCTTTAAGTATGGCTAGACTCAGGGCTAAAGGCTAAAATAAGACAGATTTTAGAGGGTCACAGCTTATTATGGCAACACATGATATACAACCGTTGAGCAGTCAAGTAGCACCCTGACCCTACACAAGAACAGACATGTACACAGTAAGTAACTCATGTACTTATGCGCACCTCACAGCTGCTCTGGTCATGTACTGGTACTCTACAACAGGGGTTCTCAACCTGTGGGTTGCGACCCCTCGGGGGGTCGCTAAATTATTTTGGGGGTCCCCAAATTATTTTCTTTTTTTTTCTGCAACTGAATGGCTGGAAAATGGAAATGAAGAGTTTACATATAGTACACATAGTACATGCATACACCTTCCCTAATGATTATATCTGGTTTCAGTATGTATTTATGGTGTATTGTCTCTATTATTAAGGTTATTGTAGCAGTCAATTTATATTGGGAGTCGGGAGGGGGCGTGGCGGGGGTCCCGAGACATTGCCAAAGCATTTCCGGGGGTCCCCGGCCAAAAACGTTGAGAACCCCTGCTCTACAAAGTACATACGTACCCAGTGTTGGGCAAGCTACTCATAACAAGTTACTCATAAAGTGTAAAAGTTACTCTTTACATACCTTTAATAAGTAATTATACTTGATATCAACACCACAGACACGCCCGCACACACACTTTACATTCACTCCACATACAACACATTGTTTACATTTCCATGCATTGTAAATTAGCACATGCATCTAAATATGCATGTGCTAATCAGTCTAAATATATGTTATAATTATACTTATTACTACTTATTACTTGATATCAACACCGCACGCACGCACACACGCGCACACACACGCACACACACATACACACACACACACAGTTTACATTCACTCCACATACAACACATTGTACATTGTTTACATTTCCATGCATTGTAAATTAGCACATGCATCTAAATATGCACGTGCTAATCAGTCTAAATATATGGTGTCAGTTTGCAATCAGGTCTAATTATCAAAGTTTGACATTTGCATCCTATAATGCCAGGTTTCCTGAAGCCTCACTTCGCGGAATGACACGACAGAGAATCCACTGTCACATTCAGGGCATAACAGAGACACATAGCTGAGATAGCAACACTCTGGAGGAATTAGCCCAGCTTAAATACATGGGTGAAACAGGGTAGTCTGATTGCCACTCCTACCCCCCCCTCCTTGCGTCTTGGTACAGGGCTATCCAGCATTCAAGACACTGGCTCAACAGTCAGTCTCACCTCTTATTGCTCTCGCTCAGACAAACACAAACACCCACAACACACACAATGCCTCAGTGCAGTTAAGATACTCCAAGGCATCGTGTAGACCTCTTACACACATGTGTATCCTGTGTGTGTGTGTGTGTGTGTGTGTGTGTGTGTGTGTGTGTGTGTGTGTGTGTGTGTGTGTGTGTGTGTGTGTGTGTGTGTGTGTGTGTGTGCGCTCGTGCATGCAAGTGTGCATGTCTACCTTTGCAGGATGCAGGTGAGCTGGTCTGCAGCTCTCGCAGTGTTCCATTCCAGGTGAAATTACTACGTCCATAACCAGACATGGTTGCAGCTTAACAAGTCTGTTCTCTCCTCTTACTGTTATAGCACTGCTGTATGTGTAGGATACGTGTGTGCCTCTTCTCTGCAGTAGCTATGCTGTCTGTGTGTGTATCTGTCTGGAAGTCAGTCTGTCAGCCAGGGATTCATTTCTGTAATTGCTAGGCACCCAAAAAAACAAACAGGTAGATTGCCTCCCCCTGTCCTGCCCCCCTTCATTGAGAGGGAGGTAGCTTTAAGTTGAGTAAGAAGTTACGAGTCAGAGAGGGGAGGAGAGGGTGCTGTGTGTGTGTGTGTGTGTGTGTGTGTGTGTGTGTGTGTGTGTGTGTGTGTGTGTGTGTGTGTTATGCACCTGGTCAAGCTTTAAAAGATGCCCTTGTGCACGACGCTGGCCCATTGGACGGACGGCCAAATGTCAAACAGTGATTCCCAGCGTGTGTCCTACGACGTGGGTGGGTCTGCCTGTGACGGAGGGGAGAAGTGAACATATAGAAGTGTATGTGTATATAGAAATGTGTGTGTGTGTGTGTGTGTGTGTGTGTGTGTGTGCGCACGCGCGCATGGGGGGGGGGGGGGGGGTTATAACTGCACAGTTAGCCGAGTGTAAATCACCACTGTCAACAGCTTGAGTCCTATGCACTGCTGATCCTCTGATACCCACATGTGGAAGGCATTAAACTGAAGTGGGGGTGGGTGTGTGTGTGTGTGTGTGTGTGTGTGTGTGTGTGTGTGTGTGTGTGTGTGTGTGTGTGTGTGTGTGTGTGTGTGTGTGTGTGTGTGTGTGTGTGTGTGTGGGAAATTAAAGATAATGATGAGTTGAGAAGAGTGAGTTGTGTGTGTTGGCCCAGTGGTGGGAAAAGTATTCAAATGTTTTACTTAAGTAAGAGTATTTCTACTCTTACTTAAAATGAAGACTGGTCATCAAAATGTACGTATAAGAAAAGGTATTGGCATCAAAATATACTGTACTTAAAAGGACCAAAAGTTAAAGTACTCATTATGCAGATTGCAGAATGTCCCATTTTCCCAAGTTATCATTATGTCTAAAATTCATGAAAAATAGCAACACGTCATCGTGATGTGTTCTGAGCTTGTAAATCGTCTATTTTCAAGTAGGTTAAGTAGTTTAAATAGGGCTGACGTGGTTAACCTACAGTATGTTTCGTGTAACTATAGTAACTATAGTTTTAAGTACAATATTTGCCTCTGAGATGTAGTGGAGTAGAAGTAAAAGTATTGAAAATGGAAATACTCAAGTAAAGTTAAAAAAATGCATTTAGGTCTGCTGTCTTATACGCAACAGAGCATGAATTAGACTTGCGACAGAAGGATTGGGCAAAGCAAGAGGCACAAAAACAGTTGATATGTGCAGAAAGCAGAGCTGCATGTCCACTGGCTGCGACGCTGCTGTTCGTTTGTCTTTGAAGGCAGGAGTAGTGTTGCATGCCCCCCCCCCCCCCCCCCCCCCCCGCCTCTCCTGCAGCACGACATAAATAGTCCGCAATTAAAATAGGCATACAGTACTTGGTATGCAATACACACGCATGGTTCCATAAATAATCCCTTTGAAGTCAGATTGCCATTTGTGAGATGGAAAAAATACTCATCTATCCATCTATCTATCCTGATCTATCACCACCAGCGACGCACGCACGCACGCACGCACGCACACACACACACACACACACACACACACACACACACACACACACACACACACACACACACACACACACACACACACACACACACACACACACACACACACACACACACACACACACACACACACACACACACACACACACACACACACACACACAATTTACCGCTACTGGCAAGAGCCATCCAACGTGCTACGCAGCATTAACGAGCGTCAGGAACATTTAAGGTGGTGCTAGTAACATTTGTCAGTGTCAGACTGACACTGTGGAAGCCATCCAACGCAGGACACAGCCATCAAACGCAGGACACAGCCATCCAACGCAGGACACAGCCATCCAACGCAGGACACAGCCATCCAACGCAGGACACAGCCAAGAGGGGAAAGAGACACACCACCTACATAGATACACTGTGGTGCGACAGCCCGGAGGGCAAAGAGACAACGGAGCAAACCCAAATAGACACACTGCGGTGCGACAGCGTATAGCAAACACATCATCACACAACCCATGTATTGTAGACACACTGCGGTGCGACAGTGTATAGCAAACACATCAGCACACCACCCATGTATTGTAGACACTGCGGTGCGACAGCGGAGCAAACACATCAGCACACCACCCATGTAGTGTAGACACACTGCGGTGCGACAGCGTATAGCAAACACATCAGCACACCACCCATGTATTGTAGACACTGCGGTGCGACAGCGGAGCAAACACATCAGCACACCACCCATGTAGTGTAGACACTTCGGTGTGACAGCGTAGCAAACACATCAGCACACCACCCATGTATTGTAGACACTGTGGTGTGACAGCGTAGCAAACACATCAGCACACCACCCATGTATTGTAGACACTGTGGTGTGACAGCGGAGCAAACACATCAGCACACCACCCATGTATTGTAGACACACTGAGGTGCGACAGCGTAGCAAACACATCAGCACACCACCCATGTATTGTAGACACTGTGGTGTGACAGCGTAGCAAACACATCAGCACACCACCCATGTATTGTAGACACTGTGGTGTGACAGCGGAGCAAACACATCAGCACACCACCCATGTATTGTAGACACACTGAGGTGTGACAGCGGAGCAAACACATCAGCACACCACCCATGTATTGTAGACACACTGTGGTGTGACAGCGGAGCAAACACATCAGCACACCACCCATGTATTGTAGACACACTGTGGTGCGACAGCGTAGCAAACACATCAGCACACCACCCATGTATTGTAGACACACTGCGGTGTGACAGCGGAGCAAACACATCAGCACACCACCCATGTATTGTAGACACACTGAGGTGTGACAGTGTAGCATAAATTGCCCAGTGTGGGACATTAACAAACTTGAGCTAGCATGCCACTTCGTGCCACGCTGTAAGCTTGTACATCTACTATTTGTGTACATTGATTCAAAAATATTCAAAGAATTACTCTTTGATTTGTTTTTAAAAACAAATATTCTCTTCTGGGGGTCCCTGGCACAACATATTTTCAGCTCTGGTATAATATCAATGTGGGCGTTCTTGACATGAAAATGTGACATGAACCCACATGGACTTGGACCACCTTTAAGTATGTCCTTAATGGAGGCACCTTTCTGTCTAAGCAGATGACAGGTGAGACACACACAGACATACTGAAAATGCTCACACACTATACATACGTATTTTATAGAACAGGTGTAGATGCCTAACCCAGTATCAAAGCCATCATAAATCTGATGCGCGCGCACACACACATGCACACCTTGGTGTTACAATTCTATTGCGAGAGCAGAAATGTCATCTATGGAGTGACAATGTCAAATGAACACAACAAGCAAACAAGCTGACATTGTGACATACTTGCAAGATTTATCAATACATGGCAGTGATGGACGAAGTACTCTCAATACCACAATGTAGAAAATTAAATAGCCTACAAGTAAAGGTCCAGTATCCATAATTTACTTGAGGAAAAATACAAAGGTTTCGGCAAAATATACTTAAAGTACCAAAAGTAGGCTACTCATTATGCGGAATGCCCCATTTCACACGTTTTCGGATCAAAACAATTTTTCCCCCCCCTTTTTTTTCCTTCAAAAAAGCCAAAGTATATAGGCTAGAGCAGGGGTGTCCAAACCTTTTTCAAAGGGGTCCATATTAGAAAATATTAAAACACCCACGGGCCAACTACATCTCCTAACATAATGTACCGACTATAGCAAAGTCATATACATATGCATCGCATTTAACTATTTAACTATGATCATCAGTATTTAATATCAATGTTCTTTTGTCAGGTGTGTGCTGTGAACAAAAAGTGTAACTCAGCCTTTTTTCAGCCATATGTCACATAACCAAATGTACCCAGACAAGCAAGGTAAAAGTAAGGAACAAGGAACACTGCCATAACTAAAAAATACATTGCATGGATGCACCTGGGACGTATCTTCAGTGATGTTTCCTGAGGTCATCAAGGTTTCGGGTCTTCCAACATCATACCCCTCACTCAGGTGACCCAGCCGGGGTTGATCAAATCCCGACTTACGTCCCAGTAGCTACCCTTGATCAGTCCATCAGGGAATGAGCAAGGCCACACAATCCGTTGCTCCGGAACTACTCTGCCGGTACTGGGAGAACCAAAATCTGGCGCGTGGAAGGACTAGGCTCTGTGGGTTGACTCCTGACCGGGCCCCTCCTACGTCTCACCAGGTCCACTCCTGCTCTCACCAGGCCCAGGACCTGTGCGTTGCACCAGACTCCCAGTACCAGGCACTCCATTCAGGAGTGGTGGACTATAATGGCCCTCCTAAAGGCCTCACCAAGGTTTGTTGGGCTTCCTCCTCACGGAGGACACAGGCTGGGGTGCTAAACCATACTGCTCACCCGGGTGCCATCTACATTCCGGCTGTCACCCGTCTCTCCGGTGGTCACCAGACTATACCTTGTTGTCACTGGGAGAACCAAAATCTGGCGCGTGGAAGGACTAGGCTCTGTGGGTTGACTCCTGTCCGGGCCCCTCCTACGTCTCACTAGGTCCACTCCTGCTCTCACCAGGCCCAGGACCTGTGCGTTGCACCAGAGTCTAATTCAGTGGTTTTCAAAGTGGGTGGCAAACATGTCATTATTGGAAGAAAATTTGGCAAACCTTCAAACATTTAAAAAATATTTTCAAAAATAGCAAAGGGGGGGGGGGGCTATATGTATGAATGGTACAGTATGTCACACTGCAACAGGGTAAGCTTGATAGGCTATTTATGTATTGTCGGATTGTCAGTTTTCTTTTTCCAAGACATTTCATAATAGGTGGGGCTGCAGCCAGAGGTTATGGCTATTTGGGTTCCTTGACATGGAAAAGTCTGGGAACCTCCTTGATCTAATTCACTGGTGAAAAAAGTACTCAAATGTTTTATTTAGGTAAACGTGTCATTAATGCAATGTAGAACTACTCTGTAAATGTCCGGGATTCAAAATGAGTATACACTTCTGTATTTTCAAATGTGTAGAATTTATACAAAATCTTTTGAAAACAGCCGATCTACAAGTTCACAATGCGTCGCATTGCGA
This sequence comes from Electrona antarctica, assembly GCF_951216825.1. NCBI lineage: Eukaryota > Metazoa > Chordata > Actinopteri > Myctophiformes > Myctophidae > Electrona > Electrona antarctica. Next base: position 8,206,481 of record NC_136810.1, on the reverse strand, counting down.
ATTTGCGACACATTGTGAGCTTGCAGTTCGGCTATTTTCCGATGGGCAAAATGTAAATAGGGCTCAAGTTCTTAATGTATGTTTTGTAATAATAAACCCAGATATACCAGTATATGTGCAATGCGCCTAGGAGCGCTAGACCCACAGGCGCCCTCCAAATTTACATTTTAAGCTTATAGATCTGCCATTTCTGCTATTTTTGGAAAATGTATGAACATTTTACAACATGGAAACAATTATGACGATGTGGCGACTGAATTACAACTCAGATTTGACCATGTTTGCCATTCACTGTGCCTTTGTACATTGACAAGCTTTATGTTGATGCTGATCTTCCTTTTCAGGCAGCACTTGGCACCTGCCCACAGAGCCTAAACTATAGTAATTGGTGTACTGCCCATGGTATTACTGTGCTTAACTGACTAGCCAACTGGCCTGAACTGAACCCCACAGATAATCTAGTAGTATTGGCAAGAGGAAGGTGTGAGACATGAGACTCAACAATACAAAAAATGTATTTACGGCTGTTCAGTCAGATAACTCACGAATAGATTTACCAACATTTATTGTAGAATGAGAATACAAGTGTGCATATGATATTAAACTTGGCGTTCGGCTCTGCTGCATTTTCTCCCTGCTCGTCAGGATTAAGCACCATCATAAAATATTAAGAGCAGGGAGATAAATATACAATAACTTTATGAAAACGCTATAATATTGCTAGGTGGCGGTAACAGGCTGCCAAATAGACCAGTCCCACGTTACGTACAAGAAGAAGAGCCAGCTCCCCCTTCACGCAACCCTATCTGGGTTTTGCTTCCAGAACACAACGTGGTTGTGGCCGTCGCTCGCTGCCTGCTTTCTATAACGCATCGAGGTGACAGACAGGCTGACAGACAGCCCATAGCATGCAGGCAGAGCGCGCCACGGGATGTTTATATATTTTATAATACTATCTTACTATCGCAAGGCATTTTATTTACATCATGGTTTTACATTCACCATCGCTGATGAGCAGTGCTTTGTAGGCGAGGAGGGAGGCTTGTTCAGGAACTCCATATGGCTCTGCATCAATGTAATAAATATGCGCTGTGAGCCAACGTAAGACATGATGTCATACGTTTTGCGGATTCACCGTTTTGCCTGTTTATATGGAGACCATAGGAAACGGCGTTCTCAAAGATTTCCACTCTGGGAGGTGGTTTCACCTCGTTGCGTTTTCACCTCCTGAAAACACCGTTCTCGTCTAAACGGACACCAGCAAACGATACTTTATTTTGCCGTTTTCTATGAACACCATTCTCGTGTAAAGACCACCTAACTCTGCAAGCTACGCATCATTTATCAAACAAACCTGGGCTTCCATAATATATATATATATATATATATATATATATATATATATATATATATTCCCCCCACCCTCCTCACCTGTTCTTCAAGTGATAATTTGATCTGCCTGCTCTGCTCTTTTTTTTATTCCCTGGTCGGCAACAGCCTAGAGCAGAGAGTGGCATTACTACAGTATTCTCCTAGGTTTGTCGGTCAACCCTTTTCAACCCTGTGAAGGTGATACCTCAGGAACGTCTTGGGGGAATTGACATGGCACATTGGCACAGATGTCCACTTGGACTCAAGGATGTAACTGATTAGAAAGGTCAAAGGTCAAGGTTACATGGAGTTTGTCCCAAGTTACATTGTCAACACGATGTCTCAGGAATGGCTTGAGGACATATCGCTTTCTTCAAAGTCTTCCTTTCTAAATATAGTAATATACTACAGTGTACACAACTTCGGACAGACACGGATGTAAACGGCAACTGGTTGATTGAGGCATAAAACAGTGATGCCGTACTTCTATTTCTTTATTTAATTTGTTACTCTTTTGTTATACTGCTTTCATTTCAATGTATAAAATGTGCTATATAATTATTTTGACAGCGATTAATCCAACACACACACGCGCGCGCGCACACGTCCCGGCACTTATGAGATCAATGAAATGTCTGATTCCACCAGGCAGGTTAGCCCACCGCACCTGGTTTAGAACATCCCCCCTGAGTCCGAGAGGCATATACATAGTCCAGTGTGTGGTCTGTTAAGTACTGCATTACTACTAGGTTATGGTTCCTTTATAGCACTGGTTCCCAAACATTTTCATGTCAAGGACACCCAAATTGACACTAATTAGCCCACGGAGCCCCATTAGAAAAGATATGCCAGGGACCCCCATAAGAGAAGATTTTTATGTCTCTAGCAGTGATTTTCAACCCGTTTAATTTCAAGGACCCCCAGTTTGACATGCATTAGTCTACGGACCCCCATTTAATAGCATTTCTATCTCTGGGACCCCCAATTTATATTGTAAAATCAATGCTAATTTAACTCTGAGAGTGTACAAATGGAACCAAATGGACCCGTTAGGGTCCATTTGGTTCCATTTGTACACTCTCTGAGTTACAGACCCATAAGGGTCCATTTGGTTACAAACTATCATCTAGCTGGGTCCCCCCTGGAACTCCCTCAAGTACCCCTGGGGGTCCCCGGACCCCACTTTGGGAACCAGTGCTTTATAGTACCATCGCTAATGAGACAAGGCAGGTTTTGAGAATGAGTTTGGGAAGTGAGTTCATGTGACGCCAAAAATCAAAAGACATACCACTTCATGGTATTATTCTTTGAGCCCTGACTGACTGAGGCGTTGCAAACTCTATACCAAACAACTTGTTTTCATCTCATTACCTTATTTTAAATAAAAATGTTACATCTCTGCTGTCGGGAGGAAACCTCAAGAGGTTGGAAGAGAGAGAGAGGACAAACGTGTCATCGCCTGGGGCTTAACAGAACATCCTCTTGGTATGGAAACCACGCTCAGGCCCGTCTCGTGTTGCCTGCAGTTTACAACATCATTCAACAGATACAGTACAGGGGCTGCGGATTGGATATCATCTTGAAAATTGTGATGGGTATACAGTTAAAACAGTATATGTGGTAGCAGGGGACGAAGATACAGAGAAAAGGTCACACCGGGTGTTGCCCATGCTGTCTAAACGACAGGAAGATTAGCAGGCCATTTACAGCAGCTAATATGCAATATTGAAACATTTTATTTGTTGATTTACAGTACATGATTAACCAGTGATGATTAACCAGTGATGAAGCGCTACATGAAGCGCTACAAATTGCTACCAATTGAAACAAGTACAAATATAACGACGAGGCCACATGAGCACTTTATATCTTCATGTACAAAAAAGTTAAGAATATCTTTTGGAACATTTTAACAACATAAATCCTCGTACAGGGGTCATAAAATACTGGTTTAAATAACATTTATTTACAAGCGACTTTACAGAAAAACAGGCCCAAACTTGCTTATAATAGGCAGACATGGCAACACTGATGAAACATGCCTTTACTTCCAAGTGGCCCTCCAACTAGCAATGAGCATGCTGTTTTGACGTTTATCGGGTATGCTAGTTTCTTTGAAGCATAACATTGTTGTCTTTAACTCTATACTTGTGTGACTAATATGTACCCATGTTGTGTGTTGACTAGTAGGGTAAATGCCATAGTCTTGGCTAGGTGTAGTTGCCTAGCCAGGGCTGTCATCATGGGTTGCAGCTGTAAGTCGCCAGCCTTGGCTAGGTGTAGTTGCCTAGCCAGGGCTGTCATCATGGGTTGCAGCTGTAAGTCGCCAGCCTTGGCTAGGCGTAGTTGCCTAGCCAGGGCTGTCATCATGGGTTGCAGCTGTCAGGACGCAAGGAAGCTGGGAGGAAAATAGCATTTCTACAACCTAGGGTGGAACTTTCCATGTCTGTGGTGACCCTAAGGGCAGAGGTTAAAACGCTTTTGGAGGTACGCCCTATTCACCTGTTTCGGCGGGAAGGTACTGGGACTCCTTGTGTGTGTGCTTACTAGTATACAAAATACATTTTATATTTAAAAAAAAAAAAAGAATTGTGCTCAGCACAATCAAATGCTCATTCTCAGATGTTCTTTATTTAAATCAGAACATGACAAGATACTGCATCCCGTGCATTGGCGCGCCAAAATGGTGAACCATGTGCCCTTCTGGGCACAGGTCGTGTGTGTGTGTGTGTGTGTGTGTGTGTGTGTGTGTGTGTGTGTGTGTGTGTGTGTGTGTGTGTGTGTGTGTGTGTGTGTGTGTGTGTGTGAGAGAGAGACAGAGACACGGCTTGGCCTGTTGTAGCTCCACCATGAGGCTGATTTGAAAACTGTCAAGTGGCATTTCTTCCTCAGCCTAGTGGGAATATGCATGCACAGTTTCACCGCAATCGGACGCTGCGTTGAGTAGTTGTGGCGATTTGTACAAAACGGGTACAAAGCGGGCTACTCCTGAAAGGTTTAGAAGCCAATCGTAGACAATGAAGGTGGATTATGAGAAATCAAACAAACCTGTCTTGATCACATGACTATGGAGAGCATGTGTACCGATTTGCGTGAAATTTGGATAACATCTGAAGGAATGTTATATTAGAAAATGTGTTTTACATATGTCGGCCTCCTGGTGGCGCTATGAAGAGCAGATGTGAAAGATTCCAGGCAAAGGTTTTTCCTTGGCCTCTAGGGAGTTGGCATACAACGTTATCCACAAATCCGTGCAGTTGGAGGTAAAAACACGGCCAGTTATAGCGCCACCATGAGGCTGAGTTGAAAATGTTCATGTGGCATTTCTTTCTCGGCCTAGTGGGAATGTGCGCAATTTCACGGAAATCACACGATGTGTTCATGATTTGCAGCATTTTGTTTGAAACTGAGCACTCCTGCGAACTTTGGAAGCCAATCTTAGCCAATCAGGATGGAGTCTGAGAAAACTGAAAGACCAGTTATGGTGGTCTTTGAAATTAAAAAAACATTCTAAAAAGAAAGACCACATCAAGAACAGTGGTCCCTTATTGGCCTGTGGAGTACACTGACATACATACATACCCAGCCGATCGCAGTACTTGCACGCTCTTTCATGCTGGGCATGAAAACGATAGCTGCATTAGATGTATACTATAGCAAAGACAAAATGCACTGCACTGTATTTGTACTGGCTGCAAGATATAGGGCCCTTAAGTGGTTGAGATTTGCAGAGTAAACACTGGCGAGAGAAATCTACTATATTATCTGACCTGTCAAGAAAGAACCGAAAATGAGTGATGAGACACCATTACCAAGTGAACAGTGGATTTCCACTTTTTAAGCCCCCCGTATCTGTTGATAGAAGAGATCCACTGAAGCACGGTTAAAGCCCGGTGTTTAAATCCACTGGAACTGGAGCTGGTGTTGCGTACGTGTATGTGCATGAGAGCTTGGCAAGAGGAAGTGTGTATGTATGCACGTGTGTTTTCCAGAGAAGAGGGTTAGGGTGAGAGGCAGACAGGAGAGCGTGGTTATGTGTGCATGTAGATGGGAGAATGTTGGGAAGGGGAGGCTGGGGTTAGAGGAAGGTTAAAGCAATATTTCACTTTGGCAGAACATTTTCCCTTTTCAGGAAACACGCGCGCACGCACGCACGCACACACACGCACACGCACACACACACACCTCCCAGGAGCTCACTGAGAGCCATCCTCCACCACAGAGCCCAGATTTGCTCTTTGCTGAGTCAGCAAGCATGCAACGCAACGTGAAAATCGATCACGATGGCTGCATTGCTGTGCTGCAGCCATTTGCACTGTGAAGCAGGACATAATTGGCAATTGTGTTTTTCTTGGACATCTCACCTTCCATAAAAAACTATACTTAATTGACTGGGGTCCCACAAAGGGACAGGACATCTTCTCTCCTACACCAAATCTCAGACCAAAATATAAGCTCACAAGTCACAATGCATTTCAAACTTTCTATCAAACCCAGAATAAGGATGCTAGCTATAGGTTTCATGTGGATAATACATTACTATTACAGGTATTTGTCTATTATGTCATGAATGCATCCACACAGAACGCAGGTATTAGGAACAAAATGTATTTTATCCGAAATTAGGTCACAGGAAATAAAAGGTGTCAACGCTTGTAGATCGGCTATTTTGACTAAGAGATTTGACGTAAGGGAGGTAAGGAGCTCACCTAGTATAGAGCCCTGGGGGATCCCGTTCAACAAAGTATACACTATGGTATATTTACCAACCAATAAATTCATCTTAAGGTCTCCACACACCGGGCGCAAATTCGGATTTTTAAGTGGCGTTTCTCCATCGGTTTTCCGAAAAACACGGACGGTGTGCAACCACCTTAATCACACACATTTTTTTGTGTGATTAATTCCCCCAAAAATATATATTTTGAACTGTTGTATAATTTATTCTATATAACCCTGTGTGTAATCCACCCCACCTCAACAACATGCAAAAAAAACAAAAACAAAAGAGAGACACCAGGGTTAATGGGGTGAGCACCCAACGCAACAAATCAGATTAGATCCAGGGGGGAAACTATTTGGTAGAACCACAGATGACCACAGCAATCTTGACAATATCACAAGGCAGCTGAAGACGGAACTAAAGCAGCAGCATGGTAGAGGAGAGGTACACCCGAGGGGGTTCAGGGTAGCTCCTCTGACGTGTGCAGCCATCAATCACACGGTGGGAGTGTGTAATCTGAGCTACTGTTGGTAGCCCCTTTGCTTGGCATGCTACACATGACTGAAATAGCATTTTCCAAAAGGCCTGACACCCAAGACGTTCTCTAGGCACACTGCCCAACCCTCTCTGACATAAATACGCGTGTGCACACGTGCGTGTGCGCGCGCGCGCACGCACGCACGCGCGCGCGCACGCACGCACGCACGCACGCACGCACGCGCGCGCCCGCCCGCCCGCCCGCCCCGGGTCTAATCTGCCGACCTCGGAGCGGTCACCACCAGGTATTCCTAAACGTAACCTCAGTAAAACTAATAACTATGCCTAAACCTAAAATTATTCCTAAACTTAACCTCAGTGAAACTATGCCTATAACCCTAAACGTATTCCTAACCTTAACCTCAGTAAAACGAATACCGCTGGGGGCGAACGGTCCTCGAAACAAATGGGGGCGAGTGTGTTTTGGGGCAAGCAGTACGGTTAGCAGAGAATATTATAATGCTATTATGTTTCTAACATGGGGCATTTATTCTCAGACCAACCAAAAAAGGCTCCAAACAAACAACATACGTGTACTATAGTCATCATCATCATTTTTCGACCGCGGTCGAGATCATGGATTTCACAATGCCACGCTAGACTTTTCGGTCCTTCATTGCCATCCCCAGTTCCTGCTTACTGATGCATCAGGGAACAACAGTTTTTTACCTCTGGTCTGCTTTGAGGCAGGATTCCAGAGAAGAAGGGAAGATATAACCTCATTGTCAGCTCTGTAGCAGTGGCCGGCAAACTGTGTTCTTCTGGATCGGACTAGTGCAGAAACATGGGGAAGGTTTCCGCCATTAGATTAGTCGTTGGGTGGCTCTTCCAAGACAGATTTTGCACTCTCATTAGAAGGCGGGTGTAAGTGCCATCCAACCGTTTCTCTAATTTCTTGAAAATGAAAGTGTCCATGTCTCGCAGCCATAGAGTAGAATCGGCTTAACAGTCGTCCTAAATATTTCTCCTTTACGTTTCTTAACATCTTACTAAGCTGGAAGGACCAGATCTTATGCATGTCATTTCAGGCTGACCAGGCCATACCCTTCCTAGTTTGAAAGTCCTTTTGGGAAGAAGATATATGAGCCCAAATACGTGTAGTCATCAACCTGTTCCAGAGGAGTGTACTATAATATATACTATACTATAGTAAGACGCCCTGAGGGCGAGGCCGGGTGTACGCAAACTACGCATCCGCCTGGGTGACGGCAGACTGCTGGGCGAGCGCTGGCGCTTTGGCATGGGGGTCAGATCAACATATGGAATTAATTCTGTACTGGCCATATATGGAGCGTGTCTTGAGTGTACAGGGTTTGATGAAGTCAGATCAACATACGGAATGTCAGAACAGGATGGGACGGGGAGGATCAACATATGGAATTTCAGGTCAGCTCCATATATGGAAATCTAAGGGTTTGAGTTTTATGGTCAGATCTAGGTGATGATCCAGTCTTCTCCATGTATGGTTTTCCAGGGTTAGATGAGGTCAGTGTCGTGATCTTCATATATGGAGATGGCCATATATGGTGGCGTGAAGTGTCACAAGGTGTGATGTCACAAGGCGTGACCATATATGGAGGCGTGATGTTACAAGGCGTGACCATATATGGAGGTGTGATGTCACGAGGCATGAGCATATATGGAGGTGTGATGTCACTTGGCGTGACCATATATGGAGGCGTGACTAACACACAGAGATGCAGGTTTTCATAGTAAATGCGATCTACAGTCGCAATAATGGTAAATGGTGCATTTGTATAACGCCTTTATCCAAATCGCTTCATAATGAGCGTTACATTCCCCCATTCACACACCGAATGGCAGAGGAGACTATATAAGGCCCCAACCTGCTCATTGGGAGCAATTAGGGGTTTAGTGTCTAGCTCAAGGACACTTTGGCGGGGGCACGGTAGAGCAGTCGGTAGCGCTGTCGCCTCACAGGCAGAGAGAAGGTCCTGGGTTTGATTCCCGCTGGGGGACGCTGGGGGCGTGTTCTCTCCTCCGCGTCATCAGTGCCCACACCCTAGAAAGGGCCTTTCTGTGTGGAGTTTGCATGCTCTCCCCGTGTCCCCTATGGTAGGTACCCTCACAAAAAACATGCAGTAATCCTGGTCTCTAAACTGCCTCCTCCTGGCCAGCCAGGGCGCCTGATTGAGGGGAAAGGAACTGGTTGGAATAACGTGTTCCCTGGCAGGGAGTGTAGGGCCCCTTGCTTGGCATGCTTGACTGGAATGGAATGGTTGGAATAATGTGTTCCTTCCACGCGCTGTCTAACTGGGAAACTCCCTCCTGTCAGGTGAAAAGAAGCGGCTTGTCCTCATGCATTGAAGGAAGCAAGAGGTCAGTCCGTTGCTCTCCCCAGGTTGGCAGATGGAGTATATCACTCAGGATTACACTACAGACTAGACTATTGACACTGGGTGAAAACAATGGGCTCCAAAAGTGTGTAGGCCTACCACACATTTCATGCAGGTGCAAACGCAATGCTCGCTCGCACACGCACGCACACACACGCACACACGTGAGTGAGTGGTGCAGCTCTGTGTGGGGGTCCGCCGGGGGGGGGAGGGAAGTTCCAGACCCACAGGAACGCGCCCAGGGGGCCGGGGCCGGTTCCGACGTGCAGCCCTGCGTCCGAAACGGTTGAAAAATGACAGAGGTCCCGTGTGGGGGTCCCTCTACTGTACCCTCTACTGTACTGTACTGTACTGTCACTGTACTGTACTGGCACACCCGAAATCATCATATATACAGTTAATATGTGCGTGTGTGTTAGGTTGCGCACAGGTGGTGAAAAACAACCATGCTGTTTTCGTGCTCAGACCTACCCAGCCACCCACCCACCCACACACATAGCTCCGTAAGGGAGAAATAGGCTGGTGCTTCAAAGATCAGTGGGACTAAAATACTGAAGAAAAGGCGGCGATCCGAGCACTCAATCCTGATGAAGACTCCTTTGCGAGTCGAAGCATGTTGGCTTTTTAAACTTTTCTAATAAAGTACCTTGATTTTATATCCACCCTCTCCTCATTTTTACACCTTTTTGAGTGCTCGGATCACCGCCTTTTCTTCAGTAATAAAGAGTCTATTAATAAAACATCTATCAGAAGGTGGAAAGGCCTCTGAAACCATAGCTATACTATCCAATCCAATCCACTTTATTTATATAGCACGTTTCACAACTCAGGGTTTACAAAGTGCTGTACAGGTAAATAAAGAAAATGCACTATAGCTACCACACAGAAAACAACAGCGAGAAAACAAATTACAAACAGTAAAAACAACTCAGACACATCACAAAAAAAGAAAAACAACAGCATCACAGAGAGACAAAACATATACAAGGACCGAAGGAACTCAAGTGGGGTTAAAAGCCAAGGTATAGAGGTGGGTCTTAAGGCGAGATTTAAAAGTCTCGATGGAAGGGGCCAATTTGACGTGGGAGGGGAGTGCGTTCCATAATTTGGGGGCTACAACAGAGAAGGCTCGGTCGCCTCTAGACTTTAAGCAGGTCTTCTTTGTGACCCTGAGATTTAGCTGGCCCTCAGACCGCAGTGACCTTGGAGGAGTATAGACCTCAATAAGGTCAGACAGATAAAGAGGAGCCAGACCATTAATAGATTTAAAGACAAATAAAATAATTTTAAAGTCAACTCTAAAGCGTCAACTCTATGCTCACTCTATCTCACGTCTGCGAGTACCTGTGAGTAGTCGTGCAGCCGAGTTCTGGACTAGCTGGAGTCGAGCATTTGTGGGAGGCTTGATTACTAGAGCGTCGCAGTCCCGCCCCCTTTCATGACGACGAGCAGCCCGGAAGAGAATTAAATAATTAGAAAGAAGAAAAACAACAACAAAAAGTTACCTTTTTTTCTTCTAATTAATTGTTCGGCCCAAAAACGTTGTCACCATCCGGGTTGGCTTTGTCTGAGGCTTACAGGTGGAACACCATGGGTTCTGATCTGCTCCTCAGATATACATGTCCAACTTTAAAGATGAAAACACTGGGGAGATGCTCAAACTATTTTATGGTGGGTGACTGCTGGGATTAAGGGATGAAAGGGGTTGAAATAGAAAGCCAGCAATGATGTCATCCACAGAGTTTATTTTATAGTGTCACTGGCTTGTCTTACTCCCTCTCAGGTTTAAAGGACAATGTAACCTTTGTTTTAATCCATAGTGTGTGTGCATGTGTCGAAGTGTGCATGTGCGCGTGTACAAGGGTCTGAGAGAGTCTGACTGTGAGTCACTACAAGTCGCAAGTGGTTTCAAATAGACTACCTTTTACCCTTTTTGTTATCCACAGCATGTCAATCGTCCCCCTACTTAATCCATCACCAGCGATATGAATAGATACTGACACAGTCATCCATCACAGAGTCTCTAATCCATTCACTGTCATCACTGAGCTGCTACAGTTAAGTAAAGGAAATGCTGATGCTGAACAGTATCCTATGTTGTCTTGAACCTCTTCATGCCCAGGGTTGAAAAAGGTTAACCAAACCTGGTGCCATTCTTTTGGGCTTGTCATTGTAGACAATTCATATAGGCCCAAAAATAAATAAATTCCAAAATATATATATTTCTTGTAGATCTACAAGCTCAAAGATCGTCACAATGCCACACGCTATGAGCATGTAGATTTGCAAAAATAGTTAATAGAGCTTAACTAGGTGTATAAGTGTTTAAGAATTCCACTCACAAATTTAAAAAATATATAAAATATTGACAAAAACACACACAAACTTTGCTCACTAAATCATGGGTTCCCAAACTTTTCAGCCCCCGATCTCAAAATAATGTTGCCATTGATTGACTCGCGACCCCAACCCAACCCCAACCGGCGGTAATTCTATGCACATAAACTTGCACGTTTGGTGCGCATTTGTCTGCACATGTATGAAGCCTATGGCTATGTAGGGGTTTTGTAAGAATTATCATTAAATGTATTTGTAATAATTTTTACATTGTATTTCACTCATTCTGTTGAATTATATTCAGGTGTATTATTTTTGTACAAATATTTTTGATGGCCCAATATTATTTCACGGCCCCAACTTTTGGAACCCCTGCACTAAATATTTCACTGTAAATTGATGTTTTTTAATCAGAATGAAGACAGCAAATTAACCCTTTTAGACCAGAGGCTGATTCTAATGCCTTCTAAATCAGTAGTACTTTTTGATGCCAAGGACCCCAAATTGATATAGCCTATACTTGGCCACGGGCACCTCATCTGAAAATGTGTTGTGCCAGGGATACACAGAAGAGAAGATGTGTGTGTAAAAAAAAAAAAAAAAAGAAAGAAAAAGTGAAAATTATTCAAGATTTCTCAAAAACTTTCCAGATTGTTCAAAAATGTAAAAAATAATAGAAGATGTACAAGCGTGCAACTTGTGAGCTTGTAGATCTGCTATTTTTGAGAACCACTGTTCTAAAAACTACTGTTCTAACTTCTAGGCCTAGGCTATGTCCTAAGAGTTTTCTGCAAAAGTATAATCTTGCTGGTTTAATGGGTCAAATATTACACAAAATGTGTGTGTAACATTATAAAGAAAAAAAATAACATCTCATATCTGAACTCACCTGTAGCTTGTCAGTGGACATGGAGGCCATGGTAAGGCTCTGGGCCAGACCAGACACAATACAGCTTGGCATGGATCCATCCACAGTACTCCACACACAGCACGCACATTTCCATCTCACTGAGTGCAGTTAACAGGCAGGCAGTCTAATGGGATGGAGGAGTTGGTTTTAGCCTCTCAAACACAAAACTTATATTTTGTTATTAATTGCACTGCTTAAATGCAGCCCTATAACAGATTTGAACATGCACAGTAAGTACATCATTACCATTTACCAGACCTATAAATGTCCCCTGAACCTCGGTTTTGTTGTAAAATTATGCCTTAACATGTCAAATATTCGAGCATGTATAACCTACTTAACAATGCGTCAGACCATTTCCCCTATTATTATTAACATTTTAGATTTAAAAAAAAATAGCTAATTTAACTTCAAAGTGTCCAGTGGACAAGAAAGAATGTCGACTCTTGACTTTACCCCGAGTCTGAGTGCCTGTTCGCTGGAGAGTCCGTTTCCAAATCACATTTATAGTCCATGACAGCGGTCAGACATGTTATTGATCATGTAGAACACTTTTCGTGGTTATATTTTAATATAACGTGACGTGACTGTAAGGCCGGCATGCCAAAACACAACGCAGCCTTGATCTCCTTGAAGGAAGCGGAAACGTCACAGCTGCCGCGGGAAGTTACGAAATCATAATAATACAAGCTATTTGTGTTTCAAATCTGCGAACAAAACAACATTGATTTGAAGCAGCAACTGCGGTCACATTATCATCCATCACACGTAAGTTACTGTGTTTGTTATGGATGCATCATGCAGTAGAATTGCTTTTTTGCTGCTGGCAAAGTGGCGAACTGACGAACGACTTTAATCACAGCCAAGCCCAATTGATATCAGCTGAGCTAACGTTAGCAACGTTATGTACTGTGGCGATGCGGCCGATCTACAAGCTCACACAAAACGCTGTGCCTGTGAATCTCTAGGTGAAATGAGTAGTACAAAGGACCCCAAACTGAACAAACCACAGGCTTTCTTGGGATTTAATTTAAATCCGCAGAATTGTTTTGAACTGAACTTTCATGTGCTTTTTCTAAAAACGTATAAAGACAGACAATATGTAGAATGCCAGTTGTATGCGCGACGAGAATCATTAGGATGATCCTAACCTAGTGTGGATGATCCTAAAACTAGAATGTTCCTAGCCCCATATGTGCCCTCTCCCAGAATGAGCGTAGGGAGAATGTTCCATAAAGCCAATGTAGTAGAATTGACTGTACACACACGGCTGCCATCTTGCCAGCAAGGTGCTAACTAGGTGCAACTTCCCATAGACAGCCCATTTATCCAGACAGAAAAGTTTTATTTAATTTGTATTAACATTTAATAAAAATGAACATGTAATGTCAAATCCACCAACATTGGAGCTGTACGAAAGGCTTGAATTATCCTCTATCGGCAATGTGTAATTGTTTCATAAAAATCCACTGTGTATACATGTGTTATGAGCTACTCCCTGTCAAGAAATGTCTTGCAGATGATTTTTGTCTGGAGAAGTGCTGGAGTTTGGAAGTGCTCGTTGACGATCACTCAACATCCCATGAGTACCACCTGTTTTGCACATAATGCAGGAGGCAGCAGGAGGTTGCTGTACTGATAACGAGCACTTCCAAACTCTGACTCTGATGAACTGAACATGGTGGACCCTCTTGTAAACAAGTGTAATGCTTATTTGGGTCGTCCACTCACAGTTAACAGCCTTTGTATTGAGTTTGTGCTTGAAATGTACTGTAATTCTGCAAACTGTTAATAAATATTTCAATCAATCAATGACACTTAGGGAAAAAAATCATCTCTCAGGTCTACGGTGGATTTGTATTAAACAAACACTTTGCACTTGTGCAGATAGTAAGAGGATAATTCAAGCTTTTCGTACAGCTGCAATGTTGGTGAGTTTGACACTATTTAATACAATTAGATAGGACTTTTCTGTTTGCATGAATGGGCTGTCTATGGGAAGTTGCACCTAGCACCTTGATGGCAGCCATGGGCAGGACTTTGAAAACCTTGATCTGGGCTAGGGCCTCTAGGCGGAAGGATGGTTCCATACAGGGCTAGATCTAGGCTTAGATAGATAGAGGCTGATTTTGTCATTTTAAGTTTTGTTAGTTTTCCAGTTCAGGTAGTGCTTTTTGTGTTGTCCTTTTATCAATAATTGTAAACCGTACCTCTGTACAATCTTTAGTATTCCATCAACAACAAAAAAAAGTTTAATCTGATGTAGTTTGGTAAATGGTGCATTTATATAGCGCCTTTATCCAAGGCGCTTTACATAGATTGTGCATTACATTCACCCATTCACACACACATTCATACACCGATTGCGGCGGAAGCCATGCAAGGTACCAACCAGCACATCGGGAGCAATTTGGGGTTCAGTGTCTTGCCCAAGGACACTTCGACATGTAGACAGGCGGAGCCGGGATTCGAACCGCCGACCCATGGATCATTGGACGACCTGCTCTACCTCTTGAGCCACAGTCGCCCCAGTTTCTAACCAGACACGGAAAACTAATACCCGGTATACAAAATCAGCCTGGGGTTCCTGTTTAATCCATACACTCTGTTAATTTTAATCCCCCTCTATCATTTATATCTACAGTATGTGGGGTGCCTGCAATTGTGTGGATTCTCAAGACTATCAAGCCTTTTTTTTGCTTATAATAATAGATAGATAGAAAAAGTCAGACATATGATAGTGTTGGTCCAAGGCTAGACATTTTCTAGCCGCAATTTGCAACTCTAGATTTTTTTTACAATGGGATGAATCTAGAGTTGCAATACCCTCCATTGACTCCCCACTCATCATTTTGCGTTTGCGATCTGCTGGTCTTAAACGACGTTAAACTCACCAACATTGCAGCTGTAGTCCAAGCTTGAATTTTGCTCTTTCAATCTGCAAAGCTTGTTTTTCATAAAAATCCCCCGTAGACATGTTATGAGCTACTTTCTGTCCAAAATATTCCACAAGTGATATTCCGATCCGCCATTTTGGAATTCTGCGACGGGCCGTAAAACAAGACGTGAGGGGGAGAGCTTGTTTAATAGAATCTTACCTGCACAGGTAAGACACCCAAAGAAGAGGCCGACGCAGCGCGACGCCCCGTCACGCACGGCCTTCTATTAAACAAGCTCTCCCCCTCACGTCTTGTTTTACGGCCCGTCGCAGAATTCCAAAATGGCGGATCGGAATATCACTTGTGGAATATTTTGGACAGAAAGTAGCTCATAACATGTCTACGGGGGATTTTTATGAAAAACAAGCTTTGCAGATTGAAAGAGCAAAATTCAAGCTTGGACTACAGCTGCAATGTTGGTGAGTTTAACGTCGTTTAAGACCAGCAGATCGCAAACGCAAAATGATGAGTGGGGAGTCAATGGAGGGTATTGCAACTCTAGATTCATCCCATTGTAAAAAAATCTAGAGTTGCAAATTGCGGCTAGACATTTTCTTACATTGTAATTTAATAATCATGCTATGCAAAGTTTATTATCCAACCCTTGCTTGACACATGCCGTTGTTCTTTCAGGAATGAGTGATATGGAGGACTACACCCATTACCTAAATGACAAGATATCGTCATTAAAACACATGCTGGAGCTGTCTGTTGATGGTATGAGAAAGTAAATGTATAAAGACATTATAAATGTGTGTAGACACGAGTACGAAAATCCATTAACACTTTTTGGTTTGTTTTTGCTCTCATTCAACATGTAGTAAAAACAGGAAATATGATTGGAAGAATCGCACAAGATGTCGATACAGTAGCAGGAGTTCTTGATGAGTTTGAAAAACTTGTGGCTAAAGAAAAGGTTCTACTGACACGTTTGAAGGTAACGTACAGCCAACATGTTTGAGGAAGTGTCAATGTCAACAGTGCAAGGATCCCCATACCACCCCAAAATAATGATATTTGAACTGAGTGACAGTGATGCAAATATCCTGCATCCATATAGCCCAAACCACACCAAAGGGTCAGGTCGGGACAACTGTTTTTAAGGTAAACCACACCAATGCAACTCCTTGCAACTCAATGAGTTGCATTGGTGTGGTTTACCTTAAAAAACGTTTTGTCCCGACTCCCAACCCAACCCCTTGGCATCATGTCACCCTCCGGGGGTCCTGGGATGCAATACTGTCCCGGTTCCGGGACCCAGTTCATTGAAATTTACATCCCTGCACCCTGACATTGCAATTAGTTTGACTCAGTTCCACAGATGCATATTGTGAAAATAGCCCATCTACTGCAATGCGTTGTGAGCTTGTAGATCGGCTATTTTCACAATGTTTTCCTCTTTCTTATGTAATATTTGGTAATAAAATGGTCTTAACTAAAAATGTGCAGATGCCCATACTGTACGGTTGTTGAGTGAGAAAATAATGTTGCATAATAAGCATCTGGGGACCCTTATTTGGGGACCCTTGGGAAGGGCCCACTTGAAAATATTGAATGTTTTCACAGTCCACCCATCTGACCACTTAACTCGACATCTAACTTCTTAGATTGGGGTCAGAGATTAAAATTAAAACATTGTTCTAATGAATGTTGTTTATCAAAGTTTATGTTAAAGTTGGACCATTTGTTTGATTGTTTTTTACAGGAAATGGAGATGTTCTTCCAGAATGAACTGAAAGATGGACGACATCTACAGGACAATATACCAGAACACATGCCCAGGAAGAAAGAGCCAGAGTAAGACCTCTTATTGGTTAAATAAAAGGTGTTTCTAATTGTTATATGCAAGTTTAGGATCGGTAAATTGGTGAAAGCGCTCTAGTCTATAATGTGTAATGTTTGGACCCAGATATATTTTCTTGAATACAAAAAAAGGGTGAATTAGTCTCAATTTGGGAACATCAAAATGTTTTGCTTGTGTTTTTTATTTTATGGTTGGCATAACACCAAGGGATTGATCGCATGCTTATGTGGGACTATTACCATACTGCGCTAGCAAATGGGATGAACATTTGAAAATAACATCTTAACATAAGTTCTCATGTGAAACATCCGTGAACACGGCCCACTAAACTGTGGGCTAGAGTACTTTAATGTAGATTGGCCAAAAATAATGAATGGCATAATTTCATGCTAGGAAATGTGATTGCTCTCTTTTAATGTGTAAATCTGTCACCTGTACTTGGAGAGTGGGATAATGGGATTTGCCCTCCAGAATATATGACGTGTGATCATGGATGTTTTTGAACTTCCAGGGTCAGTGAACCTCCGCCGTGTCAGAAAGGACCTGTCGAGCAGCAACCAGCCAAGCAAGAGAATATTAAAAAGCCAACTAAGCGTCCCATCAAGGAGATGGAGGTCATCACCATGCCAGAATATGATGGCATCCCTGCGTGAGTAGAATACCTGTGGAGGGCTTAAAGCTGCAGTCTGAAGCACATGCTTGTAGATCTGCTTCTTTCAGTGTGTACTGTGTAGCATCACACAAAGTGAAGTACCGTACATCAAGCCTTTTAACACCAAACATAATGGAATTCCAGCAATATATCTAGTTAGTTACTACTGGGTAAACATATTTGGTCTAAAGGACCACTTCACCACTTATCAACATCTCTTCATATAATTGGTCCTCACTAATGTTCATGATAAAACACCACCATTTTTGAGTGGTGCAAACCACTCCAACAACTGGCTTTGTACCCGGCGTGTACCCGTGTTTGTTCGTACCAAAAAAACGAGCATGGTTGCTATGGTTAGCAACCAAAAAAACGAGCATGGTTGCTATGGTTAGTATGTGACGTCACTATAACAATAAATGGGTAGTTGCACCACTCAGTTCACACGGGTGTGATTTTTTTCCTACTCTGTGTCTCATAGGAGGGCTTTGGGCAGTTCGGACACCTGTCCACCAGTGACATCATCATTAGGCAGATTCTTTTTTAAAACAAGATTTGTTTTAAAATATATTTAGATTTTTGTTATCGTGAGAACGATGGCTTCAACTTTTGCATTGCAACATTTCAGGAAAAGAGAGCCTATAGTTTCTATTAGCTTGGATTCACCATCTGATGTCACTGGTGGACGGGTTTCTGAACTGCCCACAGCCTTCCTATGAGACACAGACTTGAGTAGGAAAAAATGGTGGTATTTTATCAAGAACATTAGTTAGGACCAATTATAGGAAGAGAAGTTGAAAAGTGGTGAAGTGGTCCTTTAAGATGATTTGTGATGAGATACTATAATTAAAATGTGAAGATCACTTAAGCTTGTTATTTCAGGCATTTACCCACCCCCCAAAAACATGAAACTGTAGATTCTGAGCGAGAGAACCAGGAACTCGTTTCTAGGTTTTGGAACTATAAACTTTGATTAGATTTTGAAAAGATTATTTATGCTCATTCCAACCACTGTGTCCCTCCAGGTACATGAAAGGTCGTATAACATATGGCCAGCTGAACGCTACGGTGCAGATCATTAACACAGCTGTGATGGGCAAGTATAAAATCCTTCGCCAGCCAGTAAAGAACTTGAACAACCATGAAAGGCAACTGCAGCAGCGCTTCAAAGAGGCAGAGACAAAGGATACTAAGGGTACATGAGGATAAACCCTACAACTGCTACTTAACAGTACTTTTTCATGTTAATAGAACTGGATTTGGTATGCAGGTTGGAAATTAATCTTGCTCTCTCTCTAACCTCCCCCCCTTCTATCTCCAACAGGCAACTTTTTTGTAGTGGAGAACGACCTTTGCGAATTTGGACAGATGAAGATGGACAAACGTTTCCAGGGCATTTTGAGCATGCTGAGGCACTGCCAGCGCCTGCGTGAGGTGCGCGGGCAAGGCCTCACTCGCTACATGTTACTGTGACGACAGCGGGCAAGGCCTCACTCGCTACATGTTACTGTGACGACAGCGGCAAGGCCTCACTCGCTACATGTTACTGTGACGACAGCGGGCAAGGCCTCACTCGCTACATGTTACTGTGACCACAGCGGCTGCGTGAGGTGCGCGGGCAAGGCCTCACTCGCTACATGTTACTGTGACCACAGCGGCTGCGTGAGGTGCGCGGGCAAGGCCTCACTCGCTACATGTTACTGTGACCACAGCGGCTGCGTGAGGTGCGCGGGCAAGGCCTCACTCGCTACATGTTACTGTGACGACAGCGGCTGCAAAACATTTCACTCTGCTTGTTAAAACAAAAAGACATTCTTCCATAAGAAACGTCTTTCTTTTAAACCAATGAGACTTCAGAATTAAAATGCAAAGATTATTTTTGCTGTCATGTTACTTTTTTGGACACTTATACTTAATACTAATAAAAATAAGATTGTGTGTTTGACCTAATTTGTACGGTATGTTAATTGATTCTATTTGAATACTATATCGTCGCTGTCATGTAGAAATCTTGTATTTCAGGAAAGGGGGGGACCTGTGTTGGATCCAATTTATTTGTCAATACTTTTCATTAGTTCAATATTTATAAAGCCTGAAGATGGACTTAAAGGGATATTTCAATTAAATATAAATATCACACTCAGGATTTTGTGAACACCCCAGACAGTTTTTAAGTTGCCTGATTCAGTATTTAGATATACAATATCAGTTGTAACTTTAAACTCCATTTGATTTCAACCATTCATTGAAATCACCCATCCTTGGTTCTAGTGACTAATATGATATTGTCCTCTAATATGTGATGGGGCCATGTTTTTAAATCTTTTTTTAATTGTAAATGTATAATCAATACTGTATGGCTAATTTGTATTATCCATGACAACGTTAGGGCATTCATTTACGAAAGAACGTGCAGTTGAAATATACGATAACGATACAAGGTTTCTGCCTGACAGTGACGATATACTTTGACTGGTGTCCCTCAGGAGTCTATACTTGGCCCCTTCTTTTTTTTTCCCTCAACAGAAAAATCTAGAAGCTCGCACACGTCGCAACGTGATTGTAGATCGGCTATTATGGCCCAATCCGCAATGCCTATCACAAAGGAAAGTGTATTTACAAAACTAATAATAAAAAGATCAGCTTAAATACTAAAATAGGTCATATTAATAGGCCAAGCAGAAATGGACATGAAAACATACATATTTCTGTATTCTTGGTTATCTCATGCTAAAATCTGCTGATGCCTATATTGATTTTATTTTTGTTGAATTAAGCTCTATGCAGTTTTGTAACTAAATGTTACTCTTCAAATAGGGTAGGCATAAAGCCTCGGCTTCAGCCTACACCTTTTTGGTTACATATATATATATTTAAAGCACTGGCTGTGAATAAGGACATTATTTTTTAAGTGATGCGAAGTGTCATGAATGGCGGACTCATATCTTCTCATCTTCAAAGTGCTGTCCCATTCCTTTCACAACAATTTGGAGCCCTTGCAGCCTCTCACCCTCAAGCACTTACAGCTGACGTCACCAAAGTCAATGAGGGCGCAGGGCTTGAGGGAGGCCATTAGGATTGGGCCTATAGAGCATAGTGGCGTGGATTTCATTTTTATGGAAGTCCTGCCATACGTAATAATATCAAGCAGAGGTTGCATTATGTCAAAACTTGAATCAAGCAGCAGTAACACTGCCTTCAGATATGTTTTTCATAGATTCCATGCACTCTGAACATACATTCTAAGCGCTGCTTGATTGGTGTTTGCTCTGAATGAGAGTGGCAGTTTGTAGTGATTTTCAAGAGTATAAATGCTTTATATTCAGACCAATCGCCAGTAGGTGGCAGTATAAATGCACTTTTCATTTAGCCCCTGATGGTAGAGTTTTATGGAGCTCAAACATCACTACTGTGTACAAAGGGAGAATACACACATTACTGTTGACCTGCAGTATTAGAGGTTCCAAAGGGAGAATACACACATTACTGTTGACCTGCAGTATTAGAGGTTCCAAAGGGAGAATACACACATTACTGTTGACCTGCAGTATTAGAGGTTCCAACTGGTTTGTGCCTCTCCAACCATTATGTCTCCTCTCTTCAAACGCTCTCCCTCTTACTCATTATTACACTTCAAATTCACTGGCCCCCGTAAAATCTGAATCCCCCCCCACCCCTGCCCCCCCTTTTTCCCTCACTGTATATGTTTCTTTTCCCTTTTTACCTCCATTATGATGAATTCCTGTTCTGTTCTTTGTCTATATAGAAGTGTCTATTTGTACGTCTCTAAATGTTTTGATGAATTGAACATGGTGGACCCTCTTGTAAACAAGTGTAATGCTTAATTGGGTCGTCCACTCACAGTTAACAGCCTTTGTATTGAGTTTGTGCTTGAAATGCACTGTAATTCTGCAAACTGTTAATAAATATTTCAATCAATCAATCAAAAACATTCCCTCCTTTGTTTCAGCATGCATTTCCTTCTAACCTTTCAGGCTGCGACCACCCAAAATGACATTCATATTCATTTTCATATTTGACAAATTTGTCCCAATGTTTGACCATTTTTATAGCATAGATTGTTGATTACTTTTTCTACATCGACACGTTGTGATCTTGTAGATTGGCTATTTGAACTATTTTAAAAGGTTTTTCAAAATACGTCAGTTATATGGGTGGACCTTTGAGTGTGGCCCCAGATTTAGCAGTCTTATCTGCATGTGAAGGAAACATAATAAAGTGTTAAGGGACCTGGCTGTGGATTGGACCAGAGGTTTTTTTGATTGATTGAAATATTTATTAACAGTTTGCAGAATTACAGTACATTTCAAGCACAAACTCAATACAAAGACTGTTAACTGTGAGTGGACGACCCAATTAAGCATTACACTTGTTTACAAGAGGGTCCACCATTTTCAATTCATCAAAACATTTAGAGACGTACAAATAGACACTTCTATATAGTCAAAGAACAGAACAGATCATGAATTCACCATAAAGGAGGTAAAAAGGGAAAAGAAACATATACAGTGAGGGGAAAAAGGGAGGGGCGGTGGGGGGGGATTCAGATTTTACGGGGGCCAGTTTCGAATTGCAGCCGTCCCTAGGTGCCCTTTGAGAGCGGTTTTGAAGGAGTCCAGGGATTCACATGTCTTAATGACTGTTGGTAGGGCGTTCCACATTTTTGTGGCATGGGAGCGAAAATAATTTAGTCCCTTGTTTGTGCCGAATCTGGGTTGTACATGGTTTGTTGCACTCCCTCTGGTGTTGTGGGTGTGG
Organism: Electrona antarctica; assembly: GCF_951216825.1. Taxonomy (NCBI): domain Eukaryota; kingdom Metazoa; phylum Chordata; class Actinopteri; order Myctophiformes; family Myctophidae; genus Electrona; species Electrona antarctica. Next base: position 8,184,072 of record NC_136810.1, on the reverse strand, counting down.
ACTTCGTTAACATTAAGGAAGTATTTATAGACAGGTACATGGGTATCTTGGTGGAGTATCGAATCTTGTGGACCAGACCCATTGCAAGATGCTGAGGGAGGAGGGATGTGGGAGAAGAACACACATGTGGAGGAGGAGGACGATGTCAGATGTGGGAACAAATGAAGCAGCTACAGTATATGTGCACCATGCCAGGACTGTGCTGTGCTTACTGTCACAATGCTGATTATGGGCTCTGAGCCTGTGACCGCTCATTTGTAGTTATAAATATAGGCCCATTCAGCACCGTTTCAACAAGTCTATATGTCTCTCTATCTTAACCACGTTCAACCTAGCGTCCCGTCCACATATATATATCATTAGGGGTGAAAATCTTCAAAAAGAAAAATCTGAATTATTGAAAATAGCTGATCCACAAGTTCACAAGTGGTGACTGGTCCATTGTGACATGTTTTGAGAATGCAGATAAGCAATTTCTACTAAAACACCATTGTACGATAAAGTATAATTTAGCCATATATATAGCCATAATGCATTGTTTGACATTTTGGCGCCATAGTCTTTATTAGCTAGCCTACTCAGGACATGACTAAATGTCCTGATGACTACAGCAATAGAAGAACAGGTCATTTCAGACAAGCAGTGTTTCACAGACTTAAAGAGTAAGTATTTTATTATTCTGCCTGCTTATATCATTTACTATAATGGTTCCCAAACACTGGGTAGACGTATGGGTTGCTCTAAAATTATTATTATTATTATTTAAAAAATATTAAAAACAATTATCTTTCGGAACATAAAATGAACATTAAAAAAAAATGTTTTTTTTCTAAAGGATTTCAGAAAAAATAAATAAACAAAAACAAAACAAAAAACAGGCATTTGGACCACAAGGTCATGGGTTCAAACCCGAACACTGTCAACTCAGCTTATGAGTAGCATGTGGTTGGGTGGGACAAGTCGTGCGGTAAGTATTGGGAGCTGATGGTAGATGTCGCCAGACTCACACTCTACCTAAGCAATCCATCTCTCAGGGTTCTATAGCACATTGTAATGGGGACTGATACCGACAATAACCTCTCCAACCTAGTTATTTACCTACAAGCTCACAACATGTTGGTTATTAGCCTACCTCCCAGGGAGGGAAAAAAAGGTATGATATGCCATTGTATTATTATCATTTACTGTTAAACAACAGCTACAGTTATTATATATTGGAACATCAACATCTAACTGGGTCTTATTATTAATCACAGTTAAGCAATGAGCAATCAAAGGGTTCTAATTTCGTGCGGGTACCAAACAAGATGGATTCTTTCTTAATGGTTCCAGTGTAAAACATGGAAGAGCATTATGGACTGTGCTCAAGAGATGTGCACAAATAGAGTACCGTCCAAATTCCAGCACATACATTCATCAAATGCAACACCTGCACCACTTACTTCAACACCTGGTTGTGAAATGAATGGAAATGGATTCAACATTGTTCCTTAAATGAAATAAACTCAAAGAAAGAGTTTACTTCACACTGGGTGTGATTCTAAAGAAAGCGTTTACTTCACACTGGGTGTGATTCTATCCTCTTTTTTTTTTTTCTTTCTTTTGCTGGTGGTAGCCACCTCCAGACCGTACTGAATAATTGCTAGCTTGCATAAGGTATTTAGACTTGGACTCAAGTCTAACATGTACAGGTCACCAGGTGTGTCGTCTTCTCCAAAAAGGATGATACGATCTCCCACCATACAACAGCACATACCATTCATTTGCAAAGGGCATTTCCCCTTGGGCTCAACCTTCTTCCAGGAAAAGGTCTCTGGATTCAATTTCCACAGATCATTGAAGACCCGGCGATTTCCACCAAACTGGTCACAGTGTTCACCAGCAAATATGTACAGCTCTCCATTGTGGGCAAAAGCTGAATGAGCGCTCCGTCTTTCTGGAAGGAGCTGTGCAGAAGGCATGCTCAGCCAGCAGTTGTTCTCTGTGTCAAAAACCCTGGTGTTGTCATGGTAGAACCCCTTGCCCCCAAATACAAACATCTTTGTCCCGAGGATTGTGGCAGAGTGACATGACGAAGCGAGTAGCGGCGTGCCTATGATGTTAATAAAAGACCAAGCCATTGTGGTGGTGTCCAACTTGTAGATGTCATTAGTGTAACCAGTCAGCTCCTTTCCTCCATAGATATACATGACCTTTCCCAAGACACAGGCCGAGTGGTTGAACCTCGCCCCTGGAACACTTCCAGAAACCTTGGGTTGGTACCAACTGCGGGTCTCGACATCAAACGCAGACAGCACGTCGCAGTAAGGCAACCCTCCCCAGATGTAGATGGTATAGTCTATAAGCACAGCTGTGTGGCCCCAGCGCATGGAGGGGGCCGCACTGGGGGCAACTAGGGGCAACTTCATCCAGCGCAGAGATACTGTGTTGACAATGTGCACACCAATCCCGGCGTCGTCGTAACCGTACCCTCCAAAGGTGTAAACCTCGTGTCCCACTGAAACGGCAGCGTGACGGTATCCTTTTGGACCTCCACGCAGATGAACCGTCCAGCAGAACATTTTCTCAACACTGTAGATCAAGCTTGACTTATCAAGTTGTAGCTCTTACTGTATATGAATGCAATTGTCCTATTGTGCACCCTACCAAATGCAAATGTCCACACCAATTTTTACCAATCCAGGCCGATGACTGTTCAGTCACTTGATCACCAGCACGATCACAATCCAGTCAGGGTCTGACGTCTACAGATTTACACAGCAGTGTTGACAGCTAGTTCTAAGGGGAACATCAGGTGGAAGTGTTGGTGATAAGCGCAAAAATATGTAAACAGGCCCTTTTATGCCCATATGGAGATCCCTGATGTCATCAGTAGGCCTATATGCCCATATTTGTATGCCCATATATGGGCATATTGGTTGGAATGGCAGTTATGCACACTGATATATCGTTCTAATTGGGCTATAATGTTTGAAATATAACCCCCAAGAATGAAACCAAAAAATGTTTATGCCTTGCTTTTCTTTTCTTTTTTTCTCCATTGCTCTGTAAAGCACTTTGAGCTGCATTTCATGTCATGAAAGGTGCTATACAAATACGTTTTATTATTTATTATTATATTTTATTATTCTCCGTCGTCCCCTCACTCGTGAACAAGACCCCGAGATACTTGAACTCCTTCACCTGGGGTAATGCCTCATTCCCTACCCTGCACAATCCACCGGTTTCCTGCTGAGAACCATGGCCTCAGATTTGCAGTCGCTGTACCGCACTGTTCTCAAAGAGAGTTGAGCCAGAAGGCAAAGCTCTCCGTCTACCGAGCAATCTTCGTTCCTACTCTCACCTATGGTCATGAAGTGTGGGTCATGACCGAAAGAATAAGGTTGCGAATACAAGCGGACGGGTGGCTGGCATCTCCCTTAGAGATAGGGTGAGAAGTTCAGTCACACAAGAGAGACTCGGAGTAGAACCGCTGCTCCTTCTCCTGGAAAGGAGCCAGCTGAGGTGGTTCGGGCATCTGGTTAGGAGGCCTCTCAGGTGCCTCCCTAGGGAGGTCCTCGACGCACGTCCCACTGGGAGGCAGACCAAGGCGCAGTTGGAGGAAACACATCGACTCACTGGCCTTGGAACGTCTCGGAATCCCCCAAGAGGAAGTCACTAATGTTGCTCTGGAGAGGGAAGTCTGGAGCACTCTGGTGGAGCTGTTGCCCCCGCGACCCGACTACGGATAAGCGGTTGAAGATGGATGGATGGATGGATGGATGGGTGCGTGTCTGAGCTGTACTAGTTTATTCCAATCACTATTTGGAAGAAATAATAATGCATATTATTTCTTATGTGGCCTTTTAGAGGTATTCTCACTGGCAAATTGTCTGATTAAGCAATAATGTTGTAAATATAACCCTCAAGCATTAAACTAAGTTATTTTGCGGCTGAAACAAGCCTTCAGTTACCAGGTAGGAGTTGCAATTTCTGGCAGAAGGAAACTGAAAAGCACATGCAGGCTTTTATAGATATAACCACTGGTATATGTGTCTGATTGATTGGGCGCTAGTGTTTGAAATATAATCCAGAATGACCGGTAGGTGTAATACAGGCTATGTCCTTTCAGAGGCATGTCCAGTGTTGTGTGGTGCTACTTTTAGAAGTGGGGGGACGTCCCCTAGAGATGGGATTTATGGCTCTTTGAAGGGAACCGGATCTCTGGGATCCGTTCCTTTCAAAGAGTCGTTCAAAAAACTGTGTCTGCCCAGTGCCTCCCCAGTACCTCCCCAATGTCTGCCCAGGGCCTCCCTAGTGACTCCCCAGTGCCTCCCCAGTGTCTCCCACCCAGTCTTCCAGTGCCCAGTGTCCCCCCAGTGCCTCCATAGTGCCTCCCCAGTGTGTCCCCCAGTGCCTCCCCAGTGTATCCTGCTTAGGGCGCCAGATTGCTCATGACCGGCCCTGATTGAAACCCCCCTGCCCCCCCTCCTCCTCTAAAAAGGAACGGCTCCCTACTGTGAACCGGATCCCATCGTTCCTTTCAAAGAGCCGTTCAAATGATCCGATTCGTTCACGAACGTCACATCTGTCGTCCCATAAGACACGTGCGTGCACAAGCACAATATTACAAGTAAGACGCGCGAACGCGGGAAGCGAACGCAGCTCGTAAATTGCAAAAACAACAATTAGAATAAATTACGTAATTTAAGGTTTTTTTTAAGTTCTCTTTTTTTTGTGTTTTTTAAGATTTTTTTTAAGTTAAGTTTTTTTTAAGTTTTTCCTTTTAAAGTTTTTCCTTTGTAAGTTTTTTTTTTTTTAAGTTAAGTTTTTTTTTAAGTTAAGTTCTTTTAAAGTTTTTCCTTAAGCTTTTTTTTTAAGTTAAGTTTTTTTTTAAGTTAAGTTTTTCCTTTTAAAGTTTTTCCTTTTTAAGTTTTTTTTTTTAAGTTAAGTTTTTTTTTAAGTTAAGTTTTTTTAAGTTAAGTTTTGTGTGTGTGTGTGTGTGTGTGTGTGCGCGCGTGCGTGCGTGTGTGTGTGCGCGTGCATGTGTGTGTGTGTGTGTGTTTTTGTGTGTGATACAGCTGCGCCCTCTGGTGGTGGGCGGGTGGTGTTACAGCGTGACACACACACAGACACACAGACACACAGACACACAGACAGGATCTGCTGGGTCTCATAGTAAATGCTCACTGCGTTCGCAAAAACATGCAGACGTGTATAGAAACAGGGTTTTGCAATGCTTAATTGTATCCATAAAAGTCCAAAAACATATTTATGGCAAAAATATATGTGTGTGTGTACCAAATAACGATGCTTTGATTGGCTGGAAAAAAGTACTACATTTTTGTATCTCTGGTGATCACTATCCTTATTTTGTCTATGTCAAGGATATTCAGAAATCATTTGGAGAAAATAGCTGATCTACAAGCTCACAGTGCATCACAACTTGTAGATCGGATATTTTCAAAGAGATGTTCAGCAAGTGACACCATAATAGATTATTATGGTTGATTCAGACTGAGTGTACCTGTATATGGCAGCATGATTCATGTGATATCCCAACTCAGTCACTAGATGTCAGTATTCGACTGTGTGTGTGTGTGTGTGTGTGTGTGTGTGTGTGTGTGTGTGTGTGTGTGTGTGTGTGTGTGTGTGTGTGTGTGTGTGTGTGTGTGTGTGCGTGCGTGTGCGTGTGCGTGTGTGTGTGTGTGTGTGTGTGCGTGCGGGCGGGCGGGCGTGCGTGCGGGCGTGCGTGTGTGTGTGTAAACTGTCAGCAGACTGTTAATAAAGTATTCAATCAAATTTCAAAGAGGTATTAGATCTGAAGTCAAGACTGTCTGAAATGACAGTGGTTTGGTGTAAAAAATAAAATAAACATGTTTTACTCTTTTGTGCAGAAGTCCAGAGTAGCCTACTAAAACGTGTCCTTGGTTGCAAATACATTGGATAACTAAGCTTTGATCAGTGGCTATTTAATTTTTTAGAGATCATTGATTGTTTTAACTTTTTTATTATTATTGTTTTCTGCCGCCATCATCAGTAAAGAACTCTCCTAAACTCACAATCTCTCAAAGCCATCTGGATTGGATTTTGGCTTGCAGTTTATATATCCCGTCAAGAGCGGATACGGAAACGGTCTGTCTGTGCATGTAGAAGATGACCGCATAGATAGCGCATACAGTAGGCGGGCTCTAGACCGGATCAGAGCAACGAACAGTAAACGGAAAACAAGGCTTTCTAAAATAGCCGACCTACAACCTCACAACGCATCGCGGACGCGGTGCGTTGTGAGCTTGTACGTCGGCTATTTTTGGCGCGCGCCCCCTTCGTGCGACGGGGCATAAATTAGGCATTCGGAACCCCGCCTGTTTTTTAAGAGAACTCTCTTCCTAATCCTAACTGGCCAGTCAGTTCTGCTCTAAAGCCCATTGGTTAAAATGAGACGTCAATCACGTGTAAACGAAAATAAATGTAAATGACAATTCAGTGCTGCCATGTCTGCTTATTATAAGCGAGCGACGTTGGGCTTGTTTCTCTGTACTCTGTAGTTGCATGGTTTTGGGGGCTTGTTTCAAAAGTGTAGACTAGTTACTTAGTTATATTTGGCCTTTAATTGTTTCCTAACATCTTCATGTCAAGGACCCCCAAATTAATGTGTATTTGTTTTGTCTACAACAACCCCCCCCCCTTTCTGTCTAATAAAGTATTCAATCAAGTATTCATTCAATCAAGTATTCATTCAATCAATCAATCAATCAATCAATCAATCAATCAATCAATCAATCAAACTGGCTTCCCTCCCCATCCCCTCCCAGATTTCACCCAACACCTGTCTTGACTCTTGTTTTCATAATAGACCCGGTTACTTGTTTCTCGCTCGCAAAACAGGACCTGGCAACACTGGTACAATTCTCTGCTTTTCTCCTGAAACCAGTCAGACAGGTTGGAAATAAAAAGACAAGAGATAGTTTAAAGTATTGACGTATATAGAGAGATGTTTTCACCAACTGAGCCGGTCCTTTACCCTGGTTGGATTTAACATTTACACCTTAAAAGCACGCACGTTATGTGAGTATGATGAGACTATACCTTGATATATGTTTTTAAATATGGTCAGTCAGCAGGGAGGCACAGAGTCACACACACAATGTGGATTATCTACATATTTGTTGTGAGGGACATAACTTCACGCTAATGTGTTTTTCATAGAGTAAAACCCAACTATAACTGCAGTTTGTTGACGCTTACCACTGTTCATTTACCACGGGACTTTTGTATATATATACACTATTGTATTATTTCTGTTATTACAAGTTTATAGACTCGAAACTACGATAACTGCTTCAGTGAAGTTTTAGCATAGCCCGAACACCGACTGTTGTTGGATAACAACACAACTTGTTTCTTTTCTCGGCGATCTTTTGCACTTATACCTACTTAGTGTTGTTGACACATATAGCCTATGCTATAACCCTTTGTTCTGTTGCTGTTTTTATGAAAATGTTCGTATGATCTCGTAGGTATTCTTAAATCTCTCAAAGGCTTTGAGTCAAAGCCATCTGGATTGGACCACTATAGCCTACTTTTGTTTGGGCGCCTGACATGGGAGTCATCACCAGAGTAGCCTAGTGTGATTTGTTTATTTATTTGTCGCACAACAAAAGCATTTTTGATAGAAGTGTCGCCGCGACTGCATGGCTTCCTATTGGCCTTGGGTCAATTAAAACTATCATTAGTAGCCTATCATAGATGCATTTTATTGAGTCTGACTGCTTTCGTATCCGAAAGCAAAAGTCAGACTCAATCACCCATTCATAGCCTTAATTGGGGTAAAGACTATCATACTTGTATGTATTTATTATAACGCCTGCATTTCACATCCGTATCATGCAAATGTCAAATGTAATAAATTGGTCTTGATCCGAGGAGCTCTACAACAGCTTGTAGGGCTGCCCGTTCTATATATTCTCTGTGATTATGCAACCACGGTGGTTAATTATTCAAGATTTAGGGTTTTTTGCATGTCACGGTGAAACTGTAATTAAAGCAAATTGCATCGACGTGCGTTGCCTACTAGGCAACTATAGACAGTTCCCTCCCGATTGTTCGATAACGACCAATAGCGGTGATTAATAGCGTCGATGCATAGGAATGCTCTCTCTCTCTCTCTCTCTCTCTCTCTCTCTCTCTCTCTCTCTCTCTCTCGCTCCCTCTCCCTATTACCAACACAATAAGGTGTGCTCTTGTGAGAACTTAGAACAAAGAGATGCATTACATAAGACTTAAGAAGGTATAACGTCTATATTGTAGTTACACTTAGCATACAAAACCATCATTAAACACCAGGCAGTCACATTAATATTGTGACTCAGTCAGGAGTCAGGACCCTCCTTGTCAAACTGGTGGCTGGCAGGCAGTGTCAAAAGATGACTTGTTGTGAGTCTATATTAATATGAAATGGTCTTCTGAGAAAAGCCGCCTACTATAGCCTTGGATCAAGACTAGATGTATTTTATTATCGAGTCTGGATTAAGTCTGACTCAGATTCGATAAAATACATCTATAATACTGATAGCCTTGAGCCAAGGCTGCCTCTATAACCCATAGCCATTCACTGCTACTGTAGAGCTAACTGTCCAATAATGTCTCATGATGTCCACATGTGGCTGCAGGGCCGAGACGCTTGTCCCCGTTTTGGGTTCTTAGCATGCAAGGTTCCAATGTTCTACAATCATGCTCCATTGATTAGTTGTCAGCTAGCTAAACAAACAGATCAATAGTTAAAGCACTGGGTGATCAGTGGAAGGGGTGGAGGCAGCTGTTACACCCTAAGAGCAGAATAGAATACACTTTAAGTAGAATAATAAATTAGAACAGGCACATGGTAGAAAAACTAGATGTACAGTAGAATACATGCAATATTAAATGAGGTAGCTGCATGATTCTCACTACAATTCTAATCCTGATTATTATTTTTTTGCATACTATTTAAATATTGCAATCCCGATATTGATAATGATAACGTTATTATTCTTAATGAGTTTGTTGCTCATCGCGTGCATATTGTTTCTTTTGGCTTTCTGTGATGTTATTGTGCCTCTCTGTGAGCGCATGGCTGGGGAGATGGGATGTGTAGCCTACAAGCCATTGTTCTGGTTAACCCTTTGTGTACACTGTAAGGACAGGAAGGAAATAAAGCCTCAGCCCTCAGTTATACTTTGTGTGTCATGTCGTGCTCAGTAAATAGCAGATCTACAAGCTCACGTGCCACAAATGTGACGCATTGTGATTGACACCAGCATGCAGCTAAGTATAAATCAAGTTAGATGTTTGAATCAATTGCCTAGTTTCATGCTGATTTCTTTTTATACATATTGTGCGAAAACAATCTGGATCTGAATATGAGCACTGCAGTTTTGGCTCCGAGGAGCGCTTCAGGCACATTGATCATATTGTAATAGTATGTCCTCATCTTTAGCTACCCTAACTCTGGACGGATGCCCCATTCATTTCAGAGCCTTGTCAGCATCACCCCTCTCATCCAGTGTTGCCATGTCTGAGCAATTTTGGACATAATTTTATGTAAAGTCGCTTGTAAACATTGGTGGTTGCTAATTTTATTGGGGCAGGGGGTGGGGGGGGGGTCTTGTTTCTAAAGTGTAATTGCTTGCTTATTTGAGCTTGCTTTCTTAATGTTGTTTAAACCAGTGGTTTTCATGTCATCATGGACCCCCAAATGTCCAAATAATGTGTATTTATTTGTCCCAACCTAACCGCCACATCTGAAAATGTGTATACCTGGTTGCTTTTTTCTCTCACAAAATCTGTCAACACTGCTCTCATCCAGTTCATCTTAATTAACATGAAGGTACACAACGTCTTAGTCACACTCGCTTCTCCACTTTTCTTTTCGTGCTATTTCAAGCAAAATCTTCAAAGTTTTAATGTGTTTTAGGCTATAAACAGCAACACCTCTGAGTCTGACAGTCACTTTCAGGACAGCGTAGCGATGATAAAAGACAGACACGTTGGCAGAGAAGGAGACAGAAAGTGGGACACAGGATGAGACGGCGAGCGGCTCCCTGGAGTCCATATCGTTTAGAATAAGGCTCTTCAATGGTCAGAAGGGAAATCAAGGATGCACAGCACACAAAACCCATTGTTTGTGTTGTGTTACTATGCATAGAAGCACATCACATTGACTTTTCTTAATTCCTTAATCCGTACGCTCTGACCTCAATATTCATCAATGTAAATACCCAGCATTATACCCCCTCATATTATCCTGGTTTCAACTGCACTCTGTTTCATCGTCAGCAGCACTGGCCAAAAGCTCATAGTTCCTTCAAAATGTTAATTTGATCACAGCCATAGCATATAATAAGTGTATACAGGCCTCTTGGCAGATATAACACTTTGGTTAGACAAGACAGTAATAGTATACCAGATGGTAGATCTGTCACTCACTCACTCACTCACTCACTCACTCACTCACTCACTCACTCACTCTCTCACACAGAAACATGCTTTAGGCCTTTAGGGTATACAGTACATGCAAACTTTGGAAAATGTCTGTAGTTTAGTTGGTCATACCTTTAGTTTGAAACAGCCTGTGCTGTTAGTTACTGAAACGCTGAACAGCATATGCAGGCTGAAGTGGAGTGTAGCACAGACTAAAGCTGTGTTTACATTATAGCCTGCAATTTTTGCATTTCTGGTGTCTAAGTATGTAGTTGCCTGCATCCGTGCAAATACTTGCTGACAACTTGGAATGCAGTTGTTAATGACAATGATGTTAACTGTTGTTTTGAACATTTGCTTGTCAGTATTCTCCATGTGTATTTATTACTTACTTTATTTACACTTGAAAACACAGTACAGTGTACACATAAGATAAAGGTGATACAGCCTCTTGCAAATCCTGAATCCATGCGTCGTGCCACACACTTTGACATGCAATGCAAACAAATGTTTTGATGTTCTTAAATCTGCCTCCACAAAAACCTGATGTTTTTGTGTTGATCAGTAGGATATCTGAAGTTAATTTGTACAACTAGATGCTTCAATTCTGCTTGTGATTTTGACCAGGGTGGTTTTAGAGCACTGTCTGTTTCCTCCTTATGCTTACAGACCTCTACGTGCATGCTATACAACTTCTGACTCCAATAGATCCCTGTGGAGGAATACATTATGTTTCTCTCTTCTCGCTCTCACTCTCACGCACGCACTTGTACAAAGGACCCTGCCAGTGCAGTCAGACAATAGGAAAACAGCCAATTACAAAGTGTCTATAAGATAGAACATTGTTACTTGTCAGACACAGCAGATATCAATCATCATGGATAAAGAAAGTAAAGGAAACAACGCCTCCTCCAAATTGAGTGGCTTCCTACAATAGCTGAAACTGTTTGGCCCTCCTTTTGGAGAGGCCAGCCATTCGAAGGTCACAACCAACTTGTTCACGTGCCCTAGGCCTCGGCTAAAGATAAAAACGAAATGTTTACATCTTTAGCCTAACTGTGAGATGGTCTGCTCTAGCTGATAACATTTTAGCACTTTGGTTAGAAAGGCTTCCTCTAAGCAGTAATCAAAAAGTACAGTCAAAGTGCAGGAAGATTGCACGCACACACACACACCTAATTCTCCCAAAATAGGGCCCCTTCCACATGAATGTGTCTATGTGCATACTCACGCTCATTTATACACACTCTCTTACTCACTCACACACACACACACACACACACACACACACACACACACACACACACACACACACACACACACACACACACACACACACACACACACACACACACACACACACACACACACACACACACACACACACACACACACACACACACACACACACAGGAGTAGTGGCACTAGGCAACCGGGCCAGCGGTGCAGCTATGCTCCCAGCGGGTAAATAAGTTAGGCAGGCTGACTGACTACCAGTCTCAATACAAGGCAAGGGTTCATTCAACTGCACTCACACATACACACCAGTCTCTATACGGGACTCCCCCCCAAGTCTATTCACTTCACCGTGTTGATATTCCACCGGCGAAGTGAGCTGGCCAGAGACGGAGACGGGAGTGAGTATTGTGTGTGTGTGTGTGTGTGTGTGTGTGTGTGTGTGTGTGTGTGTGTGAGAGAGAGAGGATGGGAGAGGAAAGCGAATTTACACTATAGGTAGGTGGCAGCTACAGTAGGTGGCTAATTCTCTGTCTCTCTGTGTGTCACACAGTGCATGTTAACTCTTGCTGTAGCCTGGGCAAGAAAGTGTGTGTCTGTGCGTACGAGTATAGTAGCTCTATACTTACTGGTTTTGTCTTTGAAGGAGACACATTACATAGATGCCCTTTTACTAATGCTTAAACCCATTAACACCGGGAAAGCATCTGTGTCATTTTAGATTTGAATCACTTAAACCATTAATATTTGATACTTTTTCAATTAAAAAATGCGTGACACGGTACACGGAAAAAATATGTTGAGAAATTGAGATGGGGGTCCGTGGCCAATATAATTTTGAGGCTCCTTTACATGAAAAAGTTTGATTGAAAGTTTGACACTGTAATAGCAAGTAGCAACATACATTTTCCAGAAAAGCGTTTTTTATACAGATTCCTTTCCTTTCCTTTTTTCGCTCTCTCAGTGCAATATAAGTGTATAATACTGCCTTTTCTCATGTGTTTGATATTATTACCAGATATGAGCCAACAAATGCTTTCACATTTTGACAGGGCTGTGCAGTCTGGCTAGTACTGTGCCAACTATTTTGTCAATAATGTCCTGTTATGTATTGTCCTGAAACATAAGTAAAGTTGTGAATGTGGCTATTGGAGTTCAACTTTCCATTTGTCATTGTGGCCTCCGCCGCATGTTTGGTGCCCGACTGCCCGTCCCTAGGGACTTTCCAGCAGCTATACGTAGTATCAGCCCAAATGCTGGTACTCTGCTAGATGGCTGCTAGATTTGTCTACGCTTTATTTGTCAGATGGGGGCTGTACGTATTTTCAAAATAAACCAAACCAAATATGCTACCAGACACTTTAATGTGGTACAGTGACAGACTCAGTCAGTCATCATTTGGAGGTCCAGTTCTATTCTATAACATTTCTGACTGCGGTTACAGTATAAATGCCAACATTCATCAGCTCTATTGTTTTACCAGCCACTGGAGCCGGTAGACAAAGAATGCTTCAGTAACTATTATTATGCACTCGCAACACCTTTTAGTCCTCTGCCACCAAGAAAGCAAGCAACCACCCATCATTCAGATTTATTTTTATTGCCCAAGGCACACCAAAGGGCATGGGGCAAGTCCAACTCTCAAGGTATACCTCTATTAATGAAGAAGGCATGTACACGCACATTCGTGGCCCTGGTGCAAGGCGAGTCTGCACACTGGTGATGCTGAAAAAGCTCTGCTGTATTGCCTTGCGTTGTCAACGTTTCATGTACTGTATAGCCTAAGTCCTGACGAAGATCTTAATTGATTGAAACATTGACGCGAGAGGACCTCAATGGAAATAAATCTCAGGACTTTGTGTTATCCTCAAACTTTTCAAATAAACCAAATCTAATCAAGTCGAAATAAGTCGCAATTAAATACAGCAGAGCTTTTTCAGTATCACTAGTGTGCAGACTCTATACCTCTATTAATATCATAAAATATCCTCTATAGCACATGTTATCGCTGTCATCATGCTGCAAATATGTATTTGTATTTGTCAGTACTCGTGCAGGTACAAAAAGCGAATGAGATGCAATTTTGTGAGGTCCTCAATAGTATCGTGCTATAAATACAATGACAATAATGATAACAAACATAGTATCTAGCCTAAACGTTGGTCGGGCTCTAGTGCACACCAGCCGCTGGTTAAAACATTTGTGCAGGCAGTTGTTGGTACCTGCAGGACATCTCTGCCTGACGCACCTTCCATGGTGCCTAAGCACCAGCTGTAGGGTCTTCTTCTGGGATCCATCCTGGTCTGGTGTTTCGCCCCTTGCTCACCCACCAGGGAGTGACCTTCGACTCTGCATGGCAGGGGCGTCCTCCTCCCTGAGCCAGGCTTGCACCATGCCGGATACCTGAAAATTTGTGTTAAATATGCCTTCCGTTTAAATCAGCCTGGGTGAATGCTACCAGCTTGAGGCATCCCCATATTGAATATCACTGCCATGTTCAGAAACGCTGGCTTTCTTATCAGTCTTGGAAGTATTAAATGTTTGTATCAGTATGTGAGCCTGAGGACACAGCACCAATATGTGTCAGCTCTACAAGTGCTAGAGCATTATTCTTTATGATAATGGACATTTGCTTTCTTATCAGACTGAAAAGCTGCCAAATATGTCCACTCTGCTTGGAGGCCAGCCAGTTACTGTACTTTACAATTGCTACAGCTCTGGACGGGCCAGAGTAATGTAGTAAGAGAGTGGTGACACGCTTTGATCTCGCCGCAAAGCGGGTACCTATGGGCGATAGTTCCAAACATTGCTCCTATGGCTGGAACTATTCCATTGAGATAGAATGAGCACGTCCGCATTCCATTGTTACAATGAGAGTCAACGGGAGTGTCATTACTCTCTTACTAGATTACTCTGGGACGGGCTAGCTTAGCTACTGGTTCTAAACCTAAAGTGTATGCTGGCCTTCTAGGGTTCAACGTTAGCCAAGAGAGAGACGAAGCAAACATATTGTATAACATTGTGTTGCAGATTAACCTTTTTCCTAGGTTTCATATACGTAGCTCAATAGACTGAAGAGGGAATCATTAAGGAACAGGTGTTCTATTGCTCAATCCAACATGTTTATAGTGTTTACATAATCAGCTCCTACCGGTGCCTTTAACCCTTTACCCTCGTGGATACTTAGTAGAGATGTACCAATACCATTTCTTCCTTCCCGATACCGATTCCCGGTACCCATACCTAGGATCTGATACCAGTGTGTAAGAAATAAAACAGTGGGGTTCAGGGAGGGTTTACACTCTCAGAGTTAAGGGTGTCTTTGAAATGAAAACATTTGAGAATCAGAGATCTAGTAAGGAATACAAATTCCATTAACAAGTTGCAGCTACAAGTTAGTAATAAATAATAATAATAATAATAATAATAAACAATAGTACAGTAAGAGTACAAAACAGTCTTGCAACATCAACTGAAGCATTCAAAATATCGCATACTCGCCGATATCGATATAGGCCACCAGCATTTCGGGCAGTTGATGAGTATATATTGGAACAACTCTAGTGCTTTATAGTACTTGCTGCTACATATACTATACAGTATGTACTAGGCATGTAACGATATATCGTATATCGATATATATCGATATTATATCCCGACGATATGTATCGATATATTAAAAATTAATATCGATTTTCCAAAAAAAACAAGGGGGGCTTTTAGGGGGGCTAGTGTGTGATATGAAATGTGAGCTGTAATCATATTCCATCATATTCACATGCTTTTGGAGAGAAATGAGACAGACTCCATGCAGTCACTTTCAGTAGTAGAGGCCTGCAGAGGGGAGCTGTATGTGTCTATGACACAGGTGATGGTCATTATTGATGCTCATTAATACATCAAGGAAGGCAATTATGTTTCTGCACTGTCAAATAGGTCTACATCTATCCTAAGATGCCATCAAAGAAAAGAAGAAATGTTAACTCGAGCTAGGTTTAAACATGAAAGCATGTTTACAGTTAAAATGAATTAAGTAATTTTACATGAAAAGTAATGCTACTTTTGCAATGTAGTTAAATACAAATTGTGAAAAAAGCTTGGGGGGGAAGATAAATCATTAAAAAAAATATTTGTGTTGAAAATATCGTGAAAAATCGTATCGTGAACCTCATATCGTGATACGTATCGTATCGTGAGTTGAGTGTATCGTTACATGCCTATGTACATTAACATTGGACTGTACTATGTTTGTGTCTATAGCTGTACGGGGATGCAGAGCCCCCCTCATCTCCTGACTGTCAGTGCCTGTGCCTGGGTCAGCAGTCTTTGTCGCCGTAAGTTAGCCGGCCATCATCGGAATGAAAGCCCCTAACCCTGAAAAGTCCTCCTCCTTTCATGCCTGTCCCTTACCCTCCGTCCCTCCATGCCTCCCTCCCTCCCTCCCTCCCACCAGCGGTCTGTCCCTTACCCTCCGTCCCTCCATGCCTCCCTCCCTCCCTCCCACCAGCGGTCTGTCCGTGAACATGAGCCTGCTGCCACTGGAATGAAGCCCCCCCCCCCTCTGCTGCTGACACCCCTCCCTTTTCTTGTGTTCCTTTGTTTTACTTCCCTGCCAGATTCGCCACGTTTTTTGTGATTTCAAACCCCTTCGCCAGCCACCACCCCCCTTAACCAGCGCTGGGCACACATGCTCGTTGCTACAAACATATGTTTGGTCTGTCGTACAGCATTTCGATACTCCACACAGCTCTGGTCTGTTTGTGTGTGACGTGTGAGTGCGTGCGTGAATGCGTGCGGGCGGGACGATATGATATGATAATTACGTCACGATTATTGTGGCAAAAAGCATTGCAATTAACGATTAGCGATAATCAAAATATGCTTGAAACTTAAAATGCCACCACTTTTGTAGAGTTTTGGGTTGCGTATAGTTACCTTGCCATGATGTAACTCCAAATGTGGACAAGAAATCAGTGCTCCAGTGATTAGAAACTGGTAATTCAAAATCTGCCCCTCATTGACTTACATTGTATGCTGAAACAGCTCTCAAATTCACTCTTTTAGTATGTATACAAACAAAGGCAATATAGAGCATCGCCAAACCTCATACTCTTTATTTTTAATTTTTAATAACAATGTTAACTTCCTGTTGATTTTACTATTCAACTCGATCCGGATCCACGGATCCAGTCCGGGTTTTCTTCCTAATATTTTTTTATGTTTTTTTTTTTGTGGCTTTCGCCTTTATTTTATTTTTTTCATGGGACAGACAGAAAGTAGGCAGACAGGAAATGGGGAGAGAGATGGGGGGAAGACATGCAGTAAAGGCCGTCGGGATCGGGAGTCGAACCCACGGCACACTGCCAGACTGGATTACAAGCCAAGGTGCCTGGACCACTGAGCCATGGCCCAGGCCTTCCTAATATTTTTGATAAAAAAAAAAAATTAACAGTAGGAGGTTTGGTCATGTTCTAATCTATATTGTCTGAATCAACTTCTTACTAGTGTATGACGGAGGGCAATTTCACAATATATTAAAATATATTGTTCTTATCACGATAAATGATAATAATGATTATTGTCCCATCCCATCCCTAGCGTGCATGCGTGCTCTTTTGTCCCCTGCCCCCAACATTGTGGTTTCTGTCAAGCCTGCATTGTGATCAGTGAAACACACACACACACACACACACACACACACACACACACACACACACACACACACACACACACACACACACACACACACACACACACACACACACACACACACACACACACACACACACACACACACACACACACACACACACACCCAGATGACCCTAAAATTGCATGTCAGCACATTCAGACAGACGCATGCAAACATGTCACCCCCTCTTCCCACACACACATCCCACACACACACACACGCATCCCACACGCACGCACGCACGCACGCACACACGCACGCACGCACGCACGCACGCACGCACACACACACACACCCCCACACCCCCAGACACTCCAGTGAAGCTGCTGAAACAGGCGTTTCTTCTGATCTCTTTGTAGTGGTTTGTTTGTGTCCCGCGGCTCACAGCACATACAAATGTTCACCATTCATTCATTAGAAGTGGCATACTGTACTCAGTACTACAACAACATACTGTACTCAGTACTACAACAACATACTGTACTCAGTACTACAACAACATACTGTACTCAGTACTACAACAACAGCATACTGTACTCAGTACTACAACAACATACTGTACTCAGTACTACAACAACATACTGTACTCAGTACTACAACAACATACTGTACTCAGTACTACAACAACATACTGTACTCAGTACTACAACAACATACTGTACTCAGTACTACAACAACATACTGTACTCAGTACTACAACAACATACTGTACTCAGTACTACAACAACATACTGTACTCAGTACTACAACAACATACTGTACTCAGTACTACAACAACATACTGTACTCAGTACTACAACAACATACTGTACTCAGTACTACAACAACATACTGTACTCAGTACTACAACAACATACTGTACTCAGTACTACAACAACATACTGTACTCAGTACTACAACAACATACTGTACTCAGTACTACAACAACATACTGTACTCAGTACTACAACAACATACTGTACTCAGTACTACAACAACATACTGTACTCAGTACTACAACAACATACTGTACTCAGTACTACAACAACAGCAGCACTCAGGGAGCTTCTTGTGGGAGTTCAGTTCAGCAAAGCAACCCCAGAATGTGGGAGTGCAGTCAGTGCAGCAAAGCAACCCCAGAATGTGGGAGTGCAGTCAGTGCAGCAAAGCAACCCCAGAATGTGGGAGTGCAGTCAGTGCAGCAAAGTAACCCCAGAATGTGGGAGTGCAGTCAGTGCAGCAAAGCAACCCCAGAATGTGGGAGTGCAGTCAGTGCAGCAAAGCAACCCCAGAATGTGGGAGTGCAGTCAGTGCAGCAAAGCAACCCCAGAATATCACCAAAGCTTCATTTAGTCTTTTGTGAACATAGAGAGTTGGTGTATGAATTACTAAAAAGCTCCTTATTGTATTTCTTCTGTCCAGAGTATATTATTCTCCCAGAAGGCCTGAGGCTTGTCAACATGTCCAGTCAGGCTTCTTTGAGGTGGAGGGGGGGGGGTGTTTTCATCCATGACCTGCTGGCGCAAACGCCGACCATTATACATGTGACAAGTAACAGATGTGTACATATGGTCTTGTTTGTTTTATGTTATCGGCGAGACGGCGCGGAGGGGGGTTCTTTTGCAGAAAATAGCCGGTATAGACAAGCTCACAACGCGTCCCAGACTCCCAGTGCAACGCATTGTGAGCTTGTCGATCGGCTATTTTCATGCTGGATGTTTTGCTGGATGTTACAATTTGGCATTCTCATAAACAATTATAAGTAAGTTGTTATTTGCATATTGGAAATTGTGTTTGAACATTTCCCATACTCAATGCTGTGATGTCAGGATTGGATGTCTTGCTGCTTTGACCACACCACAAGATGCATTAGGGATGGGACGATGTCAAGATTATTGTGACGAAAATAACTGCGATTTACGATAATCAAAATGCTACTTTTGTTAATCCCCAGCATCCCTATTCTGAGGCGGAACGTTTGTCAAAAATATCTGATCTACAAGCTCACAACAGATGAGCCATTTTGTGGCAAAGTGATTTGGTAGAGAGTGAAAAAAGACTATATCAAGTATGTTCTTTACAGGTCAGTTTTACCAATTATAGAGGGTTTAAGTTAGCCTGGCTTTGGCAATACTGATAACGTGGATTCACTTAAGCTTTCTCCCCGTTATCAGTCTGGACTTCGTCCCATAGGCAGCTTGAAAAGTGGGCTTAAGTATAGTTGCCTTGACAGACATTCTCATCTAGCAAATCAGCGTAACAGAAAGCTGACGTCGTCACAGTGCTAGTACTAGTTCTTGAAAGATACCACGCTATAAACCACAAGGTCTGTTTAGTTTATGCTTTCTAGGTGAGCGATCTATGTTGGATATATGCCGGAGTTTTTAATTTTTGAGTGGTGCAAACCACTCCCTTACGGACGTATGTGTGTGGGTGGGTGCCTGCCTGGCTGGCTGGCTGGGTATGTATGAGCATGAAAACAGCATGGTTGTTTTTCACCACCTGTGCGCAACCTAACACGCACACAAACACTCACGCACATATTAACTGTATATATGATGATTTCGGGTGTGCCAGTACAGTACAGTGACAGTACAGTACAGTAGAGGGACCGGCACACGATAACTCTGTCATTTCTCTACCGTTTTGGACGTGAGGTGGCTCGCCGGAACCGGGCCGGCACCCTGGGTGCGTTCCTGTGGGTCTGGAACACCCCCCCCCCCCCCCCCCCCCTGTGAACCCCCACACAGAGTTGCACCACTCACTTCACACGGGTGTGATTTTTAATTAGTTTTAAGATATTTTTTTGGCTTTTTCTACCTTTATTGATAGGTTGAAAGTAGACTGACAGGAAATGGGGAGAGAGATGGGGGGAAGACACGCGGCAAAGGCCGTCGGGATCAGGAGTCGAACCCACCGCACGCCGTCAGGCTGGCTCAGCAGCCTAGGTGCCCGGACGGTTGAGGTAACCGTCCGGGTCCTTAGAGCTGTTCTTAACGTTTCTGTGGAAACATTATATAGACAGTCCACTGTTAGGTTCTTAGCTTATGTATCTTACGTTCTTAGCTTACGTAAGATTCATGATGACTATTTTTATGTATTTGATGTATTACCATGTTTTTTGTTCTTGCTTACTGTAAATCACTCTGGATTAAGAGCGTCTGCTAAATGCCTAAATTGTAAATTGAAACTTTTAAACTTGTTTCATCAAAGCCATTGTTGTTTTTAAAGTACTGTAGCATGTATGTTACGTCACCATCTACACAGAGGCTGCTTTTCCACTTTTGTATGGACAGCACTTGAAGCGCAGTCACGATCGGCCCGGTCATTTTCAGATTTTTCCAGCTTCCGCAAACACTTATATGGGCCAAAGTCCAGGCTCATATAGCGGGGAGGAGGCTGAAGTGAATCCACGTTATGTGCCTGGCAAAGCCAGGCTAGGTTTAAGTGGTTTAAAAAGCAGGTGGCTAGCGCACATCCAGTTCCTGGCTGGTGCTGGACTTCACCTGATGAAGGCCGCCTGCGGTCGAAACGTTGTGTCTATTATTATTATTATGGTGTTTCAATAAAAGAAAACACCATTGGAGCAAACCTGTGTGCGGACTCTCTTCTCTTCACTAGGTTTAAGTGGTACCAGATATATGCAGCTCGTCAAAGGTTAATTGATCCCAGTATATGATGGATTTTTAATTCCACGATATCGTATGATTACCCCCCCTCCCCAGCCCCCCTTGCTATATAAATGCCTTCCCTCGTTCCTGTGGTTCCATTTGGTTCCACTTGTACTCTCAGAGTTACAGACCTACCAGGGTCCATTTGGTTCTTCACAGAGTTACAGACCTACCAGGGTCCATTTGGAACCCCCTATATCAGTGGTTCTCAACCAGTGGTCATTGAGGGGGTACCAGAGAGTTGGTAACCAAATGGACCCTTTAGATCTTCAATTCTTGAGAGTGTAAAATCAAACCAAATGACCTGTTTCATTTTACGCACTCAACTTCTCAAGAGTTAAATGTGTTTGTTAAATATCTTATTTTACAATAAATCTACACAGGAGAATGTAGACTAATAGTTATTTTGATTTGCTGTTCTCTAAGTTGCTTAGAGAACAGCAAATCTTTTTGAACGTTGCTTAAGTAGCTATAAGCAATAATATGTCAATTGAATGACCATTTTTTTTGGTTTGGTATTCAGATGCTGCTAATCGCAGCAATGGGTAAAACACCCCCAAAAAATATTAGTCTCTGTGACACATCTAGGGGCCGCAATCTGCATTCAAAGATGTTCCTAGAAGCTTTGTTATTGGTCGAAAAAAAAAACCCTGCCAAAATAACTAACCAATCAGGAAGTAGAAAGGCAAATCGACCATTGTGGCTGTCTGAGTGTCTGAGTGTCTGAATACAAAAAAAGGTCATTAAAAATGTGACATATCATTGCTTAAATAGCTACTTTAAGTCTTGGGTCTGAGAGGCTAAATGTCATCAAATGGTGGTCCGTGGCTCAAATGCCCAATACATAATGGACCTTGACATTAAAAGGGTTAAACCACTGCCCTATATGAATTGTTAAAGAGAACCGTAAAGGGATCAGACTGTGGGAATCATTAACCCCTTTTGGACTGAGGCTGATTTAAAAAAAGGCTTCTAAATCATAACATTTTTCTGAAAAACCTATGTTTCTATGTCAGTGGTGCTCAACCTTTTTCATGTCAAGGACCCCCAGAATTATCTCTATTGGGCCACGGACCCCCATCTCAAAATATGTAGTTCGAGGGACCCCCCAGAAGCAAATATTTTAGTTAAAAATGTTCGCTCTGAAATATATATATATTCAATGATTTGTGACACATTTTAACGATTTTAAAAAAATAGCAGACCTACAAGCTCGTAGCGCGCCACTCGGTGGCGCGCTATAAGCTTGTAGATCTGCTATTTTTCAATAGCTAAAGTATAACATAATGCTTGCAACACCAACAGGGGTTCCCGCCCAGAATGGGTTAAGGACCCTATAGTCCACTAAGTCCAGTCAGTATCCAAACATTACATCCCATTCGGTCGTGCCACACAATTGACCTAATCCAATAATCTGTGTACTAATGAATGGGATGTGGAGTAGCTGTTGGTGTTCTCTAATGGCCTGACATGTAGCTGTTGGTGTTCTCTAATGGCCTGACATGCCTCCAAAATGAAAGCTCTGTGGCAAAACAAATGAATATATTATGAAGGAATATGATATGAGCTTGTCTAACGGTCCTGGAGATTGAAAGCAAATACCGTATCTATATTCATTTAGCAGTGGTGAGCCACCATAATGTGATTTTTGCCAGACACAATTTTTTTTGTTTTTAGTCAACTAAATCTACAGTTGATTTAGTTGACAAAAATATATTTTGGCGAGCCTTGATGACGTCGTAAATGGCAGATTTTACGCATGGTTGGTTGCAAGCTAAAAATAGCACTGCACTATTTTTACGGTATACTATATTATTCTCCTCAAAACTTGGCACCTAATCTACTCCTACACACTTTCACTTAGAAACTCCATTCAAACTGTAAAAACATCCAGCGTACTGTGGACATTGAACTGTGGACATTTGAAATGTTTTATCTTTTTTAACTTTAACACCCCGAAACATCTATGGGGTTGATCTCACAGTCTGTTCAGCTTTTCAATACACTGATTATAATTTTTTTATTAGACAATAACAAATGCAGAACAGTACATGGTACAGTCAAAGCACATTTATCCAAAAGGATAGCACCGAAACAAGACCTTACGGTCTTGTTTCCATTCGGGTCCCATGCATTCATTCACTACACAATGATGACAGTAATTGAGATACCTCAAAAACATGATAACTATTTACAGGTGTAAGTACAAAAAAATCAAAATACAACTAAATCACTCGGAGGGGGGTATATCTTCTCTCCGTTTGACCCGCTGACATTGATAGGTAATTTTTCAGACCGGTTTTAAAGGAGCATTCAGTGATTTGACTTTTCAATGATTCAAATATCACTTATTTTTTCTTTTTTTCTGGATAATCCTCCCTACTATAGAGTGTGCTGACCATATAAGGAGTTCCTCCCTGTCCCCAGTGAGCCCCTGGGGTCAAAAAACCCTAGTTTCAGTTTTGGTGGCGGGTGGCAAAACCTTCATCCAATCAGGATGAGTGGGGCCTTCCTCCCATCATGATCGAGTGGGGGTGGGCCTTGGTGCACATGCTGTTGGCCTGTTGCACTTCCCCCCACTGTAGAGCGTGCATGTGCACATTTTGTTACCGGGGCGGACTGGGTGGTTTTCCAAATCACCCAAATCACTGAATGCTCCTTTAAAGGAAGCCAGTGATTGGTTTGTTTTGAGGGAAGGGGGCAGGGCATTCCACACCTGAGTGGCAGTGCTGTGGAAAGTGTATTTACCCATATTTGTTCTATATGTGGGTGGCACCAGATCATTATTTATACTCCCTCTAGCTATATTTGATGCTAAAATGCTGCATTTGTGCATTTCAAGCTCTTAAACAGGTGCTCCTGATCAACCCGGAGGCAAGTCTACACCCACACACAACTCACATCCATGACAGAGATACAAAGTCAAACTGAATTTGTACTTTTTTATACTACTATTTTTTATTTTTTTGCTTGAAGTGAGCCCACACTGTTTCTTTAGGAACAATATATTTATATTTAGTCTTAGCCATCAGTTGGTCATAGTTATCACTGGTTATTCGAGCTGTGTGACATATGCTTTGGCAATGCAAAGGGATGAAATAATGGTCATGGAATCACAATTTGAATGACTCGGGGAGTCGGGACCCCAAACTGCGGCTGTTGTTACAAAAGAAAACCGTATGGGAGAATGACTGAAAGGTGTTTGGCAGAACGATGGAATAAATAAATAAATGAAATGTGAAACGTTGCTGTCAAATGAAAACTCTTTGCATCTGTTAAGAAAAGTTACATACCCAGTACCCACCCACACACATTCTGGTTGTCAACATTTCCTTCTTTTTTAGCATGATTGAAAAATAAACAATCTGGATGAAAGCCACAAGCAAACAAATTGGTGTATAAAGTAATACACTTGTCCAGCGAGCTCTGGTCTAATTCAATAGAATACAAGAATGCTCGCCCCCAAAAACACGCTCGCCCTGGGTTAAAGGTGGCGACCTCGGAACAGTCGCCAGCAGGTATTCCTAAACGTACTGTAACCTCAACTATTCCTAAACCATAACCTTATTCCAAAAACGTAACCTCAGTACTATGCCTAAACCTAACATAACCTCAGCGAATAGAGCGTCGCAGTCCCGCCCCCTTTCATGACGACGCCAGGCCCAGGAAATGAATCCCAATGCATTTTTCCCATAGACATTTCACAAAGTATTTATTTAAAGACCTTTTAAGCGTCGTACGAAGCCAACTCGAGTCGTGACAAATCATGACAACAAACACAATATTTTGGACCAAACAAATAATTACAAAGAAGAAAAACAACAAAAAAAGTGCCGTTTTTTTCTACTTTCTAATGTGTTTATTGTCATGATTTGTCACGACAAGAGTTGGCTTTGTCCGCGGAGTAAACGTCTTTAAATAAATACGTTCTGAAAAGACTATGAGGAAAATTAACAGGGATTTCTTTTCCGGGTCTCTCGAGGGGGCGGGACTGCAACGCTATAGAATACAAGAACCGCTGGGGGTGAGCGTTCCGGTTACCAGTCAATACAGATTGTTAGTGATTAGGCTATATTGTATTAACCATCATACTTAAACCATGTTCTTCAAAGTTAGAACTTCTGCAGTGTCCCACCAAAATAAGTTGTGCCATTTTATCCTATTTCAATGTGTTCCAGCTTTTCTCTGATTAATAATTCATGGTTAGCAGTCCTGTATAATGTGTCCTAACGTAACCAGCAGCTATTCTGTCCTCAGAGGGAGACCGAGAGATGAGACGGGGAGAGATCAGAGATGTCAGGAAAAACATGCTAAGTTATACCAGGTTACAGTTACAGCTCTGGGGGAGAAAAGATTAGAAGATAAAAAATAAAACATAATTGGAGAGGGACAAGAACATAAAGCATAAAGTCTAGCGATCATGGAAAACAAAAATAAATGTAATTAGGAGGAGGAAAATAGAAGATGACAAGACAGAAACCTCCGTATTCAACATTAACAACCTAGTACTACCTGATCATACTACAGTGTGGCGCCAAGCCAATGGAGCCAGGTGCAGTGCATGCTCCCACTGCCAACTATTGCCCGCCCGCCCTATTTTTTTGCTATTTTTGAATTTGAATCCTGAAAAGTAACAGTTTTGGACATATAAGGTTCAATCTTCATATGACCACCGCGCTGACTGTAGGTGCGCCACCCGATTCAAAACATATCAAGATCAAGGAGATGGGTCGCACACACCAAGACTGTGGTTCAAAAAGTTTTATTTCAAACCATAGGGACAAACGTTGCGGCTATCCGACACTGATGAAGGCTGGATAGCCGAAACGTTTGTCCCTATGGTTTGAAATAAAACTTTTTGAACCACAGTCTTGGTGTGTGCGACCCATCTCCTTGATCTGGACATATAAGGTTTCCACCCGACAGAGACGATATGGAAAGACGCTAGCTGGAAGAGTGACGGTAGACTGAGAGGCTTGAGATGAAAGGACAGAAGATCCAGAGAGAGCTGAAGCTGGAAGAGAGACTGGAGACAGAGGCTTGATATTAACCCATTTAGGCCTGACGTCGAAATAAAAAAAACGTTCGCTCTGAAAGAATATATATATATATAAGATTTGTGCCGCAATTTTACGATTTTTCAAAAATAGCAGACCTACAAGCTCGTAGCGCGCCACTCGGTGGCACGCTATGAGCTTGTAGATCTGCTATTTTTCAATAGCTTAAGTATAACATAATGCTTAGTTAAAACACCAAAAGGCGTTCCCGTACAGAATGGATTAAAGAACAGAGAGAGAGCATTGAAGCAGTTCTTTTTCCTCTGGGCACCTCTTTGATCTTTCTTTCTGTTCAGTTCTCCGACTACAGACGATAAAGTCTCACGAGTCTCACTATTCTGAGGAGAGAAACAAGGCAAGCACTTAGTCTCACAAGTCAGTCAATCCCTTGGCTTGTGTTGTGTTGTTGTTGTTGTTGTGATGGTTTTCTTCTTCATAATTTTGTTTGGAAGGGATGTTGGTGAAGGGGGAAGTTAGTCTCAACTGAAGACATGTGCCACTGCCAGTGTCCTTAGATACCGTCTGAGCAAAGATGATCGATTGGATTGTTTCTAACGACCAGATACCTTCCTTACCAATAAACAACCGGCCAATACTGTATGTATTTGGTCACACAGCTTACTTTCATTTTAGCCTCATTCGGAAGTTGGAACTTCTCCCTCCACTATAGCTCTGAGATTAGGTATTTTTGGCCCAAACTATGTTTGCTTTAATAAAGCAAACTTTAATTATTTGTGATTTTTCTGGTCTTTCAATATTACATTTTATTGTATGCTAATTTCTCAAAGCATATCAAGTATACTGTACCAGTAAGCCAGCAGCATTGGTGGTGAAAACAAACAAAGATGTCTTATCATGAATACATTCTTCTATTCTTCTATTTTCCTTCATTACATTTGATTCTTATTTCTATCTGGTGTATAGGCAACATTGTTTTGCAATATCAAAATGAAAGAATAACTTTATGCCTACTACAAATTCAATAATGCATTATGATTAAATGTAAGAAAAAGAAAGAAAAGAAAACGTATTCCTTGTCATACTTCTTTGCCGTAGCAACTGGGAGCCACGGGAGAGGACCTATAACTTTATAGGTCCGCAGGTTGCCTACCCCTGCCTTCCCCAAACGTCTCGCGCAGACGTGAATTGTAGTTGTGTTGCCATTTGCCAAGTGGTTTTATCATGGGGTTTAATTATTTTGCGTTACTTTGCCTTAATAACTACCCCCGCTGGTCGTCATGACACACACGCACGCACGCACGCACGCACGCACGCACACACACACACACGCACACACAAACTATCTCTTTAAAAGGATAGTTTATTGGGAGTTAAGAAATGTCCTATACAACTACAACTCCCTATATTTGCACAATGCACTTGAACTAATTTTATTTCCTATTCTTCTCCCTCCCTCCTCTCAGTGGGTGAGATCAGTCCGAGTGATTCCCTGGAGGTGCCGAGCGAAGCTGCCATGTCGGTGAGCGTGCACGAGAACCGCAAGTCGCGCACCAGCACCGGTTCTATGAACATCTCTCTGTTCCACAAGCCCTCGCACCCTGACAGTGTCCTGACACACCTGAACACGCTGCGGAAACAGTGCATGTTCACCGACGTCACGCTGTGGGCTGGGGAGCGCTCCTTCCCCTGTCACAGGTAAGACCAGGAGGGCGCGTCGCCATGCTGGCTTGTGGTGGCCATTTGTGACTAAATTTGACTGAGAGGGACTGCCATTGGATTCTTTCATGTCATATGAAAGCAGGGAATCATAGCTTCAAATTGACATATTGGTTGTTCAGTTTGACCCACTAGTTTTGGAGATATGGCTTATAGAGTAATGTCTTGCAGAAAACAGCGAGTTGAGAAAACAGGCTTGAAAGGTTCACTTCTGTGGTCTCTAACATTACACCTAGCTACATCTTTATATTAAGCATTTATTTCATATTTACATGTCGATTTCAGCTCTGACACTTATTTCAGACATGCTCTAGTATGTGAAGAGTCTGCTATTAACTCATTTTGGGAAAAAAAGAAAAAAAAAAATTACTCCTCCGGTGAAAAGCTGTAATTTGCGCGATAGCTGTCTCTAGTTCAAATCTGAATTACATTTACAAAATTACATTTTTGCCACGGACATACAAAATGAGCAAACAAACACATAAAGAGCTATGACCATTACAGCATGGGTTCCCAAAGTGGGGGTACCTGAGGGAGCTCCAGGGGGTACCTAGCTCAATTAGAGATAGTTAGGAACCAAATGGACCCTTATGGGTCTGTAACTCAGAGAGTGTACAAATGGAACCAAATGGATTTGTACACTCTCTGAGTTAAATTAACAGTGGTTTTACAATATAAATTTGGGTACCAGAGATAGAAATGCCATTAAACCGGGGGTCCGTAGCATAATGCGTGTGAAACTGGGGAGTCCATGAAATTAATATGTTTCGGAATCACTGCTAGAGCCATACAAATCCTCCCTTATCGGGGTCACTGGCATATGTTTTCAAATGGGGGGTCCGTGGCCTAATAAATGTTGATTTGGGGGTCCTTGACACGAAAAAGGCTAGCATGAATAGGTTCAGAACCACAGCTTTAACCCATTTTGGGCGGGAACCCCTTTTGGTGTTTTAAACATTGTTATAATTTAGCTATTGAAAAATAGCAGACCTACAAGCTCATAGCGCGCCACTCGGTGGCGCGCTACGAGCTTGTAGGTCTGCTATTTTTGAAAAATCGAACAACCACTGATATAGAAACATAGCTTTTTCAGAAAACTGTCATTTTCAAACAGACATTTTTAGAATCTGATCTCAGGTCAAAATGGGTTAAAACATGATGAATGACTGTATGTGTTCTTTGTCTGTTCCAGGGCAGTCCTAGCAGCATGTAGTCGCTATTTTGAAGCCATGTTCAGCGGAGGACTGAGGGAAAGTCTGGACAGCGAAGTTAACTTCAGAGACAGCATACACCCTGAGGTAAAAACTACTACTATTATGCTACTACTCCTAGTCCTAATGATGCAAGTCATTATCTGGTGGTCATGCAATACCCGTGGTACTCGTTATAGACAGTATTCAGAGGCTAGTTTATGATGCCTGCACACACAGGGATCTCCATATCGTCTCTGTCGGGTGGAAACCTCATGTCCATAGCCGTTACTTTCAGGATTCAAATTAAAAAAAATCACACCCATGTGAAATGAGGGGCGCTCTTGTCATCGTATGTACATCAATTTATGTTAGCGGACATTCTGGCCAATAATAATTTGCTTTTGTCTTCAATGTTTGTGTTTACACACAATTTTGTCTTCAATGTTTGTGTTTACCAGCGTCATAACGTTATATAACGCTGACGAAGGCCACACAGGCCGAAACGCGTTCGTTATCAACGTCAGAGGTAAATAAAGTCATATCAAAAGGACATAAAATGAGTGCTGGCATTTTCTTCATTTCAACTTGTATATTCGAGCCTTGCACCGTAAGAACTTTATTCTAACCTGGAGTGTTGCGGGTTGTCTGCTTTGGCAGTACTTTCTTGTAAAAATCATATAACTACAACTGGTATAGTGGCACAAACGTCACTCAAAAGAGTCATGAAGCCGATAGATTGGTTTTGGCCGTCAGGGAAGTGGATGTCTGTGGACACAGACAGACTGACACACACTGTCTGTGGACACAGACAGACTGACACACACACGCAGCCAGACTGACAGCTATACAGGCGGTTCTGGACAACCACTTGTCCGACTCGATTTCTACTTGGTACAACACATCCCCACATACCAGCTCAGTGGCCTTGTGGTTAGACTGTCCGCCCTGAGACTGGGAGGTCGGGTGTTCGATCCCCAACCGGGTCATACCAAAGACTTTAAAAATGGGACCCAGTGCCTCCCTGCTTGGCACTCAGCATCAAGGGTTGGATTGGGGGTAAGTGAGTCCCTGCGACATACTAGCGTCATGTCCATGGGGTGTACTTGTGCATCAAAGCTGCCTCACGCTACAGAAACAGGAGATAGGCTCCTGCCCTATGGGCCTCATGGCTCGACCGGGCCTCATGACATCATGGCTTGGCAAGGCTTACTTACAACACATCCCAGGGTCACCAGCAACACACATGCCAAGTTTCAAGTCAAAGTTATGCCACAGACAGACAGACAGACAGACAGACAGACAGACAGACAGACAGACAGACTTAGATTCAGTGAATTAACAGCGCTAACTCTTTTTCACATTTTGACCTGAGATCAGATTCTAAAAATGTCTTCTACATCCTGACAGTTTTCTGAAAAAGCTTTGTTTCTATGTCAGTCGTTCTTTGATTTTTCAAAAATAGCAGACCTACAAGCTCGTAGGGTGCCACTCGGTGGCGCGCTATGAGCTTGTAGATCTGCTATTTTTCAATAGCTAAAGCATAACATAATGCTAACATCAAAAGGGGTTCTCGCCCAGAATGGGTTAATACAGTCATTCACATACACCCATTCACAAAAACATAGGAGCAAGAGAGTGTTTGTATGAAGTCAATTGATTGTAGAGGCTCATAATTCATCTAAAGCGTTATCCTAATGCTCAAGAACATAACATTTATTAATTCATCTAAAGCATTTTATCCTAATGCTCAAGAACATTTCCTCTGTGGCCATAAAAAACATTTCCATCCTGTTAAGAAGCTCTTTTGCTGAAATGTTTTTATTGACAGATTAAATAGGCATCTTCATCCATGATGCAAGTCATTCCTCTGGTTTTACAAATGCTGAACGCACTCTGCTCTGCTTTGCTTTCTTAAAAATCCCAACAATGAAAGCAGTAAGATTTCTATCTTATAAAATGACTGAAAGGTCTAAAATGTTTCTAAAACGTTTTGACATAAATGCCAAGCTAATATTTCTGTCATTGCTCCACCATTGGAATACTTACACTAAAAACACAAAACGGATTTATTATGCACAATCTCTCATATGACATCACTGTTAACATTGTTTGCAATAATATTATTATATTATATATAATTTGGCTTTAAAAATGAACAATGACTATCTCTGCCAGCACAGCTGAAGATGATGTTTTCTCCCCTGTCTGTCTGTGCACATGTGTGTATGTCTGCACTGCTGCAGTGAACAGCATGAAACATTGCATCACACTCCCAGTAGGCCAAGGCAGAATGTACCCTCCAACATTCTCCAAATTGCCTCATGGTGGCACAATAGCAGGTCGATTCATGTTTTGGCCTATAACTCCTAAACCGTGGGTCATTCAAGTTAGTTTTCCCCCTGGATTCCTTGGATCATGACACAACTCCCCATATAGACCATACAGTATGTGTGGGAAAGCCTCTTGACCATTTGGTTAGGTATTATCACACGATTCATTAACCCATTTTGACCTGAGATCAGATTCTAAAAATGTCTTCTACATCCTGACAGTTTTCTGAAAAAGCTATGTTTCTATGTCAGTCGTTCTTCGATTTTTCAAAAATAGCAGACCTACAAGTTCATAGCGCGGCACTCGGTGCCGTGCTATGAGCTTGTAGATCTGCTATTTTTCAATAGCTATAGCATAACATAATGCTAACACCAAAAGGGGTTCCCGCCCAAAATGGGTTAAGACAGACAAAACCCATTCGATTAAAAAAAAATATATATTTTCCCCTTTGTTTTGGCTCCTCCCCTTTCTTGGTCCACTTTCTTGGTCCACATCCTCCCAGGTACTTAGTAAATAGTATCTTTCAGTTGTGTAGTATATATTACATTTACCTTTATGATACCGACTTGTCATACAACCTAATAAATTAAATCATGAGCTTTTGAGAAGCTAGTGTATAATGCTCATCAGTCTATAGTAAATATGCTATAGCTTGTTAGAAGTGTGTGGTGTGTCTGCTTCTAAAGCTGACCGTCTACGAACAAGAGAGCAGGTAGTGGAGCACACAGGCCGTTAAAGCCTTTTTATTGTAGCTGCTGCAAACTAACGTTTCTATTATTACATCTTCATCGCCTTCATCACTCATCGTCTAATGAAGATGTAATAATCGAAACGTTAGTCTCCGCCTGCAATAAAAAGGCTTTATGTAATGGGCCTGTGTGTTCGCTGCTTTTCCCTCGTATTGCTAGATGCTCATGAGATGCACCACCATGGCCTGTCATAGTTGACGTTTTCATGCCAATAACCCCCAAAGTGACATGTAATTGGCAGCAGACCCCCCCCCCCCCCCCCCCACCTGAAAAGTGTTTGTGACAGAGACCCCCCCAGAAAACCCCACCAGAAAGAAAAATGCAATTTTTTTTTCAAAGGCAGATGTAGGCTACAAGCTCGCAGCACAGCGCAAAGTGACACGCTGTGAGCTTGTAGATCTGCTATTTTTTAACAGCCAACGTATACATGGATAAAGTGGTTAAAAGTATTACGAAACTGTATTAACTACTTTAGCTGGGGACGCCAAGGAAGTGTTGATCGAATAAAATAAATTTTCGGTTACTGCATTGTGTATTTCTTGCTTCAAATGTTTTCAAGAACATTCTTGAGAGCAACGTTTAGTTGTAAATGACATTGTGTGTTTGTTTACATGGCTGTCATGTTGCATACGGCACAACATCTTGCAGCGCAGCAGGTGCTCTGAGGCTTTGATTAGACAGTGGTCTGTTATAGAGCTGATCGGTCATTATCAGTGGAGTTTCCAGTAATTACATTTTGGGCAGGCAAGATGTGTTAATTGTCGTCTCCCCGCGCACAATCGTAGCACTAAAGGTTTTCAAAGAGATACACCTGCCAGACGAGTAGGATACAAAGGCTGAAAGGCATGCATTTACATTCCAATGGGTGATTGAGGGTCGCGCTCTACCGCAACGGCCAATCAGCTGTCCATTAATAGTTCTCAGGTCTTGTTTTTGTCCTCTCTTGTCCTCACATGTGGACGCCTGTCCTCGCCTTATTGTAGATACGCCTCATGGTCATTATCCTTATCCAGAAATAACACACAGCTGAATTCAGCGATAGACCAATCAGAACCAGGCATTCCATTTAATAATCATTGATAACATTGTTCCAGATGGCAAATTTGACTACTAGCATGGACAGCATTTAAACGCATTGTATGTTATATTAGCTTTCTATGATCAAGAGATAGGTACCGACCTACTCAGGGACCATGTAAGTCAGGAATGATGCTAGCTGGGAATGCATCACCTGTGCTCACCTGTTATGCAATACCCGTGGCTCCCGTAGCCGTTGTAATAGTAGTCTGAGTTAATGTGTCATTTTTATATGGAGTACCCTGATGTCATCGGTATACGCCTGTATATGGAATGCACTTCCCATCACAGTCAGAACTGTAGCCTCACTCCCAATCTTCCGCCGTAGTCTGAAAACCCACCTCTTCAGACTCCACCATGGCCCGTAGCACTTGCCCTAGCCTAGCCCCCTAAGATAGCACTTTATGTAGACTTAGGTAGTATTTTTAAACAGACTTATAGCTTGTTACGTAGACAACACTAGAATTGCATTTTTATGTAGTCATAGCACTTTATAGTACACATGTATAATATATAATATAGTATAGTATGTATAGTTCACATAGATACTACACTGTTACGTTCTTAGTTTACGCTTGAGTCATGATAACTACTTTTTATATATGTGATGTATGCCATGCTTTTGTTATTTGTTTTTGTTATTGCTTAATGTAAGTCGCTCTGGATTAAGAGCGTCTGCTAAATGCCTAAATTGTAAATTGTATGGAATGCCCATAATACTGGTAAACCGGGTCTCCATACAGTACAGTACATGCCTGTACAGTATATGGGCGTATCGTTCTGGACAACCCGGCAATCGGATCAACTTTTACGTTTTGATAACTAATCAATCTAACCGTAATCACTCTGACCGCCTCCCCCCCTCCCTTCTCACAGGTGTTGGAGCTCCTGCTGGACTTTGCATATTCCTCCCGAGTCATCATCAACGAGGAGAACGCCGAGTCGTTACTGGAGGCGGGGGACATGCTGCAGTTCCACGACATCAGAGACGCCGCCGCCGAGTTCCTGGAGAAGAACCTCCACTCGTCCAACTGTCTAGGAATGATGCTGCTGTCAGACGCCCATCAGTGTAAAAGGCTCTACGAGCTGTCATGGCGGATGTGTCTAGTGCACTACGAAACGGTAAACATTTAGGATGTGTCTAGTGCACTACGAAACGGTAAACATTTAGGATATTTAGTCTTAGTTTTAGTCACCATGGCTTAGTTAGTTTTTATTTAGTTTTCGTCAGTGAAAAAAGGTAGTCGACTGACAGACGACAAGATTAACGCGGCATACAAGCAGTATCGTTGCTGTCGGGCAGAAACCTCCATCTCCATGTTCTCTTTTTTATTTTATTTTGTAAATGAATGCCCTACTTGATCATCCTACTCCCAAACTTTGTCATGTCAAGGACCCCCAAATCAATGTTAATTTAACTCTGAGAGTGTACAAATGGAACCAAACGGACCCATAAGGGTCCATTTGGTTCCTAACTACCATTTAGCATGGGGACCCCCTGGAACTCCCTCAAGGACCCCTGGGGTCCCCGGTACCCCACTTTGGGAACCACTGTCCTACACTACAGCATCTCACAAAAGCATCAAAAGTAGCAGATCCGCAAGCTCAAAACACTGCTTTTGCTATTTCTGAATATGAATCGTGAAAAGTAAAGTTTTTGGACATATGAGCTTTCTCACCTGACAGACAAGATATGAAGGAGATGTCTGACCCCAGAACCATGACAGAACCATGACAGAACCATGACAGAACCATGACAGAACCATGACAGAAGTGACACAGTACGTTGGGGAAGATTAGAGAGTGAACGTCAGAAATGCATTTCAGACACTGATGAAAAAAACAGGGCTGAGTGACTGATTTTCATTGCAAACATAAAACAGGAAAAGCTACGCGGCCGTTGTCCAACACGGAATATTAAATTACATTACTGGCATAGTAAAGGCAAGCGATGTATAAATAAATAAAGAATAACACCATAACTCAGCTTTGAAGTTGAAATTTACGGTTCTGTGTTCTTTTTCTTTCTTTCTTTTTTTTTTAATCTTTACAGACCGTTCCCCACTTTTAATAATAATAAGGGGCACTGGATCGACCTAAACGCTGAGGGCTGCACTTTTCCCTGCCCATATTCCAAGTACAGTGAAATGTGTTTAATTAATTGCGTATGTAATATATCTAATCTTAAAGATGACATCATACAAGCAGAGAGGCTATGTAATTAGATTGAGGCTTGAGTTATTATGCCAAGAGCACCCAGAATGAGAGGCATGCTTACTGCTGCTGCTTCTGTTGGGGCTCTCCCTTTTAACCCTAGCAATATATCTTAAAAGGGATCCAGTATTTCCTATTTTGGTTTCCAAGGCTAGAATGGCTTATGGCCCGGGTCCATTGTCTTATATCATTCATTTGAGATTGTAAAATGACTAAGTAAGTAGCCTTGCCGAGCCATGAGGCCCATAGGGCAGGAGCCTATCTCCTGTTTCTGTAGCGTGAGGCAGCTTGATGCACAAGTACACCCCCTGGACATGACGCTAGTATGTCGCAGGGACTTACCCCCAATCCAACCCTTGATGCTGAGTGTCAAGCAGGGAGGCACTGGGTCCCATTTTTTTAGAGTCTTTGGTATGGCCCGGCCGGGGATTGAACCCCGACCTCCCAGTCTCAGGGCCGACACTCTAACCACAAGGCCACTGAGCTGGTACGTAAAATGACTAAAGAGACAGCAAATCACTGATGCTGATGATGTCATGTTGAACATACACACAACTAGAGATGTCCCGAATCCGATACTGTATCGGCCCTTATTTGTCACATCGGGTCATATCGGTATCGGTGAATATGCCAGTCTAACCACCGGTCCGACACAGGGGTAAGGGGTTGACACTATGGCAGGTAAATCAAATGTTGAGACATGTGGAATTTGCTTTGGAGTTGCCCAAACTGCAAGTGCACATTTGAGTGAGGAGTCTGCTATGAACACAATACGAGATATTATAGCTAGATAGCTATAAACACAACATGAGATCACGACACTGGTATCGGTATTCAGTAACGGCTAACACAGAAATTGAGGTATCGGGATCGGATCAGAAGCAAAGACGGGACATCCCTACACACAACTATACAAAATATTAGCACAATCGCCACTCCATAGTGAGTGCTCCTTTTGCATAATCAGTGCCTTCTCATTTTAATCCTCTCCTAATCCTCCCTTCCATGTGCTATCTATTCATGGCTAGGGTTTAACCACTACTTCAACCTTAACATCCCTATTTTTGGTGGACCATTTCCCCCTTGAATAGATATTTTGGGGGGATTTTGGCAAAGACATTTGGCGTAGAGGTGAAAGAGGGCGGCAAGTACTGAGCCAACTCAGATGTGTTTTACTAAGTATAATAATAACCTCTATAATGCTCTACATGTTGTCGCCCAGGTTAGAGAAACAGAGGATTTCTACAGTCTATCTAAAGACAAACTGCTGGAACTGGTACTCAGCGATGAGCTGGAGATAGAAGATGAGCAGGTGAGGAACCTAATCTTTCTTACAATACCTGCCTTTGTCCCTACCTTCCTGTCTCATTTAACCGCGATCATCTTTTCTTTAGTTATGGGCCATTGAATAAAGTATAGCTATATGTATAACTCAGATCTAAAATGACACAGATGCTTTCCTGGTTTTAACAGTTCTACTGCGTACTACGCGTTAACCGCATTTTAATCAAATATTCTACGTTGCCGAGATTGTTTTATTACCTTTAGATCATACGCTGAAGTATTTGGGCTTTTGATCCGTGAAAATCCAGCGAAAATAGGTTCCTCCGTTTGTTATTTACGATCGCACCACCCGCCATCTTGCTACGCCAAAAGATCCGCCTCCAAGAGGTGTAGTAGAGACAAAACCCCCGTTCACTTGTATTGGCCTCAATTTCCCAGCAGCCCAGCGCATGGGTTGATTTCCGCTTTCATCATCATAACATAAAGCTCTATCCACCAGCTCCGCGGCAAAGACGGAGTTTCTTTTTAATTATTAAAATACGGCGATTTAAACACATAAAACAAATGTCGGGTATCGCGTATTAATCAGGGCATATAGTTTGATCAATCAATTTAAAGCCCTCAAAGTGTTTGACGTTTAAAAGAAGGATTTCAACCTAATGTTAATAAATAATGTTGTTTGTGAACCAGGTGGTGTTCAACTCGGTGATGCGCTGGGTCCGCTACGACTTGGAGGGCAGGCGCCACCATCTGCCCGACCTGCTGCGTGGCATCAGACTGGCACTGCTGCCCTCTGAGTGTTTACTGGAGGCTGTGGCCTGTGAGGAGCTGGTCATGGCTGACAGGAGGAGCAGGTACCGGAACCTGTGTGTGTGTGTGTGTGTGTGTGTGTGTGTGTGTGTGTGTGTGTGTGTGTGTGTGTGTGTGTGTGTACTCGTGTGTGTGTGCGTGCGTGCGTGCGTGCGTGCTTGTGTGCGCGTGTCAGTGGTGGAAAAAGTAATCTTATTTTTTGATTTAAGAGTATCAATACTGCGATGTAGAAACATATTTTTACAAGTAAAAATCCGGAATTCAAAAATTTACTTGAGTAAAATAAAAAAGTATTAGTATCAAAATGTATTAATGTACCAAAAGTAGAAAGTACTCATTTGCAGAATGTTTTCAAAAGTTTTCAAATGTGTAAAATGTCTAAAAAAGAATAGCTCACAATACATCACATTGTGAGATTGATTATTTTCAAATGGACGAAATGTATAGGGCTGAAGTGGTTAATCCAAATATAAAAATATGAAGTTTTTAAATCAAGGTGTATGTGTAAAAGTACAAAGTGTTTCTGAGATGAGTGGACTAGAAGTAAAAGTACTGACTATTGGACTTGAGTAAATGTTTGGCCTAGTTACTTTCCACCGTGTGCGTGTGTGTGTGTGTGTGTGTGTGTGTGTGTGTGTGTGTGTGTGTGTGTGTGTGTGTGTGTGTGTGTGTGTGTGTGTGTGTGTGTGTGTGTGTGTGTGCGTGTGTTTCCATGCATACATGCATGTATGTGTGTTTGAGCATGGCCTATTTTTCATCACCTGGTCTCAAGGCCAGTCGTGTGAGTTTGTAGACATAACAGGTAACCCAGATACCACCTGGCCGGGCTCCTTTTGATCTTTGATAGATTTCCAAACATGAAATGGTGAGCCTGAGGGGCCAGTAGAGACAGCAGCAGGGCACCCAGCTGCCCAGCTTTGACCCGTTAAACTATGTGATAGTTCACATATCTTCTACCCCATGAAGCCTTGAATTCATGGAGATGTTTTAGTTTTTGTCGCATTCCTAAATAAAACTAATAATTTGGTGTCCGGTATAGGAGACTTTTTAGGATTAAATTAGAATGCAGTTGAATTAATATGTATTTCAATAAATTGAAATATTAAAATGATAATGACAACTCAAAAGTACAATTATAATTTCAGATTTAGCTTAGAACATGTAAGTAGTAAGTAGTAGTGAGTGAGTCAAAGCCATGTAATTGAGGACATTGTAACATTTAGACAAAGATATACAACTCTGCTTATACAGTGTAGGAGCTTCATAATGACAGCCTTGTTAATGTCTGTGTGTCATATTTCATATTTCATATGAAATGGAAATGTTAGCAACTTAAACTCGGGACATGTTTAACCCATTCAAACCGGGAAAGCGTCTGTGTCACAAATCTTTGAATATGATTATATTCTTTCACAGCGAATCTGGTCTCAGGTCTTAATCAAGCCCCCAGTAAGGCTATCCAACGTTGAAGATGCCACTACCTACTGGCGAAATGTGGAATTGCAGCACTTTAATGGAAGTGGACGGACGTTCATGGCGTCACGTGCGTAAGCCCCGGACCTCAAAATTGAGGTCCGGGGCTAGGCTAGGCTAAACTTCCACTCGCTCGAGCCATTGAGTTATAATTATACTTCCGGAAGTCTTCCGGGTGCTTCAAAACACCACTGAGCAACTTGCACTGAAATTAATAGCGGGGGGGGGGGGGGGGGGGGGGGGGGGGCTAACGCTCCAGTTCGGTCTCTATCCTTCTTTATACTCTATGGTCTTAATGGGTCATGGTTTTCCTGTGCAGGTTAATCGTGGAGGAGGCCATGCAGTGCAAGAAGAAGATCCTCCAGAACGACGGCGTGGTGACCAGTCCCTGTGCCAGACCTCGCAAGGCAGGACACACCCTGCTGATCCTGGGAGGACAGACCTTCATGTGTGACAAGATCTACCAGGTACATACACGCACACACACACACATTTTTCAGCAATGTCCGTGTTAACCTATGTGACTTTAACCTATGTGACTATGGGTACCAGTAGGGGCAAAAGTTGCGCTGTTGTGCCAGAAACAGAGAGAGAGAGAGAGATAGTATTGCACTGTTGCCTGCTAATGAGAGACAGAGACAGAGAGGGGGGGGGGGGGGGGGGGGTTAGGGGGAGAGGGGAGATGCACCACTCAGTTCACACGGGTGTGATTTTTTTATCACGATAAACGATAATAATGCTTATCATCCCATCCCTGGCAGAGAGCACTTCATAAAGTAGGTTGGTCAACAGCAGTTGCATCAATGGGGCAGATTGACACACTTACAACAGAAAGACAAACACGGGTAGGGTGGCCAGTTCAAGAGTTATTTTGCAGGACAGCAGAACTGCTTCAGCAAACTGAACCCTGCGCACTGACTCATGACTCGGATGTCGCAGTACATAGTTCTATCTTCATCAATTTTATTTATTTATTTTTTAAATCACACTCATGTGAAATGAGGGGTGCAGTGAGGGCAATATTTATATCGGCCAGATGAAGTCTCACGTTATCATTACTGCCCTAAACAAAGATGAAAGTCCATAGACTTGGCTGGCCTATGAGATAATTGCAAAAAGCAAAAAAATATACCAGTGAAAGATTATATAAAGAAAATAAGTAAAAAGTGAAAAATCAGTATGGCTGATGTGTGGTGTGGTGTTTGTAGGTGGATCATAAAGCCAAGGAGATCATCCCCAAGGCAGACCTGCCCAGCCCCAGGAAGGAGTTCAGTGCCTGTGCCATCGGCTGTAAGGTCTACGTGACGGGGGGACGGGGGTCTGAAAACGGAGTGTCCAAAGACGTATGGATCTATGACACGGTCCACGAGGAGTGGTCCAAGGGAGCCCCCATGCTCATAGCCAGGTAAAGACATCATAGAGGAGTGGTCCAAGGGAGCCCCCATGCTCATAGCCAGGTAAACACATCCTAGAGGAGTGGTCCAAGGGAGCCCCCATGCTCATAGCCAGGTAAACACATCATAGAGGAGGTCCAAGGGAGCCCCCATGCTCATAGCCAGGTAAACACATCCTAGAGGAGTGGTCCAAGGGAGCCCCCATGCTCATAGCCAGGTAAACACATCATAGAGGAGGTCCAAGGGAGCCCCCATGCTCATAGCCAGGTAAACACATCATAGAGGAGGTCCAAGGGAGCCCCCATGCTCATAGCCAGGTAAACACATCATAGAGGAGTGGTCCAAGGGAGCCCCCATGCTCATAGCCAGGTAAAGACCTCATAAAGGAGTGGTCCAAGGGAGCCCCCATGCTCATAGCCAGGTAAACACATCATAGAGGAGTGGTCCAAGGGAGCCCCCATGCTCATAGCCAGGTATAGACCTCATAGAGGAGTGGTCCAAGGGAGCCCCCATGCTCATAGCCAGGTAAACACATCCTAGAGGAGTGGTCCAAGGGAGCCCCCATGCTCATAGCCAGGTAAAGGTTCATAGAGGAGTGGTCCAAGGGAGCCCCCATGCTCATAGCCAGGTATAGACCTCATAGAGGAGTGGTCCAAGGGAGCCCCCATGCTCATAGCCAGGTATAGACATCATAGAGGAGTGGTCCAAGGGAGCCCCCATGCTCATAGCCAGGTAAAGACCTCATAAATGAGTGGTCCAAGGGAGCCCCCATGCTCATAGCCAGGTAAAGACCTCATAGAGGAGTGGTCCAAGGGAGCCCCCATGCTCATAGCCAGGTAAAGGTTCATAGAGGAGTGGTCCAAGGGAGCCCCCATGCTCATAGCCAGGTAAAGGTTCATAGAGGAGTGGTCCAAGGGAGCCCCCATGCTCATAGCCAGGTAAAGGTTCATAGAGGAGTGGTCCAAGGGAGCCCCCATGCTCATAGCCAGGTAAAGGTTCATAGAGGAGTGGTCCAAGGGAGCCCCCATGCTCATAGCCAGGTAAACACATCATAGAGGAGTGGTCCAAGGGAGCCCCCATGCTCATAGCCAGGTATAGACCTCATAGAGGAGTGGTCCAAGGGAGCCCCCATGCTCATAGCCAGGTAAAGACCTCATAGAGGAGTGGTCCAAGGGAGCCCCCATGCTCATAGCCAGGTAAAGACCTCATAAAGGAGTGGTCCAAGGGAGCCCCCATGCTCATAGCCAAGTAAAGGTTCATAGAGGAGTGGTCCAAGGGAGCCCCCATGCTCATAGCCAGGTAAACACATCATAGAGGAGTGGTCCAAGGGAGCCCCCATGCTCATAGCCAGGTAAACACATCATAGAGGAGTGGTCCAAGGGAGCCCCCATGCTCATAGCCAGGTAAAGACCTCATAAAGGAGTGGTCCAAGGGAGCCCCCATGCTCATAGCCAGGTAAAGGTTCATAGAGGAGTGGTCCAAGGGAGCCCCCATGCTCATAGCCAGGTAAACACCTCATAGAGGAGTGGTCCAAGGGAGCCCCCATGCTCATAGCCAGGTATAGACCTCATAGAGGAGTGGTCCAAGGGAGCCCCCATGCTCATAGCCAGGTAAAGACCTCATAGAGGAGTGGTCCAAGGGAGCCCCCATGCTCATAGCCAGGTAAAGACCTCATAAAGGAGTGGTCCAAGGGAGCCCCCATGCTCATAGCCAGGTAAAGGTTCATAGAGGAGTGGTCCAAGGGAGCCCCCATGCTCATAGCCAGGTAAACACATCATAGAGGAGTGGTCCAAGGGAGCCCCCATGCTCATAGCCAGGTAAACACATCCTAGAGGAGTGGTCCAAGGGAGCCCCCATGCTCATAGCCAGGTATAGACCTCATAGAGGAGTGGTCCAAGGGAGCCCCCATGCTCATAGCCAGGTACAGACCTCATAGAGGAGTGGTCCAAGGGAGCCCCCATGCTCATAGCCAGGTAAACACATCATAGAGGAGTGGTCCAAGGGAGCCCCCATGCTCATAGCCAGGTACAGACATCATAGAGGAGTGGTCCAAGGGAGCCCCCATGCTCATAGCCAGGTATAGACCTCATAGAGGAGTGGTCCAAGGGAGCCCCCATGCTCATAGCCAGGTATAGACCTCATAGAGGAGTGGTCCAAGGGAGCCCCCATGCTCATAGCCAGGTAAACACATCATAGAGGAGTGGTCCAAGGGAGCCCCCATGCTCATAGCCAGGTAAACACATCATAGAGGAGTGGTCCAAGGGAGCCCCCATGCTCATAGCCAGGTATAGACCTCATAGAGGAGTGGTCCAAGGGAGCCCCCATGCTCATAGCCAGGTAAATACATCAGTGATTCATAGAGGAGTGTCCCAAGGGAGCCCCCATAAAGCCTGGTAATACCATTATTTTAACCCATTTTGACCTGAGATCAGATTCTAAAAATGTCTTCTACATCCTGACAGTTTTCTGAAAAAGCTATGTTTCTATGTCAGTCGTTCTTCGATTTTTAAAAAATAGCAGACCAACGCTATGAGCTTGTAGATCTGCTATTTTTCAATAGCTAAAGCATAACATAATGCTAACACCAAAAGGGGTTCCCGCCCAAAATGGGTTAAGCCGATTCTAAAAATGCCTTCTAAAACCTAACCTAAGGTTTCTGAAAACCTTCAAATTCTTAGTTAAAAACAAACAAAAAAAACACACTCACTGAAGTGGATAAGGTGCGCTCCTATCATCATCATCATTTTTCGACCGCGGTCAAGCTCATGGATTTCACAATGCCACGCCAGACCTCCCGGTCCTTCATTGCTATCCCCAGTTCCATGCTTACTGATGCATGTGTCCCTACTAGCGATTTACATCAGGGAACGACAGAGAAGAAGGGAAGATATAACCTCATGATCAGCTCTGTAGCAGTGGCCAAGTCGATGGGAGGCTCTTCCAAGAAAGATGTTGCACTCTCATTAGAAGGCGGGTGTAAGTGCCATCTAGCCGTTTCTCTAATTTATTTGAAAGTGTCCATGTCTCGGAGCCATAGAGTAGAATCGGCTCAACGGTCGTCCTAAATATTTTTACTTTGAACCTCTTACTAAGATGGGATGACCAGATCTTATGCATGTCATTGCAGGCTGACCATGCAGGCCATACCCTTCCTAGTTTGAAAGTCCTTTTGGGAAGAATATATATATATATATGAACCCAAATACTTCAACTATACTATACTAGTTACTTCAATACATCAACCTGTTTCAAAGGAGTGTTGTTAAGTATCATCATGCATCATCATTATTCAGCCAATCAAATCATCACATTCCGTTCTACAAACACATTCCGTGCTCAAACACACCTACTCACAAAGCTGTACATAGGAGGGGCTAGTGCCCTTCAAAAAGTAAATTATGTTGGTACATGTATAGCAATAACTAATGACAAGGCAACCCACAGAGCCTAGTCCCTCCACATGCCAGAATTGTACCTCTCAGTCCCGGCATAGTAGTTCCGGACTCGGAGTGGTTCCAACCGATTGT
Organism: Electrona antarctica; assembly: GCF_951216825.1. NCBI lineage: Eukaryota > Metazoa > Chordata > Actinopteri > Myctophiformes > Myctophidae > Electrona > Electrona antarctica. Next base: position 8,140,268 of record NC_136810.1, on the reverse strand, counting down.
GTGGCCCTGATCTTTCCCTAGTGGGTCTGATCGAGGGTAGCTACTGGGACGTAAGTCGGGACTTGATCACCCCGGCTGGGTCACCCGAGTGAGGGGTATGATGTTCGCGAGACCCGAAACCCCGATGACCTTGGGATACATCACTGAGGATACGTCCCAGTTGCATCCATGCGATGCATTTTCGTTCTGAGACACAGAGGTAGCATCCGGTTTCAAAGGTAAAACAAGGTATAGGTTGCAGTGCGCCAGGTATCAATCAACAACTCGTTGCATTTCAGTACATTTAACGCATTTCAGCGCTCGATCGCGGCAGCTACTGGGTTTTGGCAGAGTGCCCATGGGTGTCTAAAGAAGGGGTTCTCAATGTTTTTGGCTGGGGACCCCCGGAAATGCTTTGGCCATGTCTTGCGACCCCCGCCCCACCCCCCTCCACACCCCCAATACAAATTGACCACTACAATAACCTTAATAATAGAGAAAATACATCATAAATAAATACTGAAACCAGATATAATCATTAAGGAAAGTAGAAAGTAGAAAAGTAGAAAAACAATGTATGTTTTGTAGAGGAAAATGAAAATGCTCTATACATTCAAAAGATGTTTTTTTTTATATCCAAAGCATTCCGTGATGAAAGGAAAACCATAAATTATACGTAGCCTTCTAGTTAGTTCAGTCAGCACACGAGAGGTTAACATGCCGTGCATTACTACGTGGGTGTATTGTATACAGTGCTCTGCAAGTCCCATACGTCATACACTGATGGGGCAATCAGCTGACCGATTTAAGCTCACCTGCGTCTGTGTTCTTTCTGCGTTCCTTCTGCGTATGCGTTCCTGGTTTGTGCTTATGCACCGTTTGCTCCCACCGCCACCCTGGGGAGGGGGGGGGGGGGGTGTTATTGTCTCTCATATCTCCCTGCTCTTAATGGTTAATGGTGGTGTAGCCTGAATGTAGCCTGAACGCCAAGATAAAATATATCACACACTCGTATTCACATTCTCTAATAAAATATCGGTTCATTCTATTCGTGAGTTATCTGACTGAAATTACATTTAAGTTTTGATTTGGTTCCTGATCTGGTGTTTCCCTCGGTTAATGTCCCTCTGACTGTCCCCGCTGTGCTGTGTGTGTGTGTGTCAGGTTTGGTGTGTCCCTCTGAATGTCCCCGCTGTGCTGTGTGTGTGCCAGGTTTGGTGTTTCCCTCGGTTAATGTCCCTCTGACTGTCCCCGCTGTGCTGTGTGTGTGCCAGGTTTGGTGTTTCCCTCGGTTAATGTCCCTCTGACTGTCCCCGCTGTGCTGTGTGTGTGTGTCAGGTTTGGTGTTTCCCTCGGTTATTGTCCCTCTGAATGTCCCCGCTGTGCTGTGTGTGTGTCAGGTGTGGTGTTTCCCTCGGTTAATGTCCCTCTTGTCCCCGCTGTGCTGTGTGTGTGTGTCAGGTTTGGTGTTTCCCTCGGTTAATGTCCCTCTGAATGTCCCCGCTGTGCTGTGTGTGTGTCAGGTATGGTGTTTCCCTCGGTTAATGTCCCTCTGAATGTCCCCGCTGTGCTGTGTGTGTGTCAGGTTTGGTGTTTCCCTCGGTTAATGTCCCTCTGAATGTCCCCGCTGTGCTGTGTGTGTGTGTGTCAGGTGTGGTGTTTCCCTTGGTTAATGTCCCTCTGAATGTCCCCGCTGTGCTGTGTGTGTGTCAGGTATGGTGTTTCCCTCGGTTAATGTCCCTCTGAATGTCCCCGCTGTGCTGTGTGTGTGTCAGGTGTGGTGTTTCCCTTGGTTAATGTCCCTCTTGTCCCCGCTGTGCTGTGTGTGTGTCAGGTTTGGTCACGGGTCAGCGGAGCTGGAGAACAGCCTGTACGTGGTGGGCGGTCACACAGCCATAGCCGGGGTATTCCCTGCCTCGCCATCCGTCTCCTTGAAGCAGGTACGAAACACCTCTCATCTAAACCCTAATGACCCATGCCGGGTTTTATGGGTCCGATGCCGATCCCGATTTTGGTCCTTGACCACGGTTTCCCAAAACACTGGGTCGCGGATACATTTCTACGGGTATTTTATTTTATCGAGTAAATATACCTTTGATTGTTTCCTACATTTGCTTTTTAATCGTTATTATTTCAAAACGATTTACCCAAAAAAGAAATCATTGGGAACAAAATCAATGATTTTTCAAAATAATTTCATGAATATATTATTTTCTAAAATAGCCGATGTATAAGCTCACAACAAATCACGTTGCAACAGATTGTGAGCTTTAGTAGATTTGCTATTTAATAAATAGGAGCAACAAATATTTGCCTACTCTAAATTTAAAGAAAAATAAATACGGTAAATGACTTACATGTCCTACATTTTTGTTTAGTTTCTTCCCTATGCTGAAGAACTACTATATCCTAGGGCATTCACTTCTAGTCATTTTTACTAGTTGACTAGTTGCCTAGTTTACTAGTCGATTAGTCGACTAGTTGTTTAACCACCTTTTATAAAAACGAAGAGAAAAAAAAACGTTTTTTTTTTTTAAATATTTGTACATTTAAAAACTGTGTACATTGGTGACTATAACTATAATCTACCTGATATTGAGGCCTACAAAATCGGGGAAAAAATAAAAAATAAAGAAAATGTTTTATTTTTCTTATCAACTAGTCGACTAGTACCAGCAAGGTCGACTAGTGGATTTACTAGTCGACTAGTAAACTAGTCGACTAGTTGCTTTATCCTGCATTGTTTGTCCTATAGGTGGAACGGTATGATCCTCTCAGTAATAAGTGGACCATGATGGCCCCTCTACGAGATGGAGTCAGTAATGCAGCTGTGGTCAGTGCCAAACTAAAACTGTTTGTGTTCGGAGGTACCACCATACACAGAGACAAGGCTTCCAAGGTGAGTGGAGTCATCAGTCATATTCCTATTTAGCATGTGTGTCTATGGGACACTTCTATGTCAATGACAGAGAAGGGTGTTGGTCTGCAATTGCCTGTATGCTCTACTCCAGGGGTGCCCACACTTTTTTGACTTGAGGTCTACTTTTAAAATTGCCAGCTCAAGGTGATCTACCAACCAAAAGATAATTATCCCTTTGCTTAAAATACTCAAAATATGTACCTATATGGCGAATAAATAAATAACATTAAGGCATTAGGACTTTCAAAATCTAGGTTTCAAAATCAATTCTATTTATTTATCTTTTCAGTTTCCCCACATTGCAAAGAAGAGACTTAATTTCTGACTTTTTCGGATTTTCTGACTTTATCTGGCCTGTTAACATTTTCATAGACCTGGTTGCTTGTTTCTCTCTCAGTCACGAAATGTGGCAACCGTCAAAACTAGTCCTAGTTTGTTTTGGTTGTGATGCATGGATGATGGCATCATGATGCTACCGCACAGACCACACAGAGACTACCGTGGAGGCGCGGACCCCCACGCAGACTATCGCGGACCCCCACGCAGACTATCGCGGACCTCCGCGGGGGTCCGCGGCGACCTCCGTGGGGGTCCGCGTCGACCTCCGCGGGGGTCCGTGATCTTGCTATATGAACAATGATGGATAGATATCCTTTTAATTTGTTTGTTTAACAACAAAACAGACCCGACGTTCTCCTTCAAAGCCACCGGCGCGCCGCCGCCTGCCCGAGGCAAGGATTGTTTTTCTTTTTTTCTTTTTTCATGGCAAGGCCAAGCGGTCTACCTGCGCAGCGCTTGCGATCGACTGGTCGACCGCGATCGACGTAATGGGCACCCCTGTACTAGACAATGTAGTCCAGGTGCTTTTCAAGCACCTGGCAAAAAGACCACTGTTCTCAACCCCCAGCTAACAAAAACAACCGTCCTCCATCCTCCCTGCACAGGTGCAGTGTTACGACCCGGTGGCTAACCGCTGGAACATCGCCGCAGAGTGCCCGCAGCCGTGGCGCTACACGGCGGCCGCCGTCCTCGGCAGCCAGATCTTCATCATGGGCGGCGACACCGAGTTCACCGCCGCCTCGGCCTACCGCTTCGACTGCGACGCCAACCAGTGGACGCGCGTGGGCGACATGACGTCCAAGCGGATGAGCTGCCATGCCGTGGCCTCCGGCAACAAGCTGTACGTGGTGGGGGGCTACTTCGGCACGCAGCGGTGCAAAACGCTGGACTGCTACGACCCCACCTCCGACAGCTGGAACTCCATCACCACCGTGCCTTACTCCCTGATCCCCACCGCGTTCGTCAGCACCTGGAAACACCTGCCCGCCTAGGCCGGGACGGAGGACGAAGCACCCGGGAATGAACTCGCCGCAGGTAAGACCACTGACTGGATGTTACGGGTGTGGTGCTTTGGTTGATATGCAACAGCTATACGAGTGGTTGTCAACCCTTTTAACCCATTTAGACCTGAGGACGATTCTACAAATGTCTGTTAAATCCTGACAGTTTTCTGAAAAACGTATGTTTTGCCATCCCAGTGGTGCTCAAACCTTTTCATGTCCCAAAAAACTATGTTTGGATGCACCGACCCCATTGTCAAATATTTTCTTCCAGGGAACTCCCAGAAGCAAAGATTTGAGTTAAAAATGTTCGATGTGAAAGAATATATTCAAAGATTTGCACTCATTTTCACGATAGAAACAAATAGCAGATCTACAAGCTCTGAGCTTGTATATCTGCTATTTTTCAATAGCTAAAATATAAAATAATTGTTAAAGTGGTTAAAAACTGCATATGCGTTCCATTTCTTACTGGATTAATTTCAAGCACCCCAGTTTGGAATGCTTGCGTTCAGCCTCGCTCTCAGCCTTCTCTCATCTCAGAGGAGGCTCTCAGCCTTCTCTCATCTCCCAGGAGGCTCTCAGCCTTCTCTCATCTCCCAGGAGGGAGGAGGCTCTCAGCCTTCTCTCATCTCCCAGGAGGCTCTCAGCCTTCTCTCATCTCCCAGGAGGGAGGAGGCTCTCAGCCTTCTCTCATCTCTGAGGAGGCTCTCAGCCTTCTCTCATCTCTGAGGAGGCTCTCAGCCTTCTCTCATCTCCCAGGAGGGAGGAGGCTCTCAGCCTTCTCTCATCTCTGAGGAGGCTCTCAGCCTTCTCTCATCTCTGAGGAGGCTCTCAGCCTTCTCTCATCTCCCAGGAGGGAGGAGGCTCTCAGCCTTCTCTCATCTCTGAGGAGGCTCTCAGCCTTCTCTCATCTCTGAGGAGGCTCTCAGCCTTCTCTCATCTCCCAGGAGGGAGGAGGCTCTCAGCCTTCTCTCATCTCTGAGGAGGCTCTCAGCCTTCTCTCATCTCCCAGGAGGGAGGAGGCTCTCAGCCTTCTCTCATCTCTGAGGAGGCTCTCAGCCTTCTCTCATCTCCCAGGAGGCTCTCAGCCTTCTCTCATCTCTGAGGAGGCTCTCAGCCTTCTCTCATCTCCCAGGAGGCTCTCAGCCTTCTCTCATCTCCGAGGAGAAAGGTCCTGTAAAGACCTGACGTACAGCATATCTATAGGGCGTACCAGTAATGTAATGTCTTTTTCCACTAATCACAACATGGGTAAACAGATCTGGAGAGCCTCAACATCCCTGTGTGTGCGATACGTCCGTCCAATTCCAGCACTTACGTTAAGACGCTCAACAGGCTAGGCTTCGCCCATCGTGGATTTAGTTTGGTGTGTGTGTGTGTGTGTGTGTGTGTGTGTGTGTGTGTGTGTGTGTGTGTGTGTGTCTGTGTCTGTGTGTGTGTGTGTGTGTGTGTGTGTGTGTGTCTGAGAGTAATTTGTAAAACTGCCCTAGGTAAATAAAAGCACTCCATCTCACGTAGAAAGACTGTACATCCGCTGAAATGTGAATGTATCGTATGGGCTATAGCAGCTGACAAACCTACTGTACACCCACTGCTTTGGAAATAAATCACACCACCATCCACAATGTAAAGGACAACCCCAAACATCTTTGAATTGCTTCTGCAATGCAGTTATGGTACGTTTCTACATTTTCAAACCGTTTCCACCCAGTTTTAGCCCATTCATTGAACGTACATGTCCACAGACTTTATATCCGTAGGTCGAGATGGTGTTTGGGTTGTGAATGAGTTCGTGTTTAGTTTGGGGCTTTAAAGTACGTTTCCCAGGGAGTGTTAGTATTTGTAGAAGAAAACAACAGCCTCCCTAGAGAGACGTTGGTACCTACTACAGACGAGACGCGCGCATGCACACAAACACCCACAGTCACACATCCTGCTCCCTTTTCACACGCACACATGACTCCCACTTATGTACATATGCAGCAAGCAGAGCCCTGGGTTCTCTCATTCTCCCCAGCCCCCCCGACAGCTTTGTCTGCTCAAGTCAACATGCTATTATCTTCTCCATTCTGTGGACTCTTGTGTCTATAGGGAATCACTGCTGGTCATCAAATTATCGGTTTAGGAATGTGACAAAAACAATATCCATGAATTCAAGTCTCCATGTGGTGAGTAATCGATAGGAAAAAATGTTCATTTTTCAACTCATTTCAACTATCCCTTTAAGTAAGACTCGATGACTCAGTATAGCCTCAAATGACTCGACTCCATAACGTCATTGATTACCTACCTCTAAAACGATATACTGTATGACCTTATTGGAGTTCTACTATAGGAGAAGAATCGCCCTGACTGAGCAGCGGTTTGCAGCCAGCACTAATAACATTAGTCCTCCCCAACCCCCCCTAACCCCCCCCGCCCCACACCGTTTTAATGGGTTAAAGTGATACTATATGCAGTACCTGGCTGCTTGACAGTTGGCGAGGTAAGCTTCTCTTGTTGGGTGAGAGCTGAACTCACGCCTTCTCATTTCCAATTAATTTCCTTCCTCTGTCATCTTAACTGGCTTATGGCCAGCCTAATTAACAGTGGATTGTGCCTTCTGCCTGCACTATTCATATGTTTAATTCGTCATTCTAATGACAATAGAAAAATCTGTGATATACACACTCAGTGATGTAAATAGGTTTTCAATGTAATGAGTCCCGGGATGCAGGGGTGGTCTTTTAGATGAGTCCCAGGGAGATTTGATGAGTCCCACTTCAGCGACGTTTAAGAGTCATATTTTGCCACTTTTACAAATTGCAGCATTTAACTCCCATTTCATCTTATATGGTTATAATGTGGTTATATTCATGTAGAAAACGAAGAAGACATTATTATTATAACTAAAGCTAGCAAAATAAATTAGAATTAAAAAAAATGCTCTACATTCATACTACATACATATTTCATATGATTTTGGCTATATGAGGGGGGGTCATGTTAATGTGTGGTGGCACCGTTCCACAACGCACAACATACAACAGTGTCGGCGTTTGTTACAGTACACAATGTGTGTTTCCCATTCAATCGGGTCTACTCTGTTTGTCATGCACAAAAATGTTCGCCTGTCTTTCTGTCGGAGGCAGCGCCGTGTAGATGAGAGAGTTGCGACAACCCCGTTCACTGTTTATTCACGGAGCTTCATGAGTCACTGAACGGTATGTTGTCGTCACTCTCTCTCTCTAAACGGCTCTGGTCTCCAGGCTGCGCTCCGCTCAGCGCTCGTCTCTGAGCAAGATGGCGGCGCCCGTCAGACTGTGTTGTTGTTAACTAGTGGTTCTACAACGAGTCCTACGTGGATGTTATCGTTTATAACGTAGGATGAGGTCGCATGCGGCCATGCAAAATGATCGTGTCCGTAGATTATTTGTTTTACCGCATTTTCTTTCCGCGATTTTTTTTTTTCACGTGGATTATTATTACTGTACGCTGAGTACAGTAGTGCATCCCGTGGACACAGAGGATGTTGGTGAAGTGCGGCCCAAAACTATAAAGTGCGTTTTGGGACGCAAAACGCACCCTATTTACATCACTGCACACTACATCTCATTCTCACACGGCAATCCTATAATATTATACAAAGTCCTGATGGTGGCGGTAACGTCACCATTATGCCGATTTTGACCAAATAGAGCGCATCTGGCGATGTCACGTCCGGTTTAAGGAACAATAACATCCGGTACTAGCTTTGGACTGTGCAGCACTATCAGATGTCCGGGATGCTAAGCGATCATCATTGATTTTAATAACTAAGTCAAATTAAGCTCTAATCAAGCCCAAAATATCGCATTTTACGCAGCGATGCACATAAAGACCGCGCGCGTGCGTGATCGACCGTGCGTGATCGACCGTGCACGAGCGGATTTCGGCCGGTTTTAGGTAGATTACATCGGCCGTTAGCCAAACAAGCTAAAAGTCAATTACGTCAGTGGCCATAAGGGATTTATTGATTCATTACGTCAATTACGTCAGTGGCCATAAGGGATTTATTGATTCATTACGTCAATTACGTCAGTGGCCATAAGGGATTTATTGATTCATTACGTCAATTACGTCAGTGGCCATAAGGGATTTATTGATTCATTACGTCAATTACGTCAGTGGCCATAAGGGATTTATTGATTCATTACGTCAATTACGTCAGTGGCCATAAGGGATTTATTGATTCATTACGTCAATTACGTCAATAGCCATAAGGGGGTTAATTACCCTTTGAAATGTGGAAGATTTGGTGTTGCACTGAAACGTGTGACCCATTGGATTGTGTGATTTAGGAAGGCATAGGTTAGGATTACATTAGAATATAGAGCCATCTGCTTCATTGACCCATTGGATTCTGTGATTTAGGAAGGCACAGGTTAGGATTACGTTAGAGTATAGACTAGCCATCTGCTTCATTTGCATTTGTTTGTCTGTTTTTGCCAAGCAAAGAAAGCGAATGTCGAGATGATTCCTCATTCCTCCTCACCCATGGCACATACAAATATACTAGAGGTTCGTTTGCATTTGTTTTTGTGATAGAAGTGTGATTTTAAGACGTGCTTTATTGTCAAGCAAAGAGCGAATGGAGAGATACAAAAATAAAATCACGATTCCTCATTCAACCGATAAACATGATGTGACAATATTGTGACTTGAGGTTTGTATCGTGGCCAGACCCAACCCAACAATTTACAATTACAATTTAGGCATTTAGCAGATGCTCTTAATCCAGAGCGATTTACATTAAGCAATAACAAAAGCATAGCATACATCACATCTATATAAAGAGTAGTTATCATGAATCATGCGTAAACTAAGAACGTAACAGTGGAGTATCTATGTAACCTATACATACTATACTATATAATATATTATACATGTGTACTATAAAGTGCTATGACTACATAAAATGCAATTCTAGAGCTGTCTACGTAACAAGCTATAAGTCTGTTTAAAATACTATCTAAGTCTACATAATGTGCTATCTAAGGGGCTAGGCTAGGGCAAGTGCTACGGGCCATGGTGGAGTCTGAAGAGGTGGGTTTTCAGACTACGGCGGAAGATTGGGAGTGATGCTGCAGTTCTGACTGTGACACCCAACCCAACCCAAAGTCTCTACCAAAGTTCAGCATCACATTATGTAACAGATAATGTCTGCTGACTGCTACAGTCATGTAATGGGTTGCCAGAGACACACACAGACTATACAGTAGATAGATGTAGTGGTGGTGAGCGGTCAAAACTATTTCCATGTGTTTCCTGCAAGCAAGATGTTCCCATGCATGTTCCCATTAAGTGAAACACTGCTGACTCGGCTGCTTTACCCCAATAGAGTCCTGGGCCCGTCCCATTACTTAACCCATTTTGGGCGGGAACCCCTTTTGGTGTTAGCAATATGTTATGCTTTAGCTATTGAAAAATAGCAGATCTACAAGCTCGTAGCGCGCCACCGAGTGGCGCTACGAGCTTGTAGGTCTGCTATTTTTTTTTAAATCGAAGAACGACTGACATAGAAACATGGCTTTTTCAGAAAACTGTCAGGATGTAGAAGACATTTTTAGAATCTGATCTCAGGTCAGAATGGGTTAATATGTGACAGCAGCAATCCAAGGAAATCCCTGGGGAGAATTTTTCTAGTACATCTTCTTTTACTGTAATACTGTAATAGCCTTCCTTCTAATATCATTTTGCTCTGGACACCAGTTCACTGTCTGAACACGACACCCCTCCCCCCCTCAGTTACAGTGTTGAAAGTGTAGGATTTTAGCCCATTTAGGCCTGACCTCAAAATTAAAAACAAATCTTCTAAATCCTCCAGTTTTCTGAAATAAATATTTTCACGATTTTTCAAAAATAGCAGACCTACAAGCTCATAGCGCGCCACTCGGTGGCGCGCTATGAGCTTGTAGATCTGCTATTTTTCAATAGCTAAATTATACCATAATGTTTAAAACACCAAAAGGGGTTCCCGCCCAAAATGGGTTAAATTAGAGTCTGACAGCTATATTGGACATTATTATTTGACCCTTCTTTTTTTTGTCAAGTAAATGCTTCAATTTTAGCTACATTCAACCTGGGGTGCGTTTGGGATATGCACACACATATTAGTTTGTTATTGCACAGTGCACTCAGTGCACTATGTATATCCGTACGCTGCCCTGGTGGTGTCCCTATTTGGAGTTTCAAAAGTTTTCAGAAATAGCAGATCAACGTGTTCACAACGTGTCGCAATCTTCTATTTTTAAAAGGTCTTTCAAATGGATTAGAATTGATTTAGCCGTTTCTCTCTCTCTCTCTCTCTCTCTCTCTCTCTCTCTCTCTCTCTATCTCTTAAAAAGAAAGAATACATCGGTAATCTGTAGTCACCGCTAAACCCCTTATCCCTAAACTTCTTTTCCTTTTTTACTATTTTGCAAATCATTTTTGAATAGTTAAAATGCCAGTCTACAAGCTCACAACATGTCAATGTAGATTGGCTAGTTGAACTATAAAAAATGTTTTTCAAAATAGTAAAAAAAAGGCAAAGAAGTTTAGGGATAAGGGGTTTAGCGGTGACGAAAATGGAGCCCTATGGGAAATTGTAATCTGACAGGCTCTAGTTTAGATCGCATTTTTCCTCTTTCTTTCCAAAGACAGTACTCTGCCGGTCCCAGGGCTTCATCTTATGCCATGCTTTATCCTCAAGTAATAAACATTTTCTGTGAATTACGCATTTAGGAGCTTCCACTATGCGTAAACGTTATCTTGCGGCCACACAACCCACTATTCATTTTGCCGACTCCTATATCTGCGGGTGGAGGGGTGTCTGTAGGCGTGTTGATGTGCTTTCCCTATATCTGCTATCTTATGCACACAGGTTTAGGACAATGGAAAGTGCCTCTTCAAACCACCTGTAATGCGAATTCTGTTCGACAAAAGAATGTGCTCCTGACTCTGAGACGGTGAGACCTGAGTTGGAGCTGCCTCGGCTTGAGTCATGTTGCACAACATTCACAGCTCAGAGGTCTCGTTCTGTCTTAATTCTCCACAAATCTCTGTGATTGGAATTTTACTATAATCAGCAGTGTCAATTCCTTGTGCTTATTGTGGTTAATTGTCTAGTCAAAGAAGTTATTAGATTCGCACGAGTGAGGCTGTGTTGGAGCTACTGGACACAAAACAACCCGGTCTCTGTATCAAATATAAATAGGCTATATTTCAAGGCAGCAACGTGTGTCGCTCTTCCATGGCCATGGGCCATAGTGTAAATCACTGGGCATAATGTTAAATGGATAATGGCAATGGCAGGTGGCACAGTGATTGGTTTTGTAATGCCCAGACCACACCTATGCATAATGTAAGGGGTAATGGAGGTGTCTTAGGGACTTAGGCCTGACTCACACCTTCACAACATATTGATGTATAGCTGATGCATGAGACTTATTGACTGATGCAAGCTCACAATGCATTTCCAATGGGAGTCACATGGTTTGACACAACATTTGTGTTGTATGAGGGGGTGGGGGGCAGTCGAAACACAGCCGAAAGCCGTACAACACAAATGTTGTGTCAAACCATGTGACTTCCATTGGAAATGCATTGGGGCAAGATGTAAACAAACCCTTTCTTTACATCTAGCATGCATCAATGTTGTATGCTAGATCGAAAGGTGTGAGTCAGGCCCTAGGCTGTGGCACAAGATAACACATTTTACGCGGCCACACCTCTCACACAGTACTAAATCCCCAAATGAAGGAAAAAGGACCCCTGCCGCAAGTTGGAGCCCCCATATATATATATATAATAATGTCCTTTCAACACTTCCTCGCTCTGTTCCCTGTGGACACAATCAGTGTGTCCCCCTCTGTCCCCCTCGGGCGTTCCAGATTCCACTCTACCACCAGCTGTTCCTTCTGACAGTGTTCTAAAGTGAGGTCTAAGTCCCTTCCCTGCTGACATCCATTAGAACTGGCCTCCCTGAGCGCCCCAATGTCGATGGAAATAGACTCAGACTGGACAAGAAGCACAAGAAGAAGAAGACGGGAAGTAGACCTGTTACTGTTGTCAGTTTGAAACATGTACAACTTTTTCGTGCTAAGGACGAAAGGACCTCCAAAATGTATGTATTTGGATCAAAAGGGAGTGCTGGTATTCCTTTCCAGTGTTGGGCAATATTTCTCAAGAGAGTAACGTTATATATTACTCCTTAGAAAAGTAATAATAAGAAGGTCCTGGGTTCGATTCTCGCTGGGTACACTGTGGGCGCTGGGGGCCTTTCTGTGTGGAGTTTGCATGTTCTCCCCGTGTCCCCTAGGGTAGGTACCCTCACAGAAAACATGCAAAAAAATGCAGTAATCATGGTCTCTAAAACTAGGATCCGGGGCACCTAATTGAGGGGAAAGGAACTGGTTGGAGTAAATTTTTTTTGTAGGTCTGCTATTTCTGAAAAATCGAAGAACCACTGACATAGAAACATCAGAATCAAAAAAGACATTTTTAGAATCTGATCTCAGGTCAAAATGGGTTAAACCTCTTATGTTATTGAGCGGAGTCCCTCTGGGCTTTATACTAGTATCTTTTCTGTTCCCGCTTGTTTTCTGTGAAGGTTTTCCCAGAATACAGATTCTGGGGTGTAAGTGGTTAATCCGAGAAGCCAAGGCTACAAAACATGTCTACTTTAGTGTGTGTGTGTGTAATGTATGTATGTGTGTGCGTGCGTGCGTGCGTGCGTGCGTGCGTGCGTGCGTGCGTGCGTGCGTGCGTGCGTGCATGATGCAGGTGAGCCTGGGTGTGTACCGTGCAGAATAGAAGATGCGTGCAGTGTACCATGAGTCAACAACACCCCTCTCCTCCACCCACTTCCTCTCCCTCTCTCCATCCATCCATCCATCCTCTTCAATCATCATCTGTTCTTTCCCTCCTCCTCCTCCTCCTTCCCCCTGTGGCTCTCAGCTCCTCTCTCCTTGCCTCTGTCTCGCGTTCTCTCCTCTTTGCTCATCTCCAGTCCTTCAAAAATTCATGTTGTGAAACTGGATTCCCTGAGCAGCCTGCTTCCCTCTCCTGTTCTCTCTCTCTCCTTCTCCTATTCTCTTTCTCTACTCCTCTGTCTATCCCTCTGTCTCTCTCTCTACTCTCTCTCTCACCTTTTTTCTATTTTTTTCATTGTCTGTCGACGGTTGTCTCTACTTGGTCCATTACCCAGATTTCATTTACACATTTCACACGTACATCTGTCTATTTTTATAATCCCTTTTTTTCACCACACACACACACATACGCGCCCGTGCACACGCACTCTCCTCTCTCTAGCCTTTCCTCTCTCCAAGTCTCGTGTGCACACACACTTTTCTCCTGTGTGTGTATTTTTAGAGCCCGGTCCAGAGCATGGCTCTGTCAAAACAAGCCCAGCTCTGTCAAGACGCTTCCTCTACACTAAAAGAAAAGTTTCAAGAAGACGTGGCTAATCCTCCAGAAAACAAACGTTTGTCACTTCCTCTCTGGTCTGTTTTCCATTCATTTGTCATCTGTGTTGCTTTGTGTACACACAAACACACACAAACACTTCAGTTCCTCTGCCGAGCAAATACAGCTATTTTTTTTTTGCTTTGTGTTTTCAGCATGAGGCTGATGCCACCCACCTGCCATTTACATCATTAACCACTTAAAGCTCCAGCCTCCATATCGCGGGGAAAGAAATGTCATAAATAGCAGATGTAACTGTGAGATTCTGCTATTTATAGCCTACACATATACAGTACACACACACAATCACACACAGCGACGAGTTAGTAAGGCCCCATAAGGCCCCATTTACAATGGCAGCCAAATCCAGCCTGAATCAGATCTGAGCCGCATCCAGATTGGAATCTGATTTGTTTAAATGAGTCATGTGACCATTTAAACCAATCGGATTTCAATCTTGATGTGGCTCAGATCTGATTCAGGCTGGATTTGTCTGCCAGTGTAAATGGGGCCTAGAAGAACAATCCTATTGTGACTCGTGTCACTATAGGAACTCCAAAATGTTTTTTATCAAGCACGTGTTCTTCTAAAATTAAAACATTTGGACTAGGTGATGTTCTGAAACGCTGCTCTCGCCACCGCTATTCAACGGTGTGTGATTTTACCATCTCTCTCTCACCTAGTCTGTTACTCCCTTTACCATGTCTCTCTCACCTGGTCTGTTACTCCCTTTACCATGTCTCTCTCACCTGGTCTCTACTCATATGTATACTCCCTTTACCATCTCTCTCTCACCTGGTCTCTACTCATATGTATACTCCCTTTACCATCTCTCTCTCACCTGGTCTCTACTCATATGTATACTCCCTTTACCATGTCTCTCTCACCTGGTCTCTACTCATATGTATACTCCCTTTACCATCTCTCTCTCACCTGGTCTCTACTCATATGTATACTCCCTTTACCATCTCTTTCTCACCGACTGTCTGTCTGTCTGTCTGTCTGTCTGTCTGTCTCTCTCTCTCTCTTGCACTCGCTCGCTCTTTCACTCTCCCTTCAAAAGAAAAGCACACCACCAGACTGGTGGTGTGCTAGATTAACGGCTACAGTGATTTACTGTTTATCGTGATTCCTAGAGATGAATGGATGATTCGGACAATTGATGGAGGGCATCAGTCGATCATTGACGGCCGTATGGATTATTCTTTATGGGTGGATCTGTGGAATGTGTGGATGGATGGATGGATGGATTGATGGATGACTAAATGATGGGTGAACGTCGCTGCATGGAGCCAAGATGGATGGGGAAACAGCAGCCTGTCTGACAGGCCGCATTAACGAAGAGATCGATGGATGCGTGTTCTGATGGATGAAGTTCTGTAGATGTTGAAGACAGTGCTTCTCAAAGATGTTCACGTCCCGAAATTGATACGTATTCGACCTTTATCGACTGTGGATAAGGAAGATCCTTTTTTTTTTTTGCATTACTAATTCTACATACTTATATATACACTGTAGGTGGGGAGATAACTGAACCACTTTCATTTTCTTTTTATAATAACAAGAACCCTTCATTGATCGTAACCAAGGCAAAAGTTTGAAAAAAAGTCATTATACTGATTTGAAGTCATATCGCCCAACCCTTAAAGTCCAGGTCTAGTTTGGGCAAAAGGCCCAAAGGTCCCGGCAGGATAGTTACACCTCCAGGTGTCCTAAATGATTTCAGTGGACATTGCGTTCAGCTCCCTCCCATCATACATTAACCCATTCTGCACGGGAACCCCTGTTGGCGTTTTAAGCATTATGTTATACTTTAGCTATTACAAAATAGCAGATCTACAAGCTCATAGCGCGGCACTCGGTGCCGCGCTACGAGCTTGTAGGTCTGCTATTTTTGAAAAATCTTGAAAATGTGGCGCAAATCTCTGAATATATATGCTATCAGAGCGAACCTTTTTAACTCAAATACGGTATTTGCTTCTGGGGGGGGGGGGGGGGGGGGGGGGGGGGTCCCTGGAACAACATATTTTCAGATGGGGGTTGGCAGCCAATTACATAATAATTCTGGGGGTCCTTGACATGAAAAAGGTTGAGCACCACTGACATAGAAACATAGGTTTTTCAGAAAACTGTCGTGATTTAGAAAAACATTTTTAGAATCGTCCTAAATGGGTTAAGATCCACCCGGGTCCGACTGACACGTCGTGTACTAGTATAGCCCTTATAAGAGGGAGTGCTGGACTGACTCCTACGCATTCAGAGAGGATAACAAGCACATCACCATCACCAGGCCATTAGCCTGGCCTGCTCATATCAGACCACACAGCAGCACTGGGCTAATATAGCAAAACGTCATCATTTATTCAACACCAAAACAAAAGGCAATGCCAGGAATTTAGAAGACGTCCTAATAACCGTGGTTGTTAATCCACTTTTAACACCTGTGGCTGCAAAGTATATAAAACCACTTGAGTTTCCTCGATATTAAAAAAAAAGAACCGGAGCATTGTGAAATGCAGGTTCTTCTCTATGGAGAGTGTTTTCTAAATGCAACACGAGAGGGAAACAGGAGTGGATGAATGAAGAGTGGTTGAAAGAGTCAAGGGAGCGATACGATGAGAAGCTCAGGCCCTGGCCTAGTGTGAAGCTTTTTGTACTCTCAATAGTGTAGTTCAGTGGATCTGGACAAAGTATACTCAAGTATTCAAAAGTGCAAGTTCATTTTCCTTTTTCTTTATATCAATGCATTGCTGAATAGATATTTAGAACATTTCCAAAAATATTTATTAAAAAAAAGAAAAAAATAGTGAAAATCTACAAGCTCACTTATTTTTTTTCGTTAATTCATAATATAGTTTTTGAGTCAAGGAACTGACAGAAATATTATTTCTATTTCAACTGTAACGGAGAGAGAGTTGTGTGCTTTAGTTTAAAGAACTGAAAACAGCACTAGCACGTTATTCAACCATTTGAACGCATGTTAGCAGCTCATTGACTCATTGTTCTTTGCAACATATTTGTTTGGGTAGCAATAATTATTGTGGGCACAGGGCAAAGACATATTATTGTGGTAAAGGCTAGAAAAGGGTACTTCAAGGAACAAAATGGTAAATGGTAAATGGGGCATTTATATAGCGCCTTTATCCAAGGCGCTTTACATATAATAGATGCATTACATTCACCCATTCACACACACTTTCATACACCGAAACCATGCAAGGCACCAACCAGCACATCAGGAGCAATTAGGGGTTCAGAGTCTTGCTCAAGGACACTTCAACGCTGACTCTGGGGGAGCCCGGGTTCGAACTGGCGACCTTGCGGTTGCCATCCAGCCACTCTACCCCTGAGCCACCGCCGCCCCTACAAACAACAAAGCAGTGTTCGCTGTCTGTCTGTCTGCAGCCTGGTTGTTTGAGCACGGCGCACGCACACGTGCACGCACACAGACGATAGAGAGCCGCCTGCTCTAGTTGGGGGAAGAAGGGAGAAGAATAAACGAAATAAACACTTGCTGCAACAACGGCACAAACAGATCTGAATCGCTTAACCCATTTAGGCCTGACGTCGGAATTAAAAAAATGTCTTCAAAATCCTGACAGTTTTCTGAAATACCTCATGTTTCTGTATCAGTGGTGCTCAATATTTCATGTCAAGGACCCCAAAAATGATATGTAATATGCCTCCGTCCCCCCATCTGAAAATATGTTGTTCCTCCAGGGACCCCAACCCAGAAGCAAAGAATTGAGTTAAAACATTCTGTAATAATATATATTCAAAGATTTGAGGCACATTTTCAAGATTTTTAAAAAATAGCAGACCGACAAGCTCGTAGCGCGCCACTCGGTGGCGCGCTATGAGCTTGTAGATCTGCTATTTTTCAATAGCTAAAGCATAACATAATGCTAACACCAAAAGGGGTTCCCGCCCAAAATGGCTTAAAGTCTCGAGTGACAGTGTGTGCGAGAACAAAGACTAGACTAATTGAGATTTGTGCCCTTTTGTCAAGCGACAGAGCGGGGTTCAGACGAACGTGACTGAGTGGCTACTGGCTGTCTGCCTGACTGTCTGTCTGTCTGTGTTGCCAGGTTTTGCAAGAGAAATTAGCCGCCAAGTCTATGAAAACGATTGAGCCCAAAAGAAGCGACTATATAGGCCACACAGCTATAGGCTCACATGGACATGGTCCAATGGTCCATATGGACACAATGCACATTCATTTGGGGTCCTTGACATGCAAATGTTTGAGAACCACCAAGTTAAACAACATTAGGAAACGAGCAAAGCAACTACGCTTGTAGGTTGTTTGATCTGCTGCTTTTGAATTTGAAACCTGAAAAGTAACAGAAATGATTAATGCAAAAAAAACACACACAATTTAATCGTTAATCGCAATCAGTTGTGTGACAATTAATCGTCAACTTAAATGTGTAATGGTGACAGCCCTACTGTCTGTCTGTCTGTCTGTCTGTCTGTCTGTCTGTCTGTCTGTCGGACGCTGACTAAAGGAGGGAGCAGCCAGTGTTGTGTAAACAGAAATGTAGGGAATGGAACTTGACCTGACACCACTTCACATTCCTGTCTGTTGCATGTTCAGCTGAGCTGATGTCATTGTTGTTTCTGACTGTCCCGTTCCCCCGGAAAGCTCTGCCTACAGGGAGAGAGGGAGGAGGGGGGGGGGGGGGGGGGGAGACAGAGAAAGGGAGGAGGAGGGAGGGAGAAAGAGAGAGGGAGGAGGGAGACGGAGCACTCCACCATCTGGTGGAGAGGGCTCTCGCTGCCACAAGTGCAATGTCAATGAGTGAAGCTTTTAACTTCAAAGCCTGGCTGGAAACCGCTGAGTCAGGAAGTCAAAATCCGCTATGTAACATGTCCCGCGTTTGTCATTTAATCCACCCAAAACATACTTTTTGTAAGCGATTTTAGAGTTTAGATAAATCAGACGCAAACCAAGCTTGTTTTTGGCCAAAAAGAAGAATCCGAGATATTTACGGCATATGCCAGCGGATTTTCCATTTCCGGTTTGAGCCGTTTTTTTCACCGGATCGAGCCGTCTTTTTCACCGGATCTG
The DNA here is from genome assembly GCF_951216825.1 of Electrona antarctica. Lineage (NCBI taxonomy): Eukaryota > Metazoa > Chordata > Actinopteri > Myctophiformes > Myctophidae > Electrona > Electrona antarctica. Next base: position 8,121,487 of record NC_136810.1, on the reverse strand, counting down.
AGGGGAAACTGGACGCAGCTGATCGCCGTAATCATATTACCATATTTGCCCCCCCTTCAAACTTCTGCCTTCTTGGGACGTCCAGTCGTCCACCCCAATAACAGCCGTTGCGTTAACTATACACTACTACTACAGTGAACTACAGTGTCACACGAAAGGATCAAAAGTAGCCGATCCGCAACCTAGAAACACGCCATGTTTTCATACTTTTGAATTATAGAATCCTGAAAAGTAACAGTTTTGGACATACTGTATAAGGTTTCCACCCGACAAACAATATCGATATTGTCTTGGATTTTTTTATACCGTCATATGTTATAAGTGTTATCCTGGATTTAAGCACATAAAGCCTTATTTTTATTCTATACAAAACTGTAAAAGTTTGAAAAATAAATAGGCCATCTATCTACAAACTGTGAGCTTGTAGATCAGCTATATTAAAAAAGGAATATTTTATGTATTATTATCACAATACCAACACTTATTTGGTCCAAATACCGGGTAATTAGATTGTGTTCACAACCAGCTCTACTGTACGAGCTCCAGCGGTTCCAACAACAACAGCTTGTAAACAAGCTCATTCACCAGCTGTGCTAATCATCCCGTTGCAAACGGGGCTAACATCTGCCCCGTTTGTAAGCCTGAGTCTAATTAGTATTCCAGCGGTGCCTGCATATCGTGCCAACTCTCGCCACCTCGGTCAGTGTGCTATGCTATGCTACGCTATGCTAGACACTCCTTCCACGTGAGGTAAGCTAGCTACTATAATGGTCAGTGCTGGTGTTTGAGAATAGAGCACCGAAGTCCTGACGTCACTCGCTCGTCCCCTCGATTCCCCTGGTTCACGGAAGTAATTTCTCTATGGAGAATAACATGGGGTCATCTTAAAATCGTTTCATATAGGCGTTGTGGTCCAAAAATAAACAAGCTGTCTCGGCGTCTGTTTCTAGCAAAAAAACTAATTCAGTAGCAGTAACAATAGCGTTTTCTCTCAGCCGCAGGTGATTCTTCATATCTATATGAGTGAAGCGGCCTACCTGGATGATTTGTTTATTTTTCAAAACACAGTTATTATATGAGACGATCTAAAATCCTTAGTATGGGGATTACAAATAAATAAAAAGTACATGAACCCGTGGATTTGCGCCCTCTACCGATATTGACGTCAGACTTCGGTGCTCTATACTATGCCAGTTGTAGCTTCATGATAAATAATATAATAAAGATAACATATGATATAAATAAAATAATGGTCAGTACTGGTGTTTGGGCACGCCAGTTGTAGCTTCATGATAAACCAGTGCTTCTCAAACCTTTCCGTGCCAAGGACCCCCAAAATGCTATGTGTGTTTGCGTGCGTGCGTGCGTGCGTGCGTGCGTGCGTGCGTGCGTGCGTGCGTGCGTGCGTGCGTGCGTGCGTGCGTGCATGCGTGTGTGTGTGGCATTGAGACGAGGCAGCATCCATTACACACACACAAGCAGGATGATATTCAGACAGCATGGCAGCCAAGCTGACTGAGGACTGTTGCTGTTGTTTTGGTGGGCAGTGTGGCGCTGCCAACTCTGTTCTGTCTGTGTGGGCAGCTGTGATGCCATGCTGCCGTGGAGGATGATGATGATGATGATGTAGGGCCTGGAAAGCATTTAGCCTTAACCCATTTTGACCTGAGATCAGATTCTAAAAATGTCTTCTACATCCTGACAGTTTTCAGAAAAAGCTATGTTTCTATGTCAGTGGTTCTTCGATTTTTCTAAAATAGAAGACCTACAAGCTCGTAGCGCGCCACTCGGTGGCTATGAGCTTGTAGATCTGCTATTTTTCAATAGCTAATGCGGGTTCCCGCCCAAAATGGGTTAATTCATGCTTCACAGGTTCAGGTTCACTAATATATCTGGTTGTATATTAAATTAATAAAGACTTTAATAATTTAATATACAACTAACAACACACAGTGACAGTTGCTTGCAAGTTATGTGCGTGCGTGTGTAGGAGGAGGGGGGGGGGGGGTGTGGTGAGGCGGGCAACGAGGCGAGCGGGGGAAACTTTTATTGGCTTTCCATCATGTAACTATGGTTTCTATACGTTGTTTGGTCGTATTGCAGTTGTGCATGTCGCAAAAACGAGGGCGAGGCTTGATTTCATAGGGCGTGCCAGATTGATTTCAGCCGTCACATTTATCAACTCTAGGAACGAAATTAAGCTGTTTGCGATCACTTCATAAATGCTGTGCCGACGTGAACGTACGGCAACACCCACGACGTGAACGTACGGCAACACCCACGACGTGAACGTACGGCAACACCCACGACGTGAACGTACGGCAACACCCACGACGTGAACGTACGGCAACACCCACGACGTGAACGTACGGCAACACCCACGACGTGAACGTACGGCAACACCCACGACGTGAACGTACGGCAACACCCACGACGTGAACGTACGGCAACACCCACGACGTGAACGTACGGCAACACCCACGACGTGAACGTACGGCAACACCCACGACGTGAACGTACGGCAACACCCACGACGTGAACGTACGGCAACACCCACGACGTGAACGTACGGCAACACCCACGCTCGAATTTGAGGCAGAATTTACACTCCATTGATAAATGGGGAAATATGGAGATAAAAGGTTTCTGCTCGATAGACAATATGAAGCTCTTTTAGAATGTCTAAAGCCTCTCACTCACTCACACACACACGCACGCACGCACGCACGCACGCACGCGCGCACGCACGCACGCACACGCACACACACACACACACACACACACGCGTCTCCATAGCCTATTTCCATAGCTCATATTTTCCACTCCTCATTTTCCTGCTCCTAAAAAGCTGCTTTGGTAGATTGGTGTCATATTCTACATAATTGAACCAATTTGAGCTGGCTCCATGCGTATGGCTTCACGCCTGCAGATTGCTATGCTAATACTTGACAGTAGATTAGCACATGGCTTATGACACACAGCACATTATAAGCTTCTTAAAGTACAGTTGCAGTGTGCCGCACGTGTGTATGCGTCTGTATCTGGAGAGAGAGAGAGAGAGAGAGAGAGCTCTAGGGATAGAAGTTATATGATCTTGACTTTTGTATTCAGATGGGTTTATTTTTGTCCACGAGTTTAAAAAGTCAGCCACTCATAACCTCAAGTCTTAAGCATCCCTTCGTGTGTACTGTAGTTGAAGATTAGATGTTTGACAACATGCGTGCGTGCGTGCGTGCGTGCGTGCATGTACTTGCACGCGCACACTTGTGTGTGTGTGTGTGCGTCTGCAAATGATGTCTGTGCATGGCTACAGTCTGTGCATGCCTAGAGTATGTGTGGATTGGGTGATATTACTGCAGTAGAGAGAGAGAGAGATGAATGTTGTAAATCAAATGGACTAAAACTCAAGCTTCAAAGAGTCAGCAGAGACAGAGCTATATCCTGGGAATAAACCTTAGAGGTTAAAAGAACTTTACTCCAGAAGTGAAGGTGGAGAGAAAATAGAGAGAGAGTTCCCAGAGTTGATGAATGTACAACTGTATGTACAGTGTGTATGTGTGTACGTATCTATGTACTACAGCGTACAGACAGACACTAGTATTTAAATGTTGATAGAAATAATTAAACTAGAAAAAGTGCACAGGTCTCCACCAGGAGGATAGGAGTGTGTGTGTGATGTTTGGCAAAATGTTTAGGAGCAATATAAACGTGTGTGTGTGTGTGTGTGTGTGTGTGTGTGTGTGTGTGTGTGTGTGTGTGTGTGTGTGTGTGTGTGTGTGTGTGTGTGTGACACGGCTTGGCCTGTTGTAGCACCACCATGAGGCTGATTTGAAAACTGTCAAGTGGCATTTCTTCCAAAGCCTAGTGGGAATATGCATGCACAGTTTCACCACAATCGGACGCTGCGTTGAGTAGTTGTGGCAATTTGTACAAAACGGGTACAAAGCGGGCTACTCCAGAAAAGTTTAGAAGCCAATCGTAGCCAATGAGGGTGGATTATGAGAAATCAAACAAACCCGTCTTGATCACATGACTATGAAGAGCATGTGTACCGATTTGCGTGAAATTTGGATAAAATCTGAAGGAGTAATATTAGAAAATGTGTTTTACATATGTTGGCCTCCTGGTGGCGCTATAAAGAGCAGATGTGAACAATTCCAGGCAAAGGTTTTTCCTTGGCCTCTAGGGAGTTGGCATACAAAGTTATCCACAGATCCGTGCAGTTAGAGGTAAAACACTTTTCGGCCAGTTATAGCGCCACCATGAGGCTGAGTTGAAAATGTTCATGTGGCATTTCTTCCTCGGCCTAGTGGGAATGTGTGTGCACAATTTCACGGAAATCACACGATGTGTTCATGATTTGCAGCATTTTGTTTGAAACTGAGCACTCCTGCGAACTTTGGAAGCCAATCTTAGCCAATCAGGATGGAGTCTGAGAAATCTGATTCGTTGAATGGTTCTAGAGAGACCAAATTGTGTACCAATTTGCGTGATGTTTGGACAAAATCTGTAGGTGTACTGTCCAAAAACTTGTTTTGCACAAAGCGGCCTCCTGGTGGCGCTATAACAGGCCGTTCTGGAAATTTTGGGGCAGAGGTTCATCGTTGGCATCCAGGGAGTGTGTGTGCAAAATTTGGCATCGACCGGGTCAACGGTGCCGGAGATTAGCTGATCACAGACGGACGGACGGACGGACACACAAACGGACACACGGACACACACATGGACACACGGACACACGGACGGACGGACGGAGTGCAAAACATACTCTCTCCCCATGCCTTCGGCCTGGTGGAGACAAAAAATGTTATGTCTTGGCTATATAGCCAGGACAGGGGGAGGGGGTTACAGAAATAATACAGCTTGTAAGATAATGGGAGGGGTTTTTCGACTGACCAGGCAGTCACTTCTTCTTAAGGTCCATAAAACAAAGCTGAAGTTCACCTCATGTCAGAGCTTCCCAAAACCTTGCCAGTGTTTAAATCATGTCTGAAAACACACTTGTACTCCTTGCCGTTCGAACATGCTGACTAAGAGTTGCTGTTTCCACAAAATCAACACTGCTCCTGAGCTACCAGGACCAGTCCTACACTCATTTCCTTGACAACAAGAAGGAACCATCCAAATTATGGCATTAAGAAAACAGCTGAGTGTTGGAGATGTCAGGACGCAGCGTGGATTAACTCAGGCTGTCTGAAAGCTTCTTGGAAACAAGCGCCACAACTGTCTCTTTTTTGACAGAGGTAGATTTATTTCCCCCTTTTGCCTAGAGGCTGTCCATACTGGCTGGCAGTGTTGTTTTTGGCAGCAAATTTCTATTTTAGTTTTAGTCATAGTCTCTTGAATAGTTTTCATTTAGTTTTAGCCACATTTTTGTCACCTGGAATGTTTTAGTGTTTAGTCTAGTTTTAGTCGACTAGATAGCATAAGATTTTAGTCGACTAAATCTACAGGTAATTTTGTCGACTAAAATGTATTTTGGCGAGCCTTGATGCCGTCGTAATGGCTGATTTTACACTTGCTGAAAATAGCAGATCTACAAGCTCACAACGCGTCGCAGCGTTGTGAGCCTTCTGCCTGGTGGAGACAATAAATGGGAATATCACCATTTACCAACAGATAAACTGTAAATGATTTTTTTTTAAATCAAGGAACTTGTGAAAAGGAAAGAGGACATTAGAGAGAACAATTGCGATCTGAGGGCAGCAACAAACATGTCTTTAATAACCACTTTCTATAAGCCCCTCTAGTCTATACTTTATATAGACCCAATGCTGCTGGGGTTGAAGGGGTTAAAACCTCAGGGATCTGGTAGAAGAAACGGAGAGAGAGAGAGAGAGAGAGAGAGATGTGGGATGGCCAGGAGGGGAGGATTACTGGGGAGAGGAGAAATGAGAAGGGGATCTAATAGAGAGAGCTGTAATCTACTTAAAAACACACCCGCTGCAGAGCATGGGATAGAGAGAGGTAGTGACTCGTGAGGCACATCAGAGACAGGATAGGAGAGGTAGTGAGACACACCAGAGAGAGAGACAGGATAGGAGAGGTAGTGAGACACACCAGAGAGAGAGACAGGATAGGAGAGGTAGTGAGACACACCAGAGAGAGAGACAGGATAGGAGAGGTAGTGAGACACACCAGAGAGAGAGACAGGAGAGGAGAGGTAGTGAGACACACCAGAGAGACAGACAGACAGGAGAGGAGAGGTAGTGACTCGTGAGGCACATCAGAGAGAGAGACAGGAGAGGAGAGGTAGTGAGACACACCAGAGAGAGAGACAGGAGAGGAGAGGTAGTGAGACACACCAGAGAGAGAGACAGGATAGGAGAGGTAGTGAGACACACCAGAGAGAGAGACAGGAGAGGAGAGGTAGTGAGACACACCAGAGAGACAGACAGACAGGAGAGGAGAGGTAGTGACTCGTGAGGCACATCAGAGAGAGAGACAGGAGAGGAGAGGTAGTGAGACACACCAGAGAGACAGACAGACAGGAGAGGAGAGGTAGTGAGACACATCAGAGAGACAGACAGACAGGAGAGGAGAGGTAGTGAGACACATCAGAGAGAGAGACAGGAGAGGAGAGGTAGTGAGACACACCAGAGAGAGAGACAGGAGAGGAGAGGTAGTGAGACACACCAGAGAGAGAGACAGGAGAGGAGAGGTAGTGAGACACATCAGAGAGAGAGGAGAGGAGAGGAGAGGTAGTGAGACACACCAGAGAGACAGACAGACAGGAGAGGAGAGGTAGTGAGACACATCAGAGAGACAGACAGACAGACAGACAGGAGAGGAGAGGTAGTGAGACACACCAGAGAGAGAGACAGGAGAGGAGAGGTAGTGAGACACATCAGAGAGAGAGACAGGAGAGGAGAGGTAGTGAGACACATCAGAGAGAGAGACAGGAGAGGAGAGGTAGTGAGACACATCAGAGAGAGGAGAGGTAGTGAGACACACCAGAGAGAGAGACAGGAGAGGAGAGGTAGTGAGACACATCAGAGAGAGGAGAGGTAGTGAGACACATCAGAGAGAGGAGAGGAGAGGTAGTGAGACACATCAGAGAGAGGAGAGGAGAGGTAGTGAGACACATCAGAGAGAGAGACAGGAGAGGAGAGGTAGTGAGACACATCAGAGAGAGGAGAGGTAGTGAGACACACCAGAGAGAGAGACAGGAGAGGAGAGGTAGTGAGACACATCAGAGAGAGGAGAGGTAGTGAGACACATCAGAGAGAGGAGAGGAGAGGTAGTGAGACACATCAGAGAGAGGAGAGGAGAGGTAGTGAGACACATCAGAGAGAGGAGAGGAGAGGAGAGGTAGTGAGACACATCAGAGAGAGGAGAGGAGAGGAGAGGTAGTGAGACACATCAGAGAGAGGAGAGGAGAGGTAGTGAGATACATCAGAGAGAGAGACAGGAGAGGAGAGGTAGTGAGACACATCAGAGAGAGGAGAGGAGAGGTAGTGAGATACATCAGAGAGAGAGACAGGAGAGGAGAGGTAGTGAGACACATCAGAGAGAGGAGAGGAGAGGTAGTGAGACACATCAGAGAGAGGAGAGGAGAGGTAGTGAGATACATCAGAGAGAGAGACAGGAGAGGAGAGGTAGTGAGACACATCAGAGAGAGGAGAGGAGAGGTAGTGAGACACACCAGAGAGAGAGACAGGAGAGGAGAGGTAGTGAGACACACCAGAGAGAGAGACAGGAGAGGAGAAGAGAGGTAGTGAGACACATCAGAGAGAGGAGAGGAGAGGTAGTGAGACACATCAGAGAGAGAGACAGGAGAGGAGAGGTAGTGAGACACACCAGAGAGAGGAGAGGTAGTGAGACACATCAGAGAGAGAGACAGGAGAGGAGAGGTAGTGAGACACATCAGAGAGAGGAGAGGTAGTGAGACACATCAGAGAGAGAGACAGGAGAGGAGAGGTAGTGAGACACATCAGAGAGAGAGACAGGAGAGGAGAGGTAGTGAGACACATCAGAGAGAGGAGAGGAGAGGTAGTGAGACACATCAGAGAGAGGAGAGGTAGTGAGACACATCAGAGAGAGGAGAGGAGAGGAGAGGTAGTGAGACACATCAGAGAGAGAGACAGGAGAGGAGAGGTAGTGAGACACATCAGAGAGAGAGACAGGAGAGGAGAGGTAGTGAGACACACCAGAGAGAGAGACAGGAGAGGAGAGGTAGTGAGACACACCAGAGACAGGAGAGGAGAGGTAGTGAGACACATCAGAGAGAGAGACAGGAGAGGAGAGGTAGTGAGACACATCAGAGAGAGAGACAGGAGAGGAGAGGTAGTGAGCAGAGTTGGGGTCCGTTACTCAAAAAAGTAATACACTACATATTACACATTACTTTTGAAAAAGGTAATGCCTTACTTTACTTGATTACTCCCTGGAGAAAGTAACTTAGTTACACTACTCGTTACATTACTTTTGCGTTACTCCATAAAATCGCCTGAGATGCATTGTCACATAATTTACCACCACTTAACAAATCTTTAAAATCCTAATAAGGAGGACATACACAAGATCTTTCTTTATGCTCTTTACCAGGTTGTGGAGGAATAAAACAAAATGGGCCTTTCCAAAACGGTCTAGTGCAGTGGTTCTTTTGACCTTGTAAAACGTTTTCTATGCAAACTTCTAATTAATTCTTTAAGTACATTGTACATGTTATGTAACAGTGACAGCAGTGGCTTTCAATCAGTGGTCGACCACCAGACACCAGTGAGCCTTGAGGGTGTTCCAGGTGGTCCCCAGCTAAATGATGGAGAGTTGGTAACCAAATGGACACTCATTAGATATTTAACCCTTATATCTTTAACTCTTGATAGTGTAAAATGAAACCAAATCCATTTGGTATGATATATGGTATGATATGAAAATGGTTGAAAACCACTGTACCACAGGTTCTCTAGGCAAATATTAACCCAAAATATATTCAAATATAATAATGAGACTGAGAGAAATCAGTAGCCTATATGTTCACAGTGCTTTAGGATCCCTTTCTTTATGATGTCGAGTTCCCTGTTCCATTGCTCATTAAATGTTATTTTTCATTTCGGCATATTAGGTTTATTCATCTCTGCATTAACTAACTAGCGAGTGATTGTGAGAGCACACATTCTACAACAAACAAACCGACCCTCCCACTGGCAGTGTTGCCAAACTTGCCAGGTTTTGGGAGAGAAACAAGCAGCCATGTCTATGAAAACAAGCCCAAAAGAAGCCTGACTGGGCTATTTTATAAAACAAGCCCAAAGTCGCTTATATAATAAGCGGACATGGCAAGTTGGCAACACCCCAACGTCTGCTCTGTCTCTGTTTATGAGTGAGTGTGGCCGGCTCGATGTGGAGTTTAGCAGCGCTGCGGATATTTTAATCCCGAGACGACGTAAATGACAGTTATGACACAAGCACTGTATATCACAAAAAACGGACAATGATGTGTCCAGCCAGAGGTTGAGGTGGGAGGGAGGACGACAGGTGGGTCTAAAACCGGACGTCTGGCCACCCTACGAGTCCATGACAGTAACAAAAAGTGCTGTGCTGCTGCTGATCTGACACCGGTTTGAAATGTTCTAGTCCGCGACTCCGCTAGTGCGTTGCCAGCACACCATTAGTGTTCATGTTCAACTCATCTCCATTGTGTGCATTATTCTCCAAAGCAACACTGCTGAAAGCAGCCACATGACGCAAGTAACGAGTAACTGCAGCGCTACAGCGACCAGTAACTGTAATGTGATTATCAATTTGGAGGAGGAGTGTCGTTATATTACTCGTTACCGACCAAAGTAGTGTGATTACAGTAACGAAATATTCCGTTACTCGTTACACCCAACTCTGGTAGTGAGACACATCAGAGAGAGAGACAGGAGAGGAGAGGTAGTGAGACACATCAGAGAGAGAGACAGGAGAGGAGAGGTAGTGAGACACATCAGAGAGAGGAGAGGAGAGGTAGTGAGACACACCAGAGAGAGAGACAGGAGAGGAGAGGTAGTGAGACACATCAGAGAGAGAGACAGGAGAGAAGAGGTAGTGAGACACATTAGAGAGAGAGACAGGAGAGGAGAGGTAGTGAGACACATTAGAGAGAGAGACAGGAGAGGAGAGGTAGTGAGACACATCAGAGAGAGAGACAGGAGAGGAGAGGTAGTGAGACACATCAGAGAGAGGAGAGGAGAGGTAGTGAGACACACCAGAGAGAGAGACAGGAGAGGAGAGGTAGTGAGACACATCAGAGAGAGAGACAGGAGAGAAGAGGTAGTGAGACACATTAGAGAGAGAGACAGGAGAGGAGAGGTAGTGAGACACATTAGAGAGAGAGACAGGAGAGGAGAGGTAGTGAGACACATCAGAGAGAGAGACAGGAGAGGTAGTGAGACACACCAGAGAGAGAGACAGGAGAGGAGAGGTAGTGAGACACATCAGAGAGAGGAGAGGAGAGGTAGTGAGACACACCAGAGAGAGAGACAGGAGAGGAGAGGTAGTGAGACACACCAGAGAGAGAGACAGGAGAGGAGAGGTAGTGAGACACACCAGAGAGAGAGACAGGAGAGGAGAGGTAGTGAGACACACCAGAGAGAGAGACAGGAGAGGAGAGGTAGTGAGACACACCAGAGAGAGAGACAGGAGAGGAGAGGTAGTGAGACACACCAGAGAGAGAGACAGGAGAGGAGAGGTAGTGAGACACACCAGAGAGAGAGACAGGAGAGGAGAGGTAGTGAGACACACCAGAGAGAGAGACAGGAGAGGAGAGGTAGTGAGACACATCAGAGAGAGAGACAGGAGAGGAGAGGTAGTGAGACACATCAGAGAGAGAGACAGGAGAGGAGAGGTAGTGAGACACATCAGAGACAGGAGAGGAGAGGTAGTGAGACACATCAGAGAGAGAGACAGGAGAGGAGAGGTAGTGAGACACATCAGAGAGAGAGACAGGAGAGGAGAGGTAGTGAGACACATTAGAGAGAGAGACAGGAGAGGAGAGGAGAGGTAGTGAGACACATCAGAGAGAGGAGAGGAGAGGTAGTGAGACACATCAGAGAGAGAGACAGGAGAGGAGAGGTAGTGAGACACACCAGAGAGAGGAGAGGTAGTGAGACACATCAGAGAGAGAGACAGGAGAGGAGAGGTAGTGAGACACATCAGAGAGAGGAGAGGTAGTGAGACACATCAGAGAGAGAGACAGGAGAGGAGAGGTAGTGAGACACACCAGAGAGAGAGACAGGAGAGGAGAGGTAGTGAGACACATTAGAGAGAGAGACAGGAGAGGAGAGGTAGTGAGACACATTAGAGAGAGAGACAGGAGAGGAGAGGTAGTGAGACACATCAGAGAGAGAGACAGGAGAGGAGAGGTAGTGAGACACATCAGAGAGAGAGACAGGAGAGGAGAGGTAGTGAGACACATCAGAGAGAGGAGAGGAGAGGTAGTGAGACACATCAGAGAGAGAGACAGGAGAGGAGAGGAGAGGTAGTGAGACACATCAGAGAGAGGAGAGGAGAGGTAGTGAGACACATCAGAGAGAGAGACAGGAGAGGAGAGGTAGTGAGACACACCAGAGAGAGGAGAGGTAGTGAGACACATCAGAGAGAGAGACAGGAGAGGAGAGGTAGTGAGACACACCAGAGAGAGAGACAGGAGAGGAGAGGTAGTGAGACACACCAGAGAGAGAGACAGGAGAGGAGAGGTAGTGAGACACACCAGAGAGAGAGACAGGAGAGGAGAGGTAGTGAGACACATTAGAGAGAGAGACAGGAGAGGAGAGGTAGTGAGACACATCAGAGAGAGAGACAGGAGAGGAGAGGTAGTGAGACACATCAGAGAGAGAGACAGGAGAGGAGAGGTAGTGAGACACACCAGAGAGAGAGACAGGAGAGGAGAGGTAGTGAGACACATTAGAGAGAGAGACAGGAGAGGAGAGGTAGTGAGACACATTAGAGAGAGGAGAGGAGAGGTAGTGAGACACATCAGAGAGAGAGACAGGAGAGGAGAGGTAGTGAGACACACCAGAGAGAGAGACAGGAGAGGAGAGGTAGTGAGACACACCAGAGAGAGAGACAGGAGAGGAGAGGTAGTGAGACACATCAGAGACAGGAGAGGAGAGGTAGTGAGACACACCAGAGAGAGAGACAGGAGAGGAGAGGTAGTGAGACACACCAGAGAGAGAGACAGGAGAGGAGAGGTAGTGAGACACACCAGAGAGAGAGACAGGAGAGGAGAGGTAGTGAGACACACCAGAGAGAGAGACAGGAGAGGAGAGGTAGTGAGACACATCAGAGACAGGAGAGGAGAGGTAGTGAGACACATCAGAGAGAGAGGAGAGGAACTGAGTACTGACTTGGGCACAATTTACTATTTACAGTTTAGGCCATTCATGGGCAACTGGCGGCCCGGGGGCCACAAGCGGCAAAATAGCAAAAAAATATTCAGGATTTCAATTCAAATATAGCAAAAATAGCCGATCTACAAGTTCAAAATGTGTCGCGATGCGACGCGTTTTGAACTTGTAGATCGGCTATTTTTGCTGCGACATGCATGCAATGTGGCCCCTCTGGAGTGAGTATGGAAATATAATGGCCCTCTCCGTCGTCAAAGTTGCCCACCCCTGGTTTAGGCCTTCTCCATCCGTCCTTCCTGTTCTGACATTCCATATGTTAATCTGACCTCATCAAACCCTGTACAAGATATGCGCTCCATATATGGCCAGTACAGAATTCATTCCATATGTTGATCTGACCCCCCATGCCAAAGCGCCAGCACTCGCCCAGCAGTCTGCCGTCACCCAGGCGGATGCGTGCACGCGACCTCTGTCGCCTCTCGCCCTCAGGGCGTCTTACTGGTCAATAGAGGGTATGCGTGTGACGTCATACCCGGAAGTTATGCAGGAACGCCTACCGAGTGGCAAAAAACTACTTGTGGCCTTGACAGCCCATACACCAAACAGAAAAGCCCTATCTGATTGCATTAAGCGACGTTAAAATCACTTTGCCACTTACTTTATGCATGCGCACACACTATAGAAAAATGCCATTGTCCAAAACCTTTCAGGGTTCAAATGCAAAAGTAGCAGATCGACAAGCTCAAAACATGTCGCTTGGCGAGCTTTTACCTGGGTTACTGTGATGCTGTAGTATGATCAAGCTTTTACCTGGGTTACTGTGATGCTGTAGTATGATCAAGCTTTTACCTGGGTTACTGTGATGCTGTAGTATGATCAAGCTTTTACCTGGGTTACTGTGATGCTGTAGTATGATCAAGCTTTTACCTGGGTTACTGTGATGCTGTAGTATGATCAAGCTTTTACCTGGGTTACTGTGATGCTGTAGTATGATCAAGCTTTTACCTGGGTTACTGTGATGCTGTAGTATGATCAAGCTTTTACCTGGGTTACTGTGATGCTGTAGTATGATCAAGCTTTTACCTGGGTTACTGTGATGCTGTAGTATGATCAAGCTTTTACCTGGGTTACTGTGATGCTGTAGTATGATCAAGCTTTTACCTGGGTTACTGTGATGCTGTAGTATGATCAAGCTTTTACCTGGGTTACTGTGATGCTGTAGTATATCAAGCTTTTACCTGGGTTACTGTGATGCTGTAGTATGATCAAGCTTTTACCTGGGTTACTGTGATGCTGTAGTATGATCAAGCTTTTACCTGGGTTACTGTGATGCTGTAGTATGATCAAGCTTTTACCTGGGTTACTGTGATGCTGTAGTATATCAAGCTTTTACCTGGGTTACTGTGATGCTGTAGTACTGTAGTATGATCAAGCTTTTACCTGGGTTACTGTGATGCTGTAGTATGATCAAGCTTTTACCTGGGTTACTGTGATGCTGTAGTATGATCAAGCTTTTACCTGGGTTACTGTGATGCTGTAGTATGATCAAGCTTTTACCTGGGTTACTGTGATGCTGTAGTATGATCAAGCTTTTACCTGGGTTACTGTGATGCTGTAGTATGATCAAGCTTTTACCTGGGTTACTGTGATGCTGTAGTATGATCAAGCTTTTACCTGGGTTACTGTGATGCTGTAGTATGATCAAGCTTTTACCTGGGTTACTGTGATGCTGTAGTATGATCAAGCTTTTACCTGGGTTACTGTGATGCTGTAGTATGATCAAGCTTTTACCTGGGTTACTGTGATGCTGTAGTATGATCAAGCTTTTACCTGGGTTACTGTGATGCTGTAGTATGATCAAGCTTTTACCTGGGTTACTGTGATGCTGTAGTATGATCATTGATCAAGTAGTGTTTAATAACGAAAAAACAAACAGAATATGGAGATGAGAGGTTCCTGCCCGACAGCAACGATATAGAGCAGCAGTGGTGTCAAACTGGCGATCCGCGGGGAAAGTAGGTCTGCATAATGTTACTAGACGACAGGTAATATCCTCACTTCAAATTGAATTGTTCTTTCAAATGTTTTATTGGGGCCCCTTATTGCATTGTTTGTTAATAGTAGTCTTCCACACATATATATATATATATATATATATATATATATATATATATATATATATATATATATGAGAAAACAGACTGAAAAACAATGCTGTACGTGTGAGCGTGGGTCCGCAACTGGTTCTGGCCCACATCACCCATATCAGGCCTGTCGAACCCATTTTGGGGTGAGGGCCGCATTGGTCAAAAGGTCACTTGATGTGGGGCAGAACCAGTTGCGGACCCACGCCGCAGACGGTGGCCCTCACCCCAAAATGGGTTCGACAGGCCTGATATAGAGCGCCGCAGTCCCGTCCCCTCGAGAGACCCGGAAAATAAATCCCTGTTCATTTTCCTCATAGACTTTTCAGAAAGTATTTATTTAAAGACGTTTACGCCGCGGACAAAGCCAACTCTTGTCGTGACAAATCATGACAACAAACACACATTTTCGGGCCAAACAAAGAATTAGAAAGTAGAAAAAAACGGCAGGTTACAACACCTTTTTTGTTGTTTTTCTTCTTTGTAATTATTTGTTTGGTCCAAAATATTGTGTTTGTTGTTATGATTTGTCACGACTCGAGTTGGCTTCGTACGACGCTTAACCCTTAGAAGGTGAAAGACGCCAATTGGCGTCTTCATCAGAATTCCGTAAATGATCAATGACGCCAATTGGCGTCTTCAGAGTTTTTGATTAATCTAAACATATTAATATGCTCCGAAGCGCTGTTTAAATTCCTGAGCTTATATTCCAACTACATTACCCAGAAAACCCGTGTCACGTGACACACGTGTACGTGTTGCCATTGGAAGCTGGTCCCACCCCCTGTAAACAGTGGGGGCAGAGGGAGTCTTCATAGTTTATTGTTTTGCCGTCTCGCCCGAGCGATTTTCTAGCAGAAAAAGTTGAAAGCAGTACTATTTATTTGAGCGAGTTTTGTGGTAGTAGTATTGATCCATACGCGTCCCAGTCGCCTTCTCCAGGCGGAGTAGCCCTGGTCCAGTGCTTACAGCGAGACTCGCTGCTCCCTCCCTCCTTTTTTCATTGTCTCCCCATCGTCGTCCGATGAGCTATAGCCTACCGGGAAACCATTGAAGAAGACGATCAACCCGGAATGTTTTGAGGTATTCTTATTGTAGAAAATGCCCTTCTATAGTGATCAGAAATCATAAGATGATCGCTACAAATAGATGCTTGGATAATTACTACTACTAGTCAGATCATGACGCCAGAATGACTCACCACGATGGCCCCCAGCCATTAGCCAGCACCAAAGGTGCTGGCTAATGGGGGGGTTGGTGCATTGGTGCTGGCTAATGGCTGGAGGGGGGGTTGGTGTCGATCGGTTGGTTGGTGCAGTACAAATGTATCGTAGCAGGCATGCACGCATGGCAGTACAAGTATTTTATATTGTAGCGTGCCTTATAGGCGATCTGATCTTTAGAGTAATGTTCGCTCCTTTTATTTACTGTCTACAAAGACGGAGAACAAACATGCATCGTTTACTGAAGCAACGCGTGGTTATGATGACCTTGCTACAAGGATCGGAGGGGGGACGGGGAGTGAAGCTAACAGTAGCGTATTATATAAGATCTGTATGACGTTTCATTGACGTCTGAGCTTGCATGATAATCGCATTCATTGTATATTGTATACAATCATGATTGTACATTGTTTAGTGTGTCTCCGTGTGATGATGATGATGACGATGATGTCAGATAGCCTACGTCTCCCCCCCCCTAGCCCGTCTCCGGACCCCCCGGGTTGAGCTCCTTTGGACCTACCACGTAGGGTCCGGTCTCACCGGCTTCAAGCGACATGGGATGCCATCTGATTTCCCCTGACTTAGCCCTGTGCTGCGGTGTGGGTGTCACGCTGACATATTCCAAACGAAGCATATGAACGCTATAGGAGACAACGAACCATCTGACCCCCCCCGCGAACGGCTCAGAAGCCGTTAAGTATTTTTAATGTTTGTACGACCGTTTTGCCAGCTCTGAAATTCTCTCTTGTTGACATCCCATTGTACCGCCTCTCGGCATCTCGGTTGGCTAGCAGCGCCTCCCTACGCGCCTCGTAGGCGCAGCTAGCCAACCGAGATGTCAACAAGGAGGGACCGAAGAGAGAATTTCAGAGCTGGCAAAACGGTCGTACAAACATTAAAAATACTTAACGGCTTCTGAGCCGTTCGCGGGGGGGGTCAGATGGTTCGTTGTCTCCTATAGCGTCCATATGCTTCGTTTGGAATATGTCAGCGTGACACCCACACCGCAGCACAGGGGTAAGTCAGGGGAAATCAGATTGCATCCCATGTCGCTTGAATCCGGTGAGAAGGAACCCTACATAAAGTCATCAAAATGTCAGAAACTTTAACGTAGGGTTCCGAAAGGAGCTACCCCCCCCCAACTGGCTATTGGCCGGGCTGACTACAGCTAAATGTTTATTTTTATATATTTAGAACTGGCATCAGATGAGGAGGAGGAGGAGGAGGAGGAGGAGGAGGAGGAGGAGGAGGAGGAGGAGGAGGAGGAGGAGGAGGAGGAGGAGGAGGAGGAGGAGGAGGAGGAGGAGGAGGAGGAGGAGGAGGAGGAGGAGGAGGAGGAGGATGATGATGATGATGATGATGATGATGATGATGATGATGATGATGATGATGATGATGATGATGATGATGATGATGATGATGATGATGATGATGATGATGATGATGATGATGATGATGATGATGATGATGAAGACGAAGAGTCAAGACTGCGATGGAGTTCTCTGACACTGAACCGGATGCATTCATTCATTTCAGTTGTTGTTGTTTTTAAATTTAGCCTACACACACACACACCGTCAAGAACAACTGGAATGCAGTGGTTTGGGGACACTGGGGAGTTTGGGGACAACTGTTTTGTATGTAGGCCTATTTATTTTCTGTAATATTTATTATAATTGTATTATGTTAGTAGTCATAACAAATAAAAGACGCTTTTACAATGAGTTAGACCTGTCATGGCTATTTTGTTCACTATTCTGAGGTTTATGGTTTGACTAAGCGAGTTTCAACTGTGATTTACTCTGTAACGGTAGATGGTAAGAACCCAATTTTTTGTTATAATACAGTATACATTCAAGTCTATATTTTGATACATATCATGGGCACAAAGTCATATCAAAACAATGTCCTTGGATGTGTTTTTTATCAAAACTGTTTCTTCACAACAGGTTTTTGAGATACATGCATGAATAGACAACGTACTGGTAAGACTATGTAAACATGGTATATATCAAAATGTGCGTTAGAATGTCTAATTTTACCCCAAAAAAGAATTGAGTTTATATGATGTTCCATTTCAGAGCTAGGGGGACTTTTAGCTGGATAGGTCAGATTGATCATGACTGACCATGCTATTTATAGATGGCAAAATATCTACAGTGGTACATGTGAGAAACTTTTTATTTTATTTTAATTGAACTAGACAACTCACCCTTTAAAATGAGATATTGCATGGCTATGTACACCCAGCAGAAAAAAAGTTATTTAGAAAATAAAACTTCAACCGGGCATAACTTTTGTTGTTGTCCTAGAAACACTACCCAGTGTAAATGCAGGCTCTTTTAAATGGCTTCCAACACAAAAACTAAACATTTTATCAACTCAGTTCATTTTTTTCCTGGAAGCAGACAAGCCAAGCTTTCTCTGAAGGTCTTTCGTTGTCACACATTCACAACAGAGAATTTTCAATAAATCATTCAAAAACGCCATTCTGCCATAGAGAAGTCTAAAAACTATATAGAAATCCTTGAAACTCTCAAAGAGTTAAAAAGGTCTTTAAATAAATACTTTCTGAAATGTCTATGGGAAAAATGCATTCATTTCCTGGGCCTGGCGTCGTTGAGGGCGGGACTGCGACGCTCTATACTGTATGGCTTAAGTGTTTAAGTGTAATTTGGAGGTACTAGTAAGCTACGCTGAAGTCATCAGAGGACATTGTTTTAGTGTATTCTTCAGTTACAGTATACGGTCAATATCAGCACTTAAACTTACTGTTGGGATTTTGAATGAACTAAACAGAATTTGGACAGTGCATTTACGTGTGTGTGTGTGCGCGCGCGTGCGTGTGTGTGTGCATGTGCGTGTGCATGTGCGTGCATAGCGGATAATAGCTCTCTGAGCACGGATCATTTACACTGTATGGAGACTGCTGACAAAGGGCATGCTGGGGAGTGGGGTGTGTGCGTGTGTGTGTGTGTGTGTGTGTGTGTGTGTGTGTGTGTGTGTGTGTGTGTGTTGTTTAGGGGAAGAGAGAGGCAGACAGGAAGTATGCGTGTTTGCGAAAGCATGGAAAGCATGCAGAAGAACGAAGGCTTTCTTTTATGCCTGTGGCACAAAAACCAAAGGAATGCATCTTACGCCTGTACTGTACAATATCTGCTGGTGCTGTGTGTGTGTGTGTGTGTGTGTGTGTGTGTGTGTGTGTGTGTGTGTGTGTGTGTGTGTGTGTGTGTGTGTGTGTGTGTGTTCACTCTAAGGAAGCAAACAAGCAAACAAGGCAAAGGTCTCAAGATGAAACTTGAGATATTTTTTCTCTTTTTCACAAATGCCTCTCTCTCTATCTCTCTCTCTCATTTCTGTCGTCTATTGAAGAACAGAGGATGAGATATCAATGTAGCATTTGGAGCTCTGAGATTCTGGTCCTACACAAGAAAAGGATTGTTTTCCAGTTTGGCTTAGGAATTAGAAATAGTCACGTCTTATTTACACTTGCGTAGTTGCGCGCTTGTGCCGTTCACCGAAACATAGCTGAGCTTCACCTTTGAGGAAGATTCATGAAATATCCGCCGCTCCTCCATACCATCACAGAGCTAGGATATACTGTAGGCACTGCTTATCTTTGGCAGCCTACAGCAGTGGTTCCCAAACTTGTTGGTGTCAAGGACCCCCAAATCAACATTTATTAGGCCACGGACCCCCCATTTGAAAACATATGCCAGTGACCCCGATAAGGGAGGATTTTTACGACTCTAGCAGTGATTCCGAAACATATTAATTTCAAGGACCCCCAGTTTCACACGCATTATGCTACGGACCCCCGATTTAACGGCATTTATATCTCTGGTACCCCAATTTATATTGTAAAACCACTGTTAATTTAACTCTGAGAGTGTACAAATGTACAGAGGCATATAGGTTGGTTGTACGAGGCAGCCTATAGGACAGAGGCATATAGGTTGGTTGTACGAGGCAGCCTATAGGACAGAGGCATATAGGTTGGTTGTACGAGGCAGCCTATAGGACAGAGGCATATAGGTTGGTTGTACCAAGGATAGTCTAAGAAGGATGAGACGCGAAGACCGTACGGGCAACGCCATGTTGCTTTGGAAGGAAAGAAACATGCGCAGTTGAGACCAAGGAAGCTGAACGCGGAAGTGTTGGCTGCATATAGCCCATTGCGCATGTTTCTTTCCTTCCAAAGCAACATGGCGTCGCCCGTACGGTCTTCGCGTCTCATCCTTCTTAGACTATCCTTGGGTTGTACGAGGCAGACATTGACAGAAATTTCTGATTTAGTTTTAGTCAGTCTTTTGAATAAAATTCCATTTAGTTTTACTCATTTTATACTACCGAAAATAGCAGATCTACAAGCTCACAACATCTCATGCGACACGTTGTGAGCTTGTAGATCAGCTATTTTCAGAGAGTGACACCTGCACCCACCAAACATAAAATTACTTTTAGTTCTACTTGATCTCTTCTCCACTAGTCCCTTCCTAACATTTCAGTCTAGTTTCTATTTGTTGACAAAATTCTCAGTATATTTAGTCATAGTTTTAGTCATCATAGCTTAACCCATTTTGGGCGGGAACCCCTTTTGGTGTTTTAAACATTGTTATAATTTAGCTATTGAAAAATACCAGATCTACAAGCTCATAGCGCGCCAGCGAGTTGCGCGCTACGAGCTTGTAGGTCTGCTATTTTTGAAAAATAGTGAAAACATTTATTTCAGAAAACTGGAGGATTTAGAAGATTCTTTTAAAATTTTGAGGTCAGGTTAATAGTTTTTATTCCGTTTTTGTCAGTGAAAGAAGGCAGTCGCCGAACGTCTTTCGCCATAATCGACAAAATCAACACGTCTCTCTCTCTCTGTGTTCCAGGTGGTGTGTTGTCCTTTTCAACACGTCTCTCTCTCTGTGTTTCAGGTGGTGTGTTGTCCATCTCGAGGGGCACAGACGTGTGAGGACTCCATTCTTCCGTCTGACTGACAGACAACAGTTTGGGGGCATGTCTAATCTTCACGCGGGACGCACCTCCTGTTCCTCCCCGTGTCGGCATGGCGACAGGACCCCACGACGACAGAACCAATTGTAACTGTTGCCAAAATCAGTCCAATCAGAAAACACACAACTCTGAGTGGTGGTGGTGGTGGGGGGGCGGCGGCTAATGGACCAGTCACAGACCAGGATCAAATGCCATTGGCTAAGATATTCACAAAGCTTCCTCCCCTTGCATTAAAAAGCACAACGAGAGGATTCTTCTCGACACAACGCTTCCTGAGCTGATGCTTCTCCAACCGGTGGTGGACGTAGAGTACATTTACTTCAGTAGTTGTACTTAAATACAATTTGAGTATGTTTTGTTTAGTTTTTTACAAGCTGATGACTTTCACTCCGATACATGTTAACAGTTTAGAGGCCCCAGACGGAGATCACCGTCAAAGTTCAAGTTCATGGTCAAGTGCCCCAGACGGAGATTGATAAATGGGACGGAGATTAATGATATCAAAACCGATCGCATCGCTCCACAGCCTAGGAGTGCTTGTTGCCCAATCCTCGGTGTTGCACAACAGTGACACGTCATCGAAAATGTTCCCTGCCTGTTTAGCGGACGAAAACGAAAATCTTAAAACGTTCATAACTCGCGATCTAAATCATCCCGTCTAATTATGAAAAAAGATCCTGTGTTAGACGGCGCTCCGCGGTCCGGGCCCTCAAGGTGTTAAATAGAAAAATGTATACTTTTGAGTATTTATACCTTTGGCATTTCTAGAAAGGGACTCTTGGGACTGAAACTTACCAAATGATATTGAATGAACTGAATGACAGTATAGCCTTTTGAATACAATTTAATTTAGTATTAATCATCTGAAATTGTTTAGTTTCAGTCTAGTTTTAGTTGACAAAATCAACTAAGATTTTAGTCGACTGAATCCACAGTTGATTTTGGCGACAGAAATGTAGGCCTTGATGGCATGGCGTCGTAATGACTGATTTTCAGAGCGCGACACCCGAGTGCAACCAAACATAAAATCACTTTTCTATTAGTTCTACTTTTCTCTTCTCCACCAGTCCCTCCCTAAACATTTAGTTTAGTTTTTATTTGTTGACGAAATTGACAATATATGTAACCTTAATTTTAGTCATCATATCTTAGTTTTTATTTTATTTTTTATTTAGTTTGTCAGTCAAAAATATGGTATTCAACGAATGTTTTTTGCCATACAGTAGTTTTAGTCAACAAAATGAACACTGTTAACCACTTAACCCATTTAGACCTGGACAGCATATACGTTGCTATACCTTCTAATCTGGGAAAGCATCTGATTCTGTGTCATTTTAGATGCTGCTATATACTGTATGTATAGCAATATGAATACGTTTATTGAACAACAACCAGCCGACAACCAGCCCTATTTCAAACATAGTGAAAATAGCAGATCTATATAAGCTCAGTGAGCTTATAGATGTACTGTACCATTTGTTTACCATTTCTTGACAAGCAAATGACAAACTGACACTTCCACAAACTGACTAGCAAACTGAAACTCCTGTACTTGAGGTCAAAGTATGCATGGATACTCCTGTACTTGAGGTCAAAGTATGGATACTCCTGGTCAAATAGTACTCAACTACAAGTGCAAAGCTGCTGTACTTGAGTATTTAAAAAATACTTAAGTATTCAAAAGTACAAATTATATATTTTCTTTTTAAATAAATACATTGCTTTCTTAAAATGTAGACTTTTTCCCTTCAAAAATTCAAAGCTTTTCCCCGACATTTTAAAGAAATGATAATAGTGAAAATAGCAGACATGTTACAAGCTCTCTCACAACGCACCATGACACACTTTGCAATGCATTGGTGTGCTTGCAGATCTGCTATTCCACTATATTTGAAGTAGGGCTTAAAGTGATCTATACTTTTGGAGTGAAAGTCATTAAAGTATCCAAAAAATGAAATACTCAAGAAAAGTACAGATACTCAAGTAAAAGGTACTTGGATACTGTCTAGTGTCCACCACTGGCACATCATGGGCAGTACTGAACACACAAGCTGCTGGGGGACGTTTGGAACTTTTTGAGGCCATGCTGAATTTCTAAAATGGTTCTTATTTGTTGAAAGACCGACTACTAGAACATTCCACTTCTGTAGAACTCGGGGCAGAAGCGTGTTATCTTTTTTTGTTTTGTTTTCTAAGACGATGCCACATTTATAATAATGATCAAAGCAATGATTCGATCAGCAACATCTTATGTATTAACCCATTTTGACCTGGGAACGATTCTAAAAATGTCTTCTACATCCTGACAGTTTTCTGAAAAAGCTATGTTTCTATGTCAGTCGTTCTTCGATTTTTCAAAAATAGCAGACCTACAAGCTCGTAGCGCGCCACTCGGTGGCGCGCTATGAGCTTGTAGATCTGCTATTTTTCAATAGCTAAAGCATAACATAATGCTAACACCAAAAGGGGTTCCCGCCCAAAATGGGTTAAAACGGTGGTTCTCAACCTGTGTGGCCCCCCGGGGCCCTGAGGATATTGCAAAATGGGGGCCCCAATGTAACTGGCAAAAACGTTTAAGATTGTGTTTTTTTAAATGTTTGAAAAATGAGTTTTCAATGTCCTATGATCCGTGACGCAACACAATCGATCGATTGATTGATTGATCGATTGATCATTAAAATGAACATGCTCTTAAAAATAGCATGCGGTGGCCCACGGTGGCCCGTCTATGTTAAGTGGTCAGATGGGTGGGCCGCGGACACTTTCAAGTGGGCACCCAGATCTATAGAGGGTTGAGGCACGGTATTATGTCAACGTCTTGTTCCTAAATAACTTAAACTTGAGGACAGATATTATGAACGAAGATACTACTACATCAGGAAAACAACTATCTCTGACCTAAACTGTTCTTAAAAGTCTGCTTTTCAAAACCTTTATCGAGCGTTTGTGCTTTAGAAAAACAGTATTTGTTGGCTATACTTACAAAAGAAAAAAATAAACGTTATGCACGGATGGAATGTATGCGCTAGAGCGGCCAGATTAATGCATCGCCATCTCTTAATGCATCGCCATCTCTTAATCAACGGCTATTTACAAATACTGGCCTGGTTGACTCGATCTGCTCGATCTGCAAGCCAGATTACTGTAAGCAGGAAAACGCATGGCCTTGTGCTGCCTAAAGTCTTTAAAACTGCATCTAACTATTGCTGGTCCATAATTATGATCCATGACCAGAAAGAATAATAATAATAAGTTGAATCTGTGAGTTCTTAGATCAATTTCACAAAATGTATTTCAATTGGGGTTTTTTTTTTTTTTTTTTTAAATCAGATTAGAAATGTAGCTCTTTGTTTTGTACAAAATTATATCTTGGGGGGGAAGTTTTGTTTTTGTTTTTTTTGGGCAGAAACTCATCACCAGAGTTGACAGTGATTAACCACTTGAACCAGAACTTGTTCATATTCTGATGGGGAACATTAGACTTGAATAAATTGGATTTGGGGTAGCTGGGAAGAAGTGTCAAAGTACGGTTGTAACGCAAGTCCTGTTTTCTTAAAGGTAAACGACCAGCAAACGACCTATTTTCTATCAATGCCACACCCCTTGAAGCCTTGAATTCATGTAGATTGTCTTTTTAGTTTTTGTCACATTCCTGAGCCCATAATTTGATGAACAACAGAGTCTCTATACACTGACACCACGGCGCGTAATCAGCGCCTCAAACTGTGACTCCGCCCACCCCCGGGGGAAGTTGTGATTTGCTCTTGTTTACTGCAATGCAATTTGCGGCATTTTAAAAACAATATTGAGCAGAGTAGCGATTATCAAACGTATTTGCAATGCCATACGTTGAAAGATCTGTTGCCCGTGGACAAGGCACGCTACCTCCGCAAGTTAGATAGCATCGGCATAGATGTTTGTCCGTATGTGATTAAGGATTGGACCAAGTTGCATTGGCAGCCATAGAAAATTCTTACCCCAGGCTAAAACCGGATGTGACGTTTTTGGGCGTTCCTGTCTAGCGTGGTGTCAGTGTATTGAGTCTCCTAATGAGCAGCCACCGGTCATCACATTATTGGCCCAGGAATGCGACATACATCCATGAATTGAAGGCTTCATAGGATGTGTAATTGATATAAAATAAGTATTTTTTGGTGCACTACTCCTTTAAGACTACAGGGGTTTAAGTGGTTGTTAAAAGGTCTCAGAAATGGCCCCGTCAGCTGTTCTTGTATGCATACGAAACATTCCTCATTCAAACCAATGGTGTACACTGTTAGTGCTAAGCCAATGAGACTGTCTGCTGCTCTGGCAGTGACCAGTGACCACACATTTATATTAACCCATTTTGCACCTGGGAACGATTCTGCAAATGTCTAGCAAATGTCTAGCTCATAGTGCGCCACTCGGTGGCGCACTATGAGCTTGTAGATCTGCTATTTTTCCACAGCTAAAGCATTACATAATGCAACACCAAAATGGGTTAATGACCAATGCTGTCGAGTGTCAATGCAGAGAAATGGTTCGCTCCACATGTGTTAGTGGGTCTCTGCTGATATGAAATATAAAAGACCTGAAATATAGGAACATCTTTAGGTTTTGTTTTTAACAACTTTTGGTCACCCCTGAATGCAATCAAAAAACAATCTATCAATCCAGAAAGTTGGACGAAAGTGTTCTTATTAACACCTAGTATTAGAATTACAAAACTAAACTGGTTGTAGTTGCTGTAACTGCTCTTCTATTGGAGAAAATAAATTATAATTATACAGTACTTGAGTACTTACTGTATTTACGTTACACCAGTGGTTCCCAAACTTTTTCATGTCAAGGACCCCCAAATTGACACTAATTAGCCTGCTTACCTCCATTTGAAAAGGTATGCCAAGGACCCCCATAACAGAAGATTTTTACGGCTCTAGCAGTGATTTTCAACCATTTTCACCCCTAGTTTGATATGCATTAGGCTACGGACCCCCATTTAATGGGATTTCTATCTCTGAGACCCCAATTTATATTGTAAAATCAATGTTAATTTAACTCTGAGAGTGTACAAATGGAACCAAATGGACCCGTCAGGGTCCATTTGGTTCCATTTGTACACTCTCAGAGTTACAGACCCATAAGGGTCCATTTGGTTCCAAATGATCATTTAGCTGGGTCCCCCCTGGAACTCCCTCAAGTACCCCTGGGGGTCCCCGGACCCCACTTTGGGAACCACTGCGTTACACCACTGCTTTAGTCTGACCTTATTGAACTCTGGAACTCAGACCCGTTAAGGGTCCACATTTGGTTCCACTCGTACACTCTCATCGGTTCTCACAGTGGGGTCAGGGGGCCGCCAGGGGCAATACAGTCATTTTAAGCTTTTATACTTTGGCTATTCAAAAATAGTAGATATACAAGCTCATAGCACGTCACTTCATGTGATGCTATATGAGCTTGTAGATCTGCTATTTTTCTAAAATCTTTGAATTTCAGAAAGATTTTAACTCAAATCTTTGCTTCTGGGGGTCCCTGGAGCAACATATTTTCAGATAGGGGTCAAATCTATATCAATTTGGGGGTCCTTGTTGGCACAAAAGGGTTTGAAAACCACTGCTGTAAAGGGTTCATTTGGACCACTGCTGAGTGTTCCTGGAACCCACTTTGAGAACCACTGGCCTAGCAAAATAAAAACAAAACATCTGCCTTCTCGGTGCCAAATGTGAGATTGCAGAGCAATGCACAGAGCCAGACAGTGTCTTCTTCAACTAACTCCCAAATGAAAGAATAGTATGCAGAATATTAACCTGAGGCAAATACCTACCACCCCTATTTAAGTCTAAAGTTACATTCTCTGTCCTATATTGCAATGTATTGTATTATGGATGTACTGCATTTGAAGGGCCATAAGCAACTGAAATATTGCCAGCGTCAAACTCTAAATCTAACATTAAAAAAAATGATGATATATTCAATGAATCGTTATACAGGACACAAACGGATATGGGAAGTACAAAAACACTTCACCGTCACCAAAATAGGGACAACATGGTTAAAGTTGCTGACATTTTTACCATTTAGCTAATAGAGCTTGCCTGCTTGCTCAGGGGATACATTTAAACTTGACCATGGAGTCAAGATTTGTGTGGGATGTCCCTGTGTCTAGGTGAGAGACATGTCCCTGTGTCTAGGTGAGAGACATGTCCCTGTGTCTAGGTGAGAGACATGTCCCTGTGTCTAGGTGAGAGACATGTCCCTGTGTCTAGGTGAGAGACATGTCCCTGTGTCTAGGTGAGAGACATGTCCCTGTGTCTAGGTGAGAGACATGTCCCTGTGTCTAGGTGAGAGACATGTCCCTGTGTCTAGGTGACCTTTGATGCAATGTAAATGTCTCAATAGAAGAGCAGGGAGACAATACAACCACGCCAATTGTATTAAGTTGTATATCAACCTACTGGGATGTCCCTGTGTCTAGGTGAGAGACATGACCTTTGACCTGTGTCTAGGTGAGAGACATGACCTCTGACGCAATCTAAATGTCTCAATAGAAGAGCAGGGAGACAATACAACCACGCCAATATTGTATTAAGTTATATATCAACCTACTCTACCATACAGAACAGATTGGACAAATTTGCATTTGATAATTCCTTAATTCATTGAAAAGGTTACATAGTGTCGTTTTAAAGTGGTTAAAGACCTATATTTGTCATAACCAGGTTTCTGCAGGACATTGATGATGATAACCATTGTTTGTGAGTCAATTTCATTGTTCTGTGTGGTGTGGCATCATTATTTGCTAGTGTTATAAAACATTTGCACATTGTCTCCTTTACCAACCCATTTGAAAAAAGGATCTACCGCGAGAGTATTACAAGTTTATATCGAGCATATAAGCTTTTCTCTCAATCAATTGATTTATTTTGTGGAGTTGGGATTTAAAATCATATTGCACAAAGCTGAAGGAAGCAAAAATAAATAAGTAAATAAAATCTGCTGGAACTTTTTTAGTATTTGAAGATAAAGACGAGGAACTTTTTTTTAAAAAAGGAACTGATGACTTTTTTTTTCTTGTGTTTTATTTTCCAGAATGAAAATGCTAGGAATGTTTTTTACTGGAGAAATAAAATGCGTTGACTCACTTTTTAAAAAAGAACTGTGGATATACCAGTGTTTTTATTCTGTGTGAGCAGACAAGACGGAGCCAAGCATTAGACACCGTCATATTTCACGTTTGCAGCATTTCCGATTTTAAGTGCACATAACCTCTGTAGGCCAGCTGGATCATTAAAAAAAACTGATTTATATGTAGCTGCGCGCGGGTGTCGAGCACCCAGAAAATAGCCGATCTACAAGCTCACAACGCGTCCCACTGGGAAGCGTTGTGAGCTTGTAGATCACTTGGGTACACTGCCACGAGGCGGCACGTACCCAAGCATAAGTCACTTACAGTAGCTGGGGATCTGCAGCTTTTCTAATAATCGATAAACAAGGGTGGGAAATACCTAGGTAATATTACCTATTTTTTACCTGTACCCAGTGATGTAAATAGGTTTTCAATGTAATGAGTCCCAGGATGCAGGGATGGTCTTTTAGATGAGTCCCAGGGACATTTTATGAGATCCACTTCAACGACATTAGGAGTCATATTTTATACAAATTGCAGCATTTAACTCCCATTTCATTTTATACTGTTACAATGTTGTTATATTCATGTAGAAAACAGAAGAAATTGTTATTATAACTAAAGCTAGCAAAATAAACTAGAATAAAAAAACAGTACAGTAGTACAGTAGTGCATCCTATGGATGCAGAGGTCGTTGTTTTATTGCGTCCCTTAACTATAAACTGCGTTTTGGGATGCAAAATGCACCCTATTTTTATATTCCTGATACACAGTTATCCGGCTCACTGAATTCTTCCTGCACCTATATCCATTAAGCATGAAAAAGCATGTCAGCATGCAGGAGGGGAGAGGAAAAATAAAGAGCCCCTAATCAAGGAAGAGGAGTACCGAGCACTCAAAAATAGTGCAGAGGAAGTAGAGTTAAAACAAATTTTATATGCTACTATACAAATTTGCCAACACATTTTCCGACCAGTTATTGTCTTCATGGTCCCCTAGGACTTTGTGTCGTCCTTTTAGCGGATCTGACTGTACCTCGTGCTGTCTACATTTCTGTCTGATAAAGTATTGAATCAATCAATCAAACCCTGTCCTAGCTGTGCCAATGTTGGCACCTGTGCCCACCCCTGCAGTATACTGTGCACTCCAGTGTCACACACACACACAGCACCATCTCTCCTCTCTCTGGCAGCGTGCCAGGGGGATCCCTGGGGAGAGGAAGACTGACAAAGACGATCCAAGGGCGAGGGCTACAGGCAGGGCATGTCCTAGCAAGTACAGCGAGAAACCTCGTATCTCCATGTTCTAACTTTATGGGTTGTTTTTGTCCCCTCCGCCCTGAAAAGTAACGACTTCCTTGACCACACACTACTGTACCAAACAAAAGCATCGAAAGCAGCACATCTACAAGCTTGAGCTCCCCCCCTCTCTCTCTTCCCCTCTCTCGCTCTCTCTCTTCCCCTCTCCCTCTCTCTCCCTCTCTCTCTCTCTCTCTCTCTCTCTCTCTCTTCCCCTCTCTCTCTCCCCCTCTCTCTCTCTCCCCCCCTCTCTCTCTTCCCCTCTCTCGCTCTCTCTTCCCCTCTCCCTCTCTCTCCCCCTCTCCCTCTCTCTCTCTCTCTCTCTCTCCCTCTCTCTCTCTCTCTCTCTCTCTTCCCCTCTCTCTCTCCCTCTCTCTCTCCCCCTCTCCCTCTCTCTCCACCTCTCCCTCTCCACCTCCCTCTCCCCACCTCTCCCTCTCCACCTCCCTCTTCCTCCCCACCTCTCCCTCTCCACCTCCCCTATCCCTATATGTATCCCTCTTTATGACCCTATATCTCTCTATGTCTCTATATGTCTCTATGTCTGTTCTAAGACACATACATTTATTTAAAAAATGCACTTATGATATATACTGTATGTGTTTTTAAATGGCTTATACTAGAGTACTGATATGTGCCCTAAAAGATTGTTACTGATTTAAAATGGCTATTGATTCCCATTAAATAACCCTTCTACGTGGGGCGTCACCTATTTAAAGGGCCACTTCACCCCTTTTGCAACCACTGCCAGAGGAGACAAGAAACAATTTCCTGGGGTTTTTATGTGGGTATTATGTGTTTTTAGATATTTTAGTATTTCAAAGTGTCCATGGACTCCATGATGTATTATGGGAATTGTAGTCCAGGAAGTTTCTTCAGTCTTGACCCTATTGTTATGATGAATTGAGCATGGTGGACGGTGGACCCTATTGTAAACAAGTGTAATGCTTATGGTGTCGTCCACAGTTAACAGTTTTGTATTGAGTTGTGCTTGAAATGTACTGTAATTATCCAATCTCTTAATAAATACTTCAATCAATCAATCAATATTGTATACTGGAACACCATATCTCCTTCCTGAAGGCCGCAACCTATACTCTCCATACAAGACATGGCCAGTGTTTTGAGGTGATATTCTTTACTAACCTTCGGATGCTGTTATCATACGTGGATGTATAGAGTCTGAAGTGGTTTTCCAACAATCTTTGAACAAATGTTCAGTTGTTCAGCTTATTGTGACTTTAAGGCTACAGACAAACATCCATACCAGGTGCTACTACAGTACTGAAGAACACTCATAATAACAGAAGTAAAGAACAAAAGAAGAATCCGTCTGCTAGCACCGAAAGATCTGAAACGGCGAAGGAAATTGATTTTTTTGTTTTGTTTTCTTATCCACTGATTCAATCTTTCCACAACAAAGGACGGTCTATTACTCATAGGTATACCTGGATGATCTGTTCACTATGAATAGTAATGGGGGATCTGTGTGCCTCTACTGGTGCACCAACAACATTCTCTTCTGTCTTTCTTGTGGTAATGATGAGAGCGTTGTTATCACAGAGAGAGAGAGAGAGAGAGAGAGAGAGAGAGAGAGAGAGAGAGAGAGAGAGAGAGAGAGAGAGAGATGTCTGGCTTTGGTTTTGTGAGATCAGCTATCTGTTATTAAGAGCTGATGACCAGAGACAATGGGTGTGTATATAACATACCTCTCTCTCTCTGGTGTCCTTGAACAGAGTTTAGATCAGGGGTGGGCAACTTTGACGATGGAGAGGGCCACTATATTTCCACACTCACTCCCTAGGGCCATATATTACTGTCGTAGCAAAAATAGCCGATCTACAAGCTCAAAACACGTCGCAGATCGGCTATTTTTGCTCTATGCGAATTGAAATCTTGAAAATTAACATTTTTCATGTAATTTGAAATGCCTTTAATTATACTTGTGTTGAGCATTGAGCTACTAATTTAGACTGCAGTAATTAAAGCGGGTCATGTTTGCATGTTGTGGAATTGTAACAGCTGAAACCAATACTATATCAGTATTCTGACATTAACCTGAGGGCCACATTAAGTGAAGGCCCCCGGGCCGCCAGTTGCCCTTGTATGGTTTAGATGGGCCATCCATGATGTGACCCTTACACACACACTTACATACATAACATGCACAAATGAGGTCCCACATGGCCCATAATAAACACTGACATGGCCTCAGTGCAACGAGTCAACTGCCCATTAACTATCCCCACAAACTGACCTCAGTGCTAATGTATATCTGTAAACAGTGTCCAACTGTCCATGTGGTCCGTTCTATACTGTAGATAACCACTACTACTAGCTTCTGTCAGCATTGTTCTGAC
This sequence comes from Electrona antarctica, assembly GCF_951216825.1. NCBI lineage: Eukaryota > Metazoa > Chordata > Actinopteri > Myctophiformes > Myctophidae > Electrona > Electrona antarctica. The sequence goes on along the minus strand of NC_136810.1, from coordinate 8,090,015 downwards.
TGCACGCACGCACGCACGCACGCACGCACGCACGCACCTCATTCATTTTTAAACAGCAGTGAGAAGTGTAAACCTGTTAAGAGTATCATGAGAGGAGAAGAGGAGATACAATGTTTTGGCTGATTCATGCTGTTCAGAATCTCTTCATCTGACATTCTACCGTTTCTCTCTGAGTCCTTTTTTGAATGGTGCAACCACTCCCTTACGGAGCTATGTGTGTGGGTGGCTGGGTGGGTGGGTGGGAGGGTGGCTGGGTGGGTGGGTGGGTGGCATGGGTGCGTCTGAGCACGAAAACAGCATGGTTGTTTTTCACCACCTGTGCGCAACCTAACACACACACAAACACACATATTAACTGTATATATGATGATTCCGGGTGTGCCAGTACAGTACAGTAGAGGGTACAGTAGAGGGACCCCCACACGGTAACTCTGTCATTTCTCAACCGTTTCGGACGCGGGGCGGCTCGCCGGAATCGGGCCGACACCCTGGGTGCGTTCCTGTGGGTCTGGAATTTCCGGGGAACCCCACACGGAGTTGCACCACTCACTTTTTTATATTGCACTAGCAAACATCCCTATATATATGTATACAGGTGGTACGTATTTCTTACACCAGAGTGTTAATAATTGGAGATGGAAACAATTAAATTCCCTTTCAAGATTGGAGAGGAATGAATAATCTACGGCAAATGGCCTGATGCCGGAAACAATGCTCATTTAGTATACTGAAACTGAATGATTCAACTAAAATTACATATTCATATACTGTATGTCAGCATTCTCACTCAACTGATCCAGAATGTTGTTGTGGCACAAGCTGCTCTCCAACCTCCCAAAATGATCACATCTCTCCCCGACTCTGTTGGTTAGTTCAGCTAACCGTCTGTCCCTTCCTTCTGTACCTCTCCATCACCCAGGCCAAAAGCTCCATGCAAGGCTACACTCTTCTCCCTCCTGGCTGGCTCCATCCTTAGTCTACAGACATAAACCGTTTGCTTGACCACACAAATGCCAAGAATGTTATTTAGACAGCATGTTGTTTAGACAGATGCTACATTAGGGTTGATGTTTACCCATGCATGCCCTAGTCGTCACTGTGTAGCACTTCATTTGGTTTTCCTTTGCACTCTATTTATGCGACCGTTTCCTCGGCCATTTATTGACTACAGTTCATGCCATTTTTACTCTGCTTTAGCACTTTGTAAATTGCTCTGGATAATAAGAGCAATACCTAAATTCAATTGTATAACTTTACCGCCTAGACACGCTCGTGACCTTATTGTAATTTAAACTATACACATATTGAAAAGTATTGAGGGATTGTTCAACAGCATGAATATAGACGTACGGCTCTGGACCAACATGAAGAATGACTTCATCTGTAATCGTATTTGCCTCAGTGTGATGTCGGTGTTATTCCAAAGCCTACTGACCTCATTCCCACTATCTATATGAGACTGGACGTTAGCCAGACAGTCACTCACTGACCACTATGAGGAGCACACTGGAACGAACGCACGCGCGCGCGCACACACACACACACACACACACACACACACACACACACACACACACACACACACACACACACACACACACACACACACACACACACACACACACACACACACACACACACACACACACACACACACACACACACACACACACACACACACACACACACACACACACACACACGTCTGATTTTTCAAAGGCACATTGTTTTCCACTGAGACTGGGTGACAAAGTACCAAGTATCATGACCTATCCCTGGCTACTTATTGGCTGGGAACCAAATGAACTCTGAGTGTGTATAAATGGAACCAAATGAACCCATGAGTGTGTACAAATGGAACCAAATGGGTCAAATGGGTCCATTTGGTTCCATTTTGTACACACTCAGAGTGATGGGGGCCAAACTGGCCTCAGTGGTTCTCAACCTTTTCAGGCTGTTTCAGGCAAAGATAAACAGAAAAACA
>NC_136810.1:7900531-8083031 GCF_951216825.1 Electrona antarctica | reverse complement strand
TTAATATAGCAACAAAGGCAATTCAAGGATGCAGATGTAGTACAAGCGACAATGCGTTGCATTGCGACTTGTAAGAGCTGCTATTTTCAACAAATCTAAAAGAAATAGAACACAGGGAGTCCATGCGGTACAAAGCATTTTCAAATATGGGTTTGTGGACACATGTATTCATTTCAAGGTCCTTGACATTGAAGCACTGAGAAAACTGTTGCGCCTTTCTTCGTCCTTTTTTTCTTTCCAGACTTGACTACGGTAGCGGTGGTCTCAAAAACATAAGAGAAACTTTGACAGAAAAAGACTCGCTCACCGTATAGAAAATAGAAGTAAAACTCCTTAAACGAAGGTCCTAGGACCGAAACGTTTGCTTTTTAATTGCACTTTGAGCACAGAGCACTTTATGAGCATGATAAAATAAATTAAAAATATTTTCTTAAGTCTCAGTTTAAGGAGTTTTACTTCTATTTTCTATACGGTGAGCAAGTCTTTTTCTGTCAAAGGTCCTCCACGTTTGCACCAACTGCTCTTGCAGATCAACAGCTACCTACAGTACCTTAATTGATGTTGGCTTGACTGAGACAGTCAGACAGTTCAACGCTAACAATGGTCTGGTGATTAGAAGGTGTTTCGATAAAAAAGAACAAAAGAAAGGAAAAAAACACACCCGTGTGAAGTGAGTGGTGCAACTCCGTGTGGGGGTCCCCGGGGGGTCCCTAGAAGTTTCACCCACAGGAACGCGGCCAGGGTGCCGGCCCGGTTCCGGCGAGCCGCCTCTCGCCCGAAATGGGCGAGAAATGACAGAGTTACCGTGTGGAGGTCCCTGGGGGGTCCCCGGAACATCCAGACCCCCAGGAACACGCCCAGGGGGTCAGCCCGGTTCCGGAGAGCCGCCCCGTGTCCAGAATGGTTGAGAAATGACAGTTACTGTGTGGGGGTCCCTCTACTGTACTGTACTGTACTGTACTTTTTTTGTTATCAAATGTTTTTTATTTAAGACAAAATAGCACAATAAAACATGTTAACACCATGAATGAATAAAGAAAACAAAACAAGTAACACGTACAACAGCAAAAGAAAGGAACACAAAAAAAACACCCCTCCCCCGGGACCAAAGATTACTGTACTGTACTGTACTGTACTGTACTGTACTGTAACACAAATCATACAGTTAATGTGTGTGTGTGTGTGTGTGTGTGTGTGTGTGTGTGTGTGTGTGTGTGTCTGACCAAGAAACATATGTACTGTACTACATTTTAGTATGCGTGTGCGTCCGTGCGTGCATATGCGGTTGAAAGCGAGATAATGCAAGAACAAGAGGTAGAGACATTGTAAGAGAAAGGCAGGATTAGGTGTGTGTGTGTGTGTGTGTGTGTGTGTGTGTGTGTGTGTGTGTGTGTGTGTGTGTGTGTGTGTGTGTGTGCGTGCGTGCGTGCGTGCCGTGAGCATGTTGAAATGGGGGTAAATGATGAGCCTTGAGCATTGCCTCATTACTACAACCCCAGGGAGAGAAAGACCTCCTCTGTATGTGATGGATGAAGATTACTTCATTTATGACTCCACCATTCATCACCACGGAGAGGAGAGGAGAGGAGAGGAGAGGGGGGAGAGGAGAGGAGAGGAGAGGAGAGGAGAGGAGAGGAGAGGAGAGGAGAGGAGAGGGGAGAAGAGAGGAGGCGAGGCGAGGCGAGAGGCGAGGCGAGGCGAGGCGAGAGGCGAGGCGAGGCGAGGCGAGGCGACGACACGATACGAGACGAGACGAGACGGGACGAAAAGAGACGAAAAGAGACGAAAAGAGACGAAAAGATAAGATTCAAGGGGAGAGATTGAGAGGAGAGCAGAGGAGAGGAGAGATTCAAGGGGAGAGATTGAGAGGAGAGCAGAGGAGAGGAGAGATTCAAGGGGAGAGATTGAGAGGATAGCAGAGGAGAGGAGAGATTCAAGGGGAGAGATTGAGAGGAGAGCAGAGGAGAGGAGAGATTCAAGGGGAGAGATTGAGAGGAGAGCAGAGGAGAGGAGAGATTCAAGTGAGGAGAGGATACATTACTTTAACAGTAATTCATTGAGACACTTCAGCTCAGATTGACCATAAAAAAACATTTATTGCAAAGCTGTTGCATGTTAGTATGGCGGTGTGGCTCTGCTCATGTGATATCAGATAATCTGTGTACCGAGACACAGGTCTGATATCACATTTGATATCTCCGGTTATCAGAGCAGAGCCAAAGATACAATAATTCCATGAACAACAATACACAGTAATAACACATCAACACGTGATTCAACACAATGAATCAACACAATCACAAACAATCCAATAATATCCCATAACCCATGGACTAAGAACTACAGGGAGGAGGCCGGGGAGGTGGGGGAAATTTTCACACAGACGCTGAACGAGCTGCTTTGACAGCTCAGCATGAAGAATGAGCAGTGAGCTGAGGCTGCTTAAGAAGGCCGCCTGAATTGCATTGTGGGAATGAGGGCATGGATGATATAGCTCATAGCGAATGAGTGAGAAGGGAGATGACCTGGAGAGGCCGCTGATTTAAAGAAGCAGAATGAATTACTAAGGGGAATGAATGAGGGGAACTATATATAATAACCTTCTGCCTTCCGTGCCTCAATGATCACTTACGCTGGATATAATGAGAAGCACCGTCTATACCCTATAAGTGTCAATAGATAATCTATTGCTGCATTTTGGACCTCATTGTACAGTGAAGAGACCAGACTGCATAATCCATCCTGCCATCCAGGCCCTACATACTGTACAGTAACATATTTCCTGATGTGCTGGTTGGTGCCTTGCATGGCTTCCGCCGCCATCGGTGTGTGAATGTGTGTGTGAATGGGTGAATGTAATGCACAATCTATGTAAAGCGCCTTGGATAAAGGCGCTATATAAATGCACCATTTACCATTTATAATCTGTGGGTTTTGTGAATACTGAACCAATGAGACTAAATAATAACTAGTAATGACCCACAGGACGATGACTGGGTGTGTAAACTGATATCATGACTCATACCCGCTCTTGGTTATGCCTGATTTATATTCTTGATCGTACGACGCAGCCTTCAGTCGCGTGCCGGAAATAGCAGCACTACAAGCTCACAACGTGTCGCATACACTTACACAGCGCGTTGTAGATCTGTTGTAGATCTGCTATTTGCGGCTCCTTCGTACAAGGAAGTGTAAGTAAGGAGATGAAGAAGGGTTCTCTTAATTAAGCTGCGTGTAGCAGTTGATGTTTTACTTAGGAATGAAGGACTAGCAATATCAGTGTGTGGATAAATAGTGAGTGGCTTAGTGCAAACCTTTTCATGTCAAGGACCCCCAAATTGGCACTAATTAGCCTGCGGACCCCCATTTGAAAACATATGCCAGGGACCCCCATAAGAGAAGATTTGTACGGCTCTAGCAGAGATTCTCAACCCGTTAATTTCAAGGACCCCGCCCCCAGTTTGACATGCATTAGTCTACGGACCCCCATTTAATGACATTTCTATCTCTGGGACCCTCATATTGTAAAATCAAAGTTAATTTAACTCTGAGAGTGTACAAATCTACACTCTCAGAGTTACATATGGGTCCATTTGGTTCCAAACTATCATTTAGTTTTGGGAACGGCTGCTTTAGGGAACCCGTCTGGGGAACCACAGAGGCCGTGCCTGTCCCAGGTTCGATTCCGGGCCAGGCCATCAACAATGTGTCCATGTGTGTGTGTCCCTGAGCAACACTGCGCTCTCACGAGCCACAATTTATATGTATGTACAAATATACAGTGACAAAAAAACACCCCAAGTGGTGTGGAGTATTCTATCTTCTATTCCAGAGGTTCCCAAACTTTTTAGCCTGTGACCCAAAAGAGAAATTTGATGTCTGCCCCGGATCCAAACTAGTGAAAATAGCAGATCTACAAGCTCGCAATGCGGCGCAAACTTCCGCAAAGCAACACATTGTGAGCCTGTAGATTTGTACACTACTTAAACATTAATTTTCTAATTTATGGAATTTCTTAGATTTTTTTTTATTTCTTCATGAAATAACTGAAAAAGAATCATTGAATTTTGTTTTTAATTGATGAAAAATGAATTTTTTTTGGGGAAATGAGACACCATGAATTTACTACTGGTCAGTGGTAGAAAGTAACTAAGTACATTTATTCAAGTACTGTCCTTGATTGTGGGGTACTTTTACTTTACTTGAGTATTACCATTTTTCGATGCTTGTTTTAAATCTTTTTGAGGATTAATATTCACCTCATTTGGCCTGGGCCGTGGCTCAGCGGTCCAGGCACCTTGGCTGGTAATCCAGTCTGGCAGTGTGCCGCGGGTTCGACTCCCGATCCCGACGGCCTTTACTGCATGTCACCCCCCCCCCCCATCTCTCCCCATTTCCTGTCAGCCTACTGTCTATCCCTCCATAAAATATATAAAGGCGAAAGCCTAAAAAAAATAATTTAAAAAAAATATATATTCACCTCATTCTTGGCCCCTCCTACTGCCTCATTCAATATCGAGTTTTACCGCTTTACATTGGCTAGGAAAATAGCAGATCTACTGTACAAGCTCACAATGCACGTCACAATATTATAGCAAGCAAGGCAGATCAATTCCACAGAAATAACAACAACAAATATGTTTAGTGTGAAGAGAATGAGTCCAGTTTTAAAGGCTGCAAGCTGGTGAAGTGGCCACACTGCCACAGGTGGTTCATGTAACACGAAATAGTGAAAAACGCTGATAGAAAGAGCATTCCGTAAACTTCCAGCTCAGGGCTTTGTCACTATTCGCCAACAGAAGTCTATGAAAAAGACCTGGCCCGATGAAGTGAAGTAGAGTTGTACTCTACGCAACTCTCTGTCTCTAATTGAAGGCTCATTAAGGCCTATTCATAGTTGAGTTCTCGGTAATGAGGTGACCACTGCTATCACCGAAAACTACAACATGACGTCACTGAGCTGCGGTGAAGAGAAAACCACTGCTGCTGCTCTCCCCAGCCCTTCCCTCTGTTTTTACTCACCACCAAAACGGTGGTCACCTGCACTTCAGTGAAAACTCAACTATGAAGAGGCCTTTATGGGCCTGGATACAGGTGAGTACCTGGGAATGAAGTGAGGTGGAATGCAATGCGGGGGCATGGCCAGATTGAGTAGACAGACAGACAGACACAGGTCATAACTGAAACACTGCTAGTATAGTTGTGTCTGAAGTTGTGACGTTCTGCTCCCTATAGCTTCCACTGACCTCACAACACAAAGGATTTAAAAGCCCGTCTAGATTCAGTGTACAGATAGTAGTAGGCCTACTGGTAGCCTCAGTCTGGATGCCATGCTCCTAGTTTCCTTGTTGTGGACAAGGTCTGTCTAAAGAGGACGAGCCGTGAAGACCGTACGGGCGACGCCATGTTGCTCCATGGAAGGAAAGAAACATGCGCAATGGGCTATATGCAGCCAACACTCCCGCGTTCAGCTTCCTTGGTCTCAACTGCGCATGTTTCTTTCCTTCCATGGAGCACCATGGCGTCGCCCGTACGGTCTTTGCGTCTCGTCCTCTTTAGACAGTCCTTGGTTGTGGAGATGTACAGATGGCATACTGATGTACGTAGGATGTGCTCTATATTATGGAGAGTTGGAGACACATCTGTCTTCATAGTTCTTGCTTTGGACTTTTCTCCTTTTCTCTTGTCCATCTACTGTACATCTACTGTAAACCCGTTCTATTCTCAACAGCAGTATTATATGTTTATTTCTCATGTTTATTTTCAAATAACTGAGAACCACTGACCTATTTTTCAATAGCTAAAGCATAACATAATGCTAACACCAAAAGGGCTTCCCGCCCAAAATGGGTTAAGTACAGAAATTCTGAGACAGGCTTTGAAAACAAAGTATTCACATACAGAAAAAACGGTCGACAGCCATAGTTATTTATTGAAGAGGAAGAATTAATGTACATGTCTAATGGTTTATGCCTCCAAAACAGGCAGAGTACAGATAAATAAAGCCTTATTATTTATTTATAAAAACAATCACGGATCATCCCACAAGAACAAAAATCCACAGTCATCAAAAACACTTTTGAAAATTCAAAATTTGTACACAGAACATTATTTACATCATTTTGTTTGCTTTGCCCTTTTTCTCTTTTCTTTGTACATGAAAATAAAAACTTTGTACCTTCTTTGTTTTTAGTACAAATAAAATTGTAAAAATCTTTTCTGGCATACAGTGCAAAACTGTAAGGTCTATAGTAATGATCTCTCAAAGCCACTGTTAATAGTTTAGTAATAATTATTCTAGTGCATTTCTTTTTTTAAATGGGAACACAATTCTTGCTGATGAGTGCACTACACCATCCAGAGGCGATGCTTTCAGCGCACAGGAGATTTGTTTTTTCACTTTGTTGATCCAACGACAGAATAAAAATATCTTCAAAAATAAAATGATTATAAAGAAGAACAACAAAATAAAGGTTGTTGATTTTGATCCTTAGTAGAGGGCATGTTGTATTTATTTTCGAGGACTGCTATCATTCATCACACCTATATTATGTTCTATTTAACACCTGCAAACCACATTATAGAGCTTGTAGATGGGCTATTTTTGGTGTAAGCTTAGCCTAGGGCTCAAGTGGATGCACGACAAAACAGAAGAGGTGGGTTCAGTTCTGTAACTAAACATCAGCACATCATGTGCTCTCTTTGGTAGTGAGTCACGTGGAACGAAGGCCCTGAAGAAGCAGACATGCAGGGTGATGTGCGTCGCTCATTTTACACAGAGACACAACAACGGCAACATTAAATCACAGAGGCATTTTCTTTTGTGAAAGATTGAGAAGTGCTTCTGTTCTTTAAAGGGATATTTCACTTTCAAAACAACTTTTGGTAATTTTATCGTCTACTCAGGCTTATGTGAACACCGCAGACAGTTTTTAAGTTGCTCGATTCAGTATTTAGATATTTGATATTCATTTTAGCTGCCACACCCCCTTCCTACTGTATATAAACCCATTGTAACTTCAAACTCCATTTTAACCATGATAGATTCATCGAAAATACCCAACCTTTTTTCCGGTGACTTTTTTCCGGTGACTCCTTCCAATACATGAGGGGGGCGTGCTTTTTAATTTACTGTTTTTATTTTTAATAATTATTTTTGATGTTTAAGTCTCTTAAACAGGTTATTTTCCAAAATAATTATTAAAAATAAATAAGAACAGTAAATGAAAACACACGGCCCCCTCATGTATTGGAAGGACACTATCAGTCACCAGAAAAAACAGGTTGGGTGTTTTCGATGAATCTCTCATGGTTAAAATGGATTTTGAAGTTATAATGGGTTTGTATAGTAGGAAGGGGCTGGGGCAGCTAAAATTTATATCAAATAACTGAATCAAGTAACCTAAAAACGTCTGAGGTGTTCACATAAGCCTGCAGAGTAGATGATGATAAAATGACCAATTTTCCAATTCATTTTGGTTTTTAAACGCTTTCAATAAATTAACCCAACAAAGTTAATGGTCTCGTGAAAAATGTGTGTATGCAACTTCATTCCTAAACACAAGGCTATGCATGCAATTCCTTTATACAAGTGGTTAAAGCATCTATTTCCGTGGTTGTAGTCACTTTGTGACATCGCATGGAGATGCTAGCCTGGCTCCAGCCCTGAATCACTACCATTAAAAAAAGATCTCCTGGCGAAACGAAATGAAAATTCAGACTGATTGTCAGGCTATGGAGATGCCCATATTATAATCACTGCCACAGTGCCCCCCAGGGGGTGAAAAGTGTAAGGACAATTCAACATTTTCCTCTGGTATATTCATAGTGTGAACAACGATGAACAAAAATACAATTGTGATTGTTTTGGCAGAGCTATACTACTGTACGCAGCACGACTGAAAACATGATTCTCAGTCTCTTTGATTGTCTGTGAAAATGGCCACATGGCAGCATAATTATGTAAAATTGATATTGCATATTTTAATAGGAAAACGAATCACGCTAATTAATTTAATTGTTTGAATTAAGAACCAGAGCAGAAGGAAAAAAAGCATAACATTTTTAACAGAAATGAAAGATGGGGGTGGAAGAAGATGAAATTATAGTAAAAAATAAAAAAGAGAAGACAGAGAGAGAGAGAGAGAGAGAGAGAGAGAGAGAGAGAGAGAGGGGTTAAGGAGATGAGGAGAAAAATAGCAAATAATTACCGGAGCGAGGGAGGGAGGAGAGGAAGAATGTCTGCTGTGCTTTCAGCCTCTTTTCAGCGGAGAGGGCAGAGATGGCATGTTGTTGTTGGTGTGAAATATTCCTCCAGCTATGCCTATGAATCCCATCGGCCTCAGAGGGCCTCAGAGCAGGCAGGCAGAGAGCATGATGGGAGGAGAAAATCAATGTGCCGGAAATATAGATCTATGACTTATTACTGGGTGGATGGCGAGGCGTCAATGCAACCTCTGTGTGTGTGTGTGTGTGTGTGTGTGTGTGTGTGTGTGTTGATATATAAAGACAGAATAGGTTGCAGAGGGGAAAATATACCAATACAGTAATGGATCAAACCACTTTCCGTTCTGTAAATTCAGGATTTCTATAAAATCCATAGATTGTAGACTCCTTTGGCATGAGAAGCAAATAACTGCTCTATTATCGTAACATTTTATTCAAATTAAAAGTCAACTAAACCGCCCTGCGACACAAAAACATGACACTTAACTTTTTTTTCTTTCTATAAACCTTTTACACATTTATTTTGAAGGTAAAAAGCACGAGATTGTCTCTGTCTTTTAAAGCTGGAAGTATGCAAGAATACTTCCTTACAAATATTACTACAAATATATACTTCAAACATCTATATACCTAAAGTGCTCATTAAAAAAAATAAGAAAAAAAAATCTCTATAGCCATGGTCTTATTGCACTCCAGTGACGGACAAACAGAATGCTGTTGTATTGCAGTGATTGTCAACACTGACTCGTAGATTGTATATGATGGCAGTGACAAGCAGAACAGAATCCTATTGGATTACACCCACTGATTCAAGGATGCACGCGCCCATTCAAAGCACAACACCAGTGGCGTGCACAGACATTTAGAGGGGCAGGTGCTCAAATGAAAAAAGGGCACCTTGTGCAGCGCGTGGAACCGGCCGGTTGCCTTAATAGTGTGGGATTTATAGATTTTGGGGCATAAATAATATATTCGAAGGTTTTTTTTTTTTATCAAGAATTGATCAATGTCACCATGGTCCACATACTGTACACTGTATACAAAAAAAAGAAAAAAAATACGTTTTTTTTTCTCCAAAAGGGCACATTGCCAAAAGGGCTCTAGCACCCCCTAGTGTCTATCTGTGCACGCCACTGCACAACACTGTACATATTAAAACCCATTTAGACCTGATGCCGAGTCCAAAAAAAAAACACCTTCTAAAATAACCAAGTTTTCTGAAAAACAAAAAAAAAAGAATGTTATTATAATAGTCTGTCAGGTGGAAACCTCATATTTCATAAAAAAAATAAAAAAAATAGCAAAAGCTACCGCGTTTTAACGTTAATTTACGGGGGGGGGGGGGGGAACACACACAAAAAAAGGTTAGCATGTAAGAGGTTTTTGCCCGACAACAGCAGTATATCATATACTGTATAGCAACAACTAAAATGACACAGAGGTGTTGCCAGGTTGAAAGGTATAGCAAGCAATCCAAGGTCTAAATGGATAACAACAACACATGTAATCCGGTACGGTACAGTTAGCGAGTGATGCTATTTAGTGAGAACAGAATCACCAGATATTAAATAATAGTGGTACAGGTATTTTAACTCCATTAAAAACTCCTCCGTTTGAGAATAGGGGGAAACTTAGTGGCTTTGCGTCAGTTTCGGAAAAATAAGTGGCTTCGAATATGGATGTCCTGTATTAACCAGGGGTGGCTGTTACTCTCGGCAGGTTTGGTCTCAGTTGTGATGTGATTTCATTACCTCTGAAGTAGTGAGGTACCCTAACCAGGGCCCAGTATGCAAACATGGGGCAGGTTTAACACCATTTGTTTAAATCCACCCCTTGGAAATGCAGCAGGTTCCACACAGAGATCTCAGACTAATACACAGTGATATGAATCTGGCCATGGCAGACTAGGATGACTCCAGTATCCAATACCTCCACATGGATACGGAGGGACACTCCCTCCCAGCAGTGATCGTCTCAAAAAGCAACCACACACGCACTCTAGTTCTAGGACTGACAAAAAGGGATCAGCAACACTTGAGTCTAGCGTCATCATGACGAGACAAAAAGTCAGCACAGGCCTTCAGTTTGTCCCAGACCATCCAGTCCCAGACCATCCAGTCCCAGACCATCCAGTCCCAGACCATCCAGACCATCCAGACCATCCAGTTTCAATGGATCAACGATTCAAAAGGAATATTAAAATCTCATTTAGATTGGTGGAACCTTTGGTGCTTTCATGGAACCGCCGGACATTCTTTTGGTTCCAGTTCCGAACCAACCTTTAGGGTTCTGAACCCAATTAATTCTCAGTGGAAACACTGGACTGGTTCAATACTAGGCAGGGAAAAGAACCGCTTCGGTTCAACCTCGGTGGAAAAGGCGGCCAGAGAGAACCTTTGTCTCTCTCTGGCCAGGCTCTCTGCTGGTGAAACTGACTCGTCATCCATTAGTCATGTCTGGGGTTGTGACTGTGCGTGTGTGTGCGTGTGTGTGTGTGTGGTTCACATGTGCTCCTAACGGCTGCACTAAACAGCACAGCAGTGCATCCTAATGGCTCTACTACTGGTCTAACTTTATTGTGTGTGTGCGTGTGCGTGTGCGTGTGCTCGTGCGTGTCTACTACTGGTCTAACTTTATTGTGTGTGTGCGTGTGCTCGTGCGTGCGTGCGTGCGTGCGTGCGTGTCTACTACTGGTCTAACTTTATTGTGTGTGTGCGTGTGCTCGTGCGTGCGTGCGTGTCTACTACTGGTCTAACTTTATTGTGTGTGTGCGTGTGCTCGTGCGTGCGTGCGTGCGTGCGTACTGTGGAAGATAAGCAGAAAATACTGGATTGACTAAATTGCCTCGGGGGAGGAGGGTGTTGCTAAACTCCATCCTTACAGAGAACCTGACGTCACTCCCTCATCCTCATTGGTCACGGAAGTGTTTTCTCTATGGAAAATAACATTGGTTATCTTCGTCTCATATAAAAAAAAACTGTCCCAGAGCTATTGTCAGGAAGGTGGCTCTGTATAGTTTACCATAGTCAGTCAGTCACTCATCGTTTCCTTTGCCGTCAGATGCTTCATATCCATATGAGTCAAGCAAGCCGCCTGGATTGCGTGAATTACGTCAGAATTTCGGTGCTCTATAGAAAACCACTAACAGTTCCTGGTTCATCAAGAATGAATGAAACCAAAACCAAGGAGGACACAAATCCTTAGTGTTCCTCTGAGATTTTTGTGGGGGGGGGGGGGGGGGGGGGGCTTTTCTTTGAAATAATTTAAAACAGCATCATAGTCAATGACATGTTCTTGTGAGATGTTAGTTAAAACAGTGGTGCTCCATGGACATCTGGAAACATTTTTTGTGCCAGGGACCCCCAATAGTGAAGATTACATTTGCAAACATTTTCCCAGATTTCTTTCAAAAAACGCTGGCTCACGAGTCACGACTCGCTTGTAGATGTGCTATTTTCATATATAGCCCAAGTATATAAATTAAGGTTAACGTGATTAAATTGATTTGTCATGCTATTAAGTGTTTTCATTGGGGACCCCCCTCAAGGACCACTGTGAGAAACATGTGAAGACCATTCAGAACATTACATGTTAGGATTAGCAACATAACAAAAACAGACCACTAGGTTATTATTGCTTGGTGTTTAAAGCTTCCATCTGCTACAAGTGAACTCTTAAAAGCCGGGAGAGGAGATAGATGTGTGCCGGACCTCCTCACGCCACAAAGGGACCCAACGGAAGTCCCTTAAATAAAAGGTCACTTTTAAATCTCTTCACAGTTGGCTGGAAGAACTTTAAAAAATAAAAAATAAGAAAGAAAGAAATCTAGTTCACGCTTTCTTTTCCCCATTATGTTCTCTCTCTCTCTGATCGTCATACGTAGTACTGTACTAGTACTGTACTGGAGCCTGTCTTCATAACCTCATGCTCAGAGTTATGACAGAAGGCGCTGCAGGCAGACTGCAATGCAAGGCACAATGGAAACATCAACAGAGTCAAAGTCCTCCTCACTTAACTTTGACACCTCCCCCCCCCCCCCCCCATAAAATGACGCATGGGAAATGTAGTCCTGTCATCCTGGGGGGGTTGTTCGTTAAAGCAATTTTTTGTGTGTTTTTTTTTTGTGTGTTGTGCACGGATCTACCGCGTGTGTGTCTGTCTGTCTGTCTCCCAGACTGTCTGACAGACAGAGAGGCTTTGGACACCTTGTCCTGTCCTTGAGTCCAGACGATCCGAGTCGTCCGGATGAGAACGCCTCCGTCTCCACTGAGAGCCCCGTGGACGATGTGGTCCAACGTGGACGATGTGGTCCAACGTCAGCATCAGCAGAAGATGTCCCCGTCGCTCTGAGGTTCCGCCGTTACAGTGGCCTTACCATCTGGAGAGAATCCAAAGATAATAAGAGAGAAGCATGCTTTTTTATATATATATATACATCAACGCATTGACACAAATACATTGCTATTTTATCTCTCAAAAATAGCGAGAATAGCCCGTAGTGTATACACGATCACAACACATTGTGAGATTGTAGATGTGATATACCAGTAAGACGCCTGAGGGCGTGACGCGTGCACGCATCCGCCTGGTTGACAGCAGACTGCTGGGCGAGTGCTGGTGCTTTGGCATGTGGGGGTCAGATCAACATTTGGAATGAATTCTGTACTGGCCAGATATGGAGCATGTCTTGAGTGTACAAGGTTTGATGAGGTCAGATCAACATATGGAATGTCAGAACAGGTCAGCTCCATATATGGAGATCTAAGGGTGGCAGCGGGGGCAGTGTCTTGAGTGTCCAGGGTAAATGGTGCATTTATATAGCGCCTTTATCCAAGGCACTTTACAGAGATTGTGCATTACATTCACCCATTCACACACACATACATACACCGATGGCAGCGGAAACCATGCAAGGCACCAACTAGCACATCGGGAGCAATTAGGGGTTCAGTGTCTTGCTCAAGGACACTTCGACAGTAACTCTGCGGGAGCCCGGGTTCGAACTGGCAACCTTACGGTTACCATCCAGGCACTCTACCCCTGAGCCACCGCCGCCGCCGGGTTTGATGAGGGCCCAGGTAGGGCTGGGCCTTCATTTTAGGGCCTGTTGAGAACTGGCTGCCAGGCACGGCTGCACTAATAACTTTGGGGCAGGCCTGTCTAGAGTTTAAATGGACATGTATCAGTCAAAAGAGAGACATTGAAGAGGAAGGATGGATGGGGAAGGATCAACATGTGGATTGTCAGAACAGGTCAGCCCCATATATGGAGATCTAAGGGTTTGAGGTCAGATGTAGAGTTGCTGGCCAATATTGATGATATCAGAGATCTCATGGGCTTAATATTGATGACATCAGGGATCTCCATCCCTGATGATGTCATATATATGTCATAACATATATGATCATGCCTGGGGTGACTAACTAACTAACTAACTGACGGGAATTGCACGTTTTCATAGTAAATGTGACCTGCGGTCGCAATTAACAGTTGTACCCCAACACAGCACAAACATCTTGGTCAGATCAAACTCATTCAGACTGCGAGATATGTTTCTGTCAACATCATTGTTAAGATGCCACGCAATTCTATGTTCACTTCCCATGTCATGTCACCATGTCACTTTTGGTTGAGCTGAAGGTTGATACAGAAGCTTCTCTGTTTATTCTGAATCTGATGCCTGTCTGCTGACGAAATAAGAACAACACTCAAGCTGTCATCTCATAACTGGTTCAGGATGTCATGTTCTGCATCAGGCAGGATGATTGTATAGGGGTCTATACGTCTGTATACCTTTATTTGTTTAAAAGGCTCCCTGGCAAATAAGCCTTAAAGGAGTAGTTCACCCAAAAACAACATGACTTATTTCTATTAATTACTCAGCCCATGAAGCCTTGAATTCAAGGAGATGTTTTTTTTTGCAATAATTTGAGCGTCAGGGCATCAGTCAATAGGAGACTCAGTAGGAGACTCTCTGAGTCACGATAGGTCCCATAGCTCCTATCAGTCAATAGGAGACTCAGTAGGAGACTCTCTGAGTCACGATAGGTCCCATAGCTCCTATCAGTCAATAGGAGACTCAGTAGGAGACTCTCTGAGTCACGATAGGTCCCATAGCTCCTATCGTAGGAGACTACGATAGGAGACTCTCTAACATGATTTTACCCAGGGGTTTTTAAGGGTGTCGTTATTGTGATATTACTCTTCTGTACCCACAGGTACAGTGTGTGTGTGTGTGTGTCGTGTTGGAACTGTTTAGGAGCGGGTGTGTGTGTTCCTCGCGATGCCGCCATCGATGGGCCGCGCATGTCTGTGCGTGTGCGCTGATGGGTCGTGAGCGTGCGCCTAATCCAGGTTGTGTTATACAAATGTGAGGAACTTTCACTAGATTTTTTTAAAACTTTAAACCAAAAATCCTCTCTCTCACACTTGGCACACACGCCAGTGTGCCAGTGATCACCCTCCTCTACTGTATGTACTGTACCTGTGTCTCCACCCTTGCCCTTCTTCTTCTTCTTGTCCTTCTTATCCTTGGCTTTGGTCAACTGCAGTAGCCTGGAGGGCTCTTTGTCGCCCCCCGGAGGCTTGGAGGACGAGAAGAAGTTCTTGGAGAGCCTCTTGGATCCGATACGGAGGAAGGGTTCTTTGGTTGGAGCAGAAGACGACAGCAGCTCTACCTGCCATACAACAACAACAACAACAGCAACATCCAAGTCAGTGGTTCTCCTTTTTGATGGTACACCGCATATTAATGAACAATATAATTAGTGTAAATACACCGGATTTAGCAAAGATGCTAATTTACATCCACCGGTAGATTTTCCCCCAGGGAGTCCTACACAAAAGATTAAGCCAATAGCATGTACTATGTTATCACACTTTTGTATTTTTATAATCCCTGCGGCTGCTCTAGGCTATAGTCATTCATTAATTTGTGAAAGACAGACATAACTAATGGCATGAGCTAAAATAATGATTAAGTACTACACCTTTTTCTAATTGTGTACATTGTACATTTTAAATAATAAAGTGAAAATGCCCGCCTCCGCCCGCTTCAATGTTAACTAAATGTTTTAAATCCATTTATCTCAGATTATTTTCCCCCTATTCTTTATTCACGGCTCATAACTAAAGCATCAGCGTTTTTACTTCGGGTTCATGGGGGGTGTGCACGCTTATCCCACACACCATGGGGGGTGTGCACGCTTATCCCACACACCATGGGGGGTGTGCACGCTTATCCCACACACCATGGGGGGTGTGCACGCTTATCCCACACACCATGGGGGGTGTGCACGCTTATCCCACACACCATGGGGGGTGTGCACGCTTATCCCACACACCATGGGGGGTGTGCACGCTTATCCCACAAACCATGGGGGGTGTGCACGCTTATCCCACACACCATGGGGGGTGTGCACGCTTATCCCACACACCATGGGGGGTGTGCACGCTTATCCCACACACCATGGGGGGTGTGCACGCTTATCCCACACACCATGGGGGGTGTGCACGCTTATCCCACACACCATGGGGGGTGTGCACGATTATCCCACACACCATGGGGGGTGTGCACGCTTATCCCACACACCATGGGGGGTGTGCACGCTTATCCCACACACCAAAGGTCCCACATGCGGAAATCACCCCTCGCTCCAGACATGCGGTCTAATGTCTAATGACAGTCGGACTGATAGTATATCGGAACTAAAGCCTGTACCCGTTCATTGCCCGTGAGTTTATGGTCTTCAAAATAAGAGCACACTCTGAAAAGACCGTGGCTGAATCTAAACACAGCGAGAAATACATCTGCCAGTAAATGAAAATGTGTACGGAAGAAAATAGGTTTCTGCCCTACAGCAACAATATTAATTATTTGACATGAAAGAGCTTGAGAAGCATTGCTATGATTCTAAGCTACCTCTTGGACGTGTTCCGGTGTCTCTCTGGGCTCCAGGTGGTCCAGAGAACCAGAGCTGTGGAACCTACCTCTTGGACGTGTTCCGGTGTCTCTCTGGGCTCCAGGTGGTCCAGAGAACCAGAGCTGTGGAACCTCAAGGAGTCTTCAGAGGTGGTGGAAGGGGTTCGCTGGTACCTCTGCAGCTTACTCGACTGGAGGTGCACACACACACACACACACACACACACACACACACACACACACACACACACACACACACACACACACACACACACACACACACACACACACACACACACACACACACACACACACACACACACACACACACACACACACACACACACACACACACACACACACACACACACACACACACACAGTGAGCACGACATTTCGTCTCTGTCGGGTGGGAACCTCATATTGTATACTCCGTTGAATGTTTTAAATCCAGGCTCAAGAGTGGATGTAGATTGGCTTGTTGAACTATTTTCAAATGTTTTAAAATAGCAACAAATGCAAATAAGTTTAGGGATAAGGGCCGGGGTAAGGGGTGGGTCCACAGTCTCTCTCACCTCCTCTCTCCTGGTGGCCTCCATCCTCTCCGTCTCTCTCCTCACCGCCTCCTTGTCTCTCTCCAGCCTCCTCTGGGCCTCCTTGAGTCTCTCCAGGTCTCTGTGGAGGTCGTCCTTCCTGCGGTGGAGGTCCTCTCCGTCCTCCTCCACCTCCCTGCGCCTCCTGGCCCCCTCCCGCTCCTCCTCAGTCATCTTGTCCTCCCTCTCTGCCAGCGTCCGCTCCCTCAGCTCCCACTCCCTCTCTCGTCTCCTCCTCTCCTCCTGATGCGCCGCCTGCTGTTTCTGTGCACCAACCAATGACAACGTTGGTACCCATTCAGGAATCCACATGCTCAGCTTTTGATATCCCCCCCATCTGGTCATTCTCTTTTGTTTAAGGCCAGATGGGGATATGTTTTATCCCTGCTTCTGGTCATTCTCTTAAGGCCAGATGGGGATATGTTTTATCCCTGCTTCTGGTCAGACCCAATACTAGGCATGTAACAATATATCGTGAATCGATTAAAATCGATTCAAACTGGAGACACTGGCGGCCAATTTTTGGCCAGACAGGCTATTTTCAACGGACTATATCTAGGGAACGGGTGGTCGTGCTGACGTTTTACCAGAGGCTTGAAAAGCTGCTGTCTATGCAAGTCCATGAAAACTTTAGTTTGTAGATTATAACTTGTGCTTGTAAAGCATAACATAATGCTTAAAACACCAAAAGGGGCTCCCGTTCAGAATAGGATAAAGAAGTTCTCTCTCTCTCTCTCTGTCTCACCTGGAGGCTGGCGGCCTCCTGCCTCTGCCTCTCCAGACTCCTCTGTTTCTCCTGCTCGATGAGGGAGGGCGGCCGGGAGGAGGAGCAGGAGGACAGCGAGGAGGACGAGGAGTGTCTGGAGGAGGAGGAGGCGATGGCCAGACGCTCACTGAGCGACGCACGCTGCTCCTCCATGAATGAGTCCTGCTGCACCACCACGGCCTGCAGACACACAAACGCACGCACACAATTCAATGGGCTTTATTGGCATGAGAAAACATACATGGCCAAAGCAAAAAGTGGAACAATACAGTCAATCAAAGCAAAACATTTGAATGCATTGAATTGTCAGAATATCCAATAAATCAACATCTATGTACAGAGATCTCTCGGTGAAATAGTGCAGGAATGTTATATTCGATATCCTTCTCCTATCACAGTAGCTCATGTTGCAGTGTTTGCACATTGTTTTGGTACAGTGGACAGACGGTTAGGAAATGTAGCTCGGTTTCCACTTCATTTTGTGTGCAGTGGGGGCGTAGTCTGTCTTCTCTAGGAAGACAAGTCTGCCTATGGCGGCCTTTCTCGATCGCAAGACTGTGCTCACCGAGTCCTAGTCAAGATTTGTCTTTGTTTTGGGTCGGTCACGGTGCTCAGGTATTCTGCCACAGTGTATTCTCTGTTTAGGACCAGATAGCATTCTAGTTTACTCTGCATTTGGGTTGCTTCTTTCCAATGTGTCAGATAGCTTTCCTTTTTCTGATTTGTTGTTTTGTTTGTCCAGGACCAGCTGGCTGAGGGGACATCTCGCTAGAGTTTGGCTGTGTGTG
This sequence comes from Electrona antarctica, assembly GCF_951216825.1. Lineage (NCBI taxonomy): Eukaryota > Metazoa > Chordata > Actinopteri > Myctophiformes > Myctophidae > Electrona > Electrona antarctica. Next base: position 8,064,737 of record NC_136810.1, on the reverse strand, counting down.
AGTGCCAACTAGGGCTGGCCAAATGGAGACATTTTATTAACCGGTTACCGTCAGGCCTTGCCGGCTAATTAACCGTTAAGGAAAAAAGTGAGCGATTGAAGCGACAGTGGAAACAAATGCATATCTTCAGGTTTTAACGCACCTTCAGTCCCCAAGACTCTAGCCTGGCTTTGGCCATACTGATAACGTGGATTCACTCTCGCTTCCTCCCCAATCTGATATAGTGGGAAGGAGGCGTGAGTGAATCCATGTTGTGTCTGACAAAGCCTCCTCCACCGCATCGTTTACTTTACCTACCAGCCAGGTTGTCTGCAGTGTGTCTGTCGAGCATACTCTGTGTCAATAAGACGGCTGAATTAACGTTCCACTCCTCGCCAATATAGTGGCACATAATGGTCAACTACCTCTCTGAGTCCAACAGTCGTCGGTAAAATAAAATTATAAATACATACAGTGATGCAATGACTGTTAAGTTGACCAAAGTTTGGCGAAAGCTGCTGCTAGCACACACTAGCTGCTGCTACCACACGCTAGCTGCTGCTAGCACACGCTAGCTGCTGATAGCACACGCTAGCTGCTGCTACCACACGCTAGCTGCTGCTAGCACACGCTAGCTGCTGCTAGCACACGCTAGCTGCTGCTAGCACACGCTAGCTGCTGCTACCACACGCTAGCTGCTGCTAGCACACGCTAGCTGCTGCTACCACACGCTAGCTGCTGCTACCACACGCTAGCTGCTGCTAGCACACGCTAGCTGCTGCTAGCACACACTAGCTGCTGCTACCACACGTTTGCCCCGTTAGTGTTTGTCGGGTACCAATTTCTTAACGGTTATCGGTTGGCCAGCCCTAAGTGCCACACACACATACACACTAAGACAAAACTCACGTCCTGGAGGGACAGACAGACAGGCAGACAGGTACCTGCAGTGATGTGAGCAGATCATGGAGGTGTGTGACGCTCTGGTTGACCTGCTACAGAAAACACAACAGTTGTACAGTCAGTGTCAGTGTACAGCGCGCGCGCGCGCGCGCGCACGCACGCACGCACGCACGCACGCACACACACACACACACACACACACACACACACACACACACACACACACACACACACACACACACACACACACACACACACACACACACACACACACACACACACACACACACACACACACACACACACACACACACACACAGCAGTGGTTGAAATGATGGACGTACCTCATTGCTTCTCTTGAGCAGCATCTGCAGGCTGGTAGTGGCTCCCTGAGAGAACACACACACACTATTAGGGCTGAAACTATTAACGTTTTTGATGAATCGTATCATTAACTAATTAAGTCTGATTAACCAGCCCATGTACAAGGTGAAAATAGCTGGTCTAACAAGCTTGTAACATCTATAAGATATGTAAATCCCAACACACGCATGCACGCACAGCACAGCACACACACCTTCTTCAGCACACTGTCTGACTCTGTCCTGCGCAGGTCCAGTGAGTCCTCTCCCTCTTCTTTATCCCCGTCTGTAGGAAGAGAAGAAAAGGCACGCACAAGTCAGGGAATGTATTTATGTGTGTGTGTGTGTGTGTGTGTGTGTGTGTGTGTGTGTGTGCGTGCGTGTGTGTGTGTCCCTTACTTTTGCTGCAGTTCATCTGATGACTGTCAAAGCCTCCAAATGTCTCAGCTCTCCTGGGCAGACACACCGGTCCGACGCCGCCCCCTGTCAGGACAACAGGAGTACTGCACCCTGCTCCACCCAGGCCACTGTTCACTAAGGCAAGAAGGGTCTCGACTGCAAAGCAGGACAGACAGACAGGAAGACAACAGCGTTACCGTCCGCACTGCTGCTATTCTTTAATATTCTTTGTCATGGTCCATTATTGCTTCTTAACCCATTTTGACCTGAGATCAGATTCTAAAAATGTCTTCTACATCCTGACAGTTTTCTGAAAAAGCTATGTTTCTATGTCAGTCGTGCGCGCTATGAGCTTGTAGATCTGCTATTTTTCAATAGCTAAAGCATAACATAATGCTAACACCAAAAGGGGTTCCCGCCCAGAATGGGTTAACGCATTCTTTGTTATTGTTTTACTATGACAGCAGCTACAAACCTGAGTTGAGCAACCAATCCTCAATAATTTTACTCTTACAGTATGTACTTATACATACGATAAAAAAAAGATCTTGTGTGTGTATTTAACCACTGCATCCTGTATCTATTTTCGTATCATCGGCAGCGGTTCTGACGAGCGCAGCACTTTACTGAGAAGTCGAGATGTTTTCAAAACGTCTACGCTCCCGAAATAAGAGATCACGTCTCAGAAATGCCAAGAGTAAAGCAGTGTGCGCAGCAGTGTTTTGTCTACGGGTGGTTTTTGCGTGTGACCACATGCACTCTGGGTCTGGACCAGCTACTGCTTGGTCTGGACCAGCTACTGCTTGCCGTGCACTGTGGAAAGCCCACAGAGACACACAGTGGACCTGTGGTTCTCCTTCTGGGGACCCCCAGAATATTGGTCTATAGGGGGTTGCAAGGGGTCTCCAGTTAGGAACCAAACTGACCCTTACAGGGCTGTAACTCAGGTCCTAATGTATACTGAAATGACTGTCCTTGAAATTAACCCATTTTGACCTGACATCAGATTCTAAAAATGTCTTCTACATCCTAACAGTTTTCTGAAAAAGCTATGTTTCTATGTCAGTGGTTCTTCGATTTTTCTAAAATAGCAGACCTACAAGCTCGTAGCGCGCCACTCGGTGGCGCGCTATGAGCTTGTAGATCTGCTATTTTTCAATAGCTAAAGCATAACATAATGCTAACACCAAAAGGGGTTCCCGCCCAGAATGGGTAAAACATGTTTGAGAACCACTCCAGTGTTCACTCCCACTGGTAGAAGAGCAGCAGACTCAGAGTTCCCCTCTTTCCAATGGAACAGTGAATGTAAACACAGCTTCTGAACCCAATGGTCACTGAACGAAAGATTGAACCCGATCGCCAGAAAGCCACACAAATGAGTGACAAATCAGGAGAAAATCTACTTTATTACCGACTACTTTCTCTGTCCCAGCAACACACTTCGGTAAACATACGGTAGCTCAGTGGTTCCCAAACTTTTTCATGTCAAGGACCCCCAAATTGACAATAATTAGCCCGCAGACTCCCATTTGAAGAGAAAAATGCCAGGGAATAAGAGAAGATTTTTAAGCATTTTAATTTCAAGGACCCCTCCAGTTTGACATGCATTAGTCTACGGACCCCCCCATCAATGTAAATCAATGTTAATTTAACTCTGAGAGTATACAAATGGAACCATTTGTACACTCTCTGAGTTACAGACCCATAAGGGTCCATTTGGTTCCAAACTATAATTTATCTGGGGACCCCCTGGAACTCCCTCAGGTACCCCTGGTACCCCACTTCAGTAAACATACGGTAGCTCAGAGGACATTGGCCATATTTGCCGCCAGGCGCCGGCGCCGTGTAGATGTACGTAGACCATTTGTAGGATTTGCCTTTCCTTCATAAATTAACCGTCTCTGCTTTCACCCACCTTCCCGCAGAGCGTCTCTCATGATTGGCTCTCCCTTGGTGACCTCGTCAGGCGTCGCCCGGAAGAACATGCGCTCTCTGATTGGTAGTTTGGTGTCTTCAGGGGTGGAGCTACAGTCACACAGTTCTCTGAAGATTAGGACCTTCTCCTCCAGCAAGGACACAATCTGATCGTCTTTTCTTCTTAGCAGCGCTGTAATACGAGCACACACGCACATTTGAAATGTTTATTTATGTCGACACACACGCACGCGCGCGCACACACACACACACACACACACACACACACACACACACACACACACACACACACACACACACACACACACACACACACACACACACACACACACACACACACACACACACACACACACACACACACACACACACACACACACACACACACACACACACACACACACACACAGAAGGAACAATATCTCTTGGGTTGTCTCCCATCATCATTTGATAAATGTCTTGTGGTTGAACTGAACTGTGCTGCTGTACAGTAGCCTCAATGACAGCTCTCTCTCTCTCTCTCTCTCTCTCTGTGCTGCTGTACAGTAGCCTCAATGAACTGTGCTGCTGTACAGTAGCCTCAATGACAGCTCTCTCTCTCTCTCTCTGTTAACTGTGCTGCTGTACAGTAGCCTCAATGAACTGTGCTGCTGTACAGTAGCCTCAATGACAGCTCTCTCTCTCTCTCTGTTAACTGTGCTGCTGTACAGTAGCCTCAATGAACTGTGCTGCTGTACAGTAGCCTCAATGACAGCTCTCTCTCTCTCTCTGTTAACTGTGCTGCTGTACAGTAGCCTCAATGAACTGTGCTGCTGTACAGTAGCCTCAATGACAGCTCTCTCTCTCTCTCTCTCTCTCTCTGTGCTGCTGTACAGTAGCCTCAATGACAGCTCTCTCTCTCTCTCTCTCTCTCTCTGTTAATGTGTGGAAGTGAACACTCACCTCTGATCTCCTTGGCTCTGTTCTCCTGCAGTCTGCGGTCCTCTTCTGTCTCACTGGGGACGCCCTCGTCTTCCTCTTTCTCCCTGAGACACACAGGACAATAAGGAAGGACACACTTTACTCCCTGAGACACACAGGACAATAAGGAAGGACACACTTTACTCGCCTGGACATTAACCCATCAGATTCTAAAAATGTCTTCTACATCCTGACAGTTTTCTGAAAAGCTATGTTTCTATGTCAGTGGTTCTTCGATTTTTCAAAAATAGCAGACCTACAAGCTCGTAGCGCGCCACTCGGTGCTATTTTTCAATAGCTAAAGCATAACATAATGCTAACACCAAAAGGGGTTCCCGCCCAAAATGGGTTAACCCTTTAGGACAGTGATGTGTGATGAATGCCATTCTTTCTCTTTTTTGACGTTTTTAGCGTCCATATTCTGGAGCGAAGAAAGTTTACCAAAAATAGCTGATAAATGATGTACATGGATAAAATAAACACACCTAGTATAGGGGGAGACACCGTCAATCAGTGGTGTGCACAGATAGACACTAGGGGGTGCTAGAGCACCCCCTGCCCTTTTGGCAATGTGCCCTTTTGAAGAAAAAAAGAAAAAAAAACTTTTTTTTTTCTTCTTTTTTTTTGATTTTTCAAAAATAGCAGACCTACAAGTTCATAGCGCGCCACTCGGTGGCGCGCTATGAGCTTGTAGATCTGCTATTTTTCAATAGCTAAAGCATAACATAATGCTAATACCAAAAGGGGTTCCCGCCCAAAATGGATTAAGGCAACCGGCCGGTTCCACGCGCTGCACAAGGTGCCCTTTTTTAACTTGAGCACCTGCCCCTCTAAATGTCTGTGCACGCCACTGCCGTCAATCAAGTATATAGGGTTTAAGTGGTTAAAATATTAACATGTGTCAACACTGTGTACTACAGTCCTGTCATTGGTTACAGTATTTACTGAACATTTGTTGAATATTAGCTAGCATCATTATCCTGGAGTTCATTAACACATTAATTAACTAATTCATTAACTAACACATGACGGCTAAATTAGTTTCATGCTGGCTTCTATTTTGGTTTAGGGAAATAAAGTAACTTAATAAAGTTCTGAAAGGCCGTTTACAAGCCAAACTTTGCAAGCACATAAAGAATAAGGAATAAAGTCACCAACGATTAAAGGTTGAGTTCATTGTGGGCTACCGCTTCAGGTCCTTTCAATGTATAACCAATTAAGACCTGAGGCTGATGCTAAACATGTCTTGTAAAAACTGTTTTATGGAAGACGTATGTTGCTTATATCAGTGGTGATCAAACATTTTCATGTCAAAGACACCGAAAATTACATGTATTTGGCCACAGACTCAATAATACATTGCATGCTTTTGCAGTGGCGTGCACAGACATTTAGAGGGGCAGGTGCTCAAGTTAAAAAAGGGCACCTTGTGCAGCGCGTGGAACCGGCCGGTTGCCTTAATCTATTTTGGGCGGGAACCCCTTTTGGTGTTAGCATTATGTTATGCTTTAGCTACTGAAAAATAGCAGATCTACAAGCTCATAGCGCGCCACCGAGTGGCGCGCTACGAGCTTGTAGGTCTGCTATTTTTTTTTTTTTTTTTCAAAAGGGCACATTGCCAAAAGGGCAGGGGGTGCTCTAGCACCCCCTAGTGTCTATCTGTGCACGCCACTGTGCTTTTGTGTAACACTGTAGTATAATCAAGTAGGGCGTTAATTAACGGAGAAAACCCCTGCACAAAAGGAGGTTAAAATATGGAGATTATAGGTATTCTACCTGACATCCGCAGTGTGTGTGTGTGTGTGCGTGCGTGCGTGCGTGCGTGCGTGCGTGCGTGCGTGCGTGCGTGCGTCTTACATGCAGTGCATGGCATCCTGTATGATGGTCATCCATGTGTTGCGTTCATCCTTGCTGCTCGCCAACACCTCCACCATCTCTGGTGTGGTCCCAGCTGTGATGAGGAACAGACCTGATGGTAGGAACACATTATTAATTATTCTCCATTAGCATCACATATTATATTGTCCATACATAAACACTACTGTGTGTGGCTGTCGCATGGAAACCTTGTATGTCCAAAATCCTTACTTTTCAGGAAAAGTGAAAGAGAACCCTTTTGTTTCAATGGATCCAATGTACTTATTATTTAGTCAGAAGCTCTTTCACTGGTTCAATATTTATAAAAGCCACACCCTTAACCACTTTCAGTTACAATGTTCACAATGCATTCGCAATGCAACGTGATGTGAACTTGTAGGTTATTTTTGCATGACTGTTATATGATTAATCAATTAGGGCATTTATTTTACAGAAAAAAGAAAAAAGAAAAGGATTAAAAAAAAGTGTAAGTGTAATTGAGCATTTTAAATATTTGAGTGGCAAGTAAGTAAATTCAAGATAGATAGAAAGATAGATAAAATATGAATCAACAGACCTCGTTCCTCATTAGCCACCTCCCTGACAATAAGCTTCTGTAACGAGATGACTGTGGACCGCTGGTCCTGAGACAGACAGACAGACAGACAGACAGACAGACAGACAGACAGACAGACAGACAGACAGACAGACAGACAGACAGACAGACAGACAGACAGACAGACAGACAGACAGACAGACAGACACAGAGAATATGGAGTGAGAACAATGCATCATAGCGCACCTTCAACCTCCTCAGTGTGTTATGACCACTATTTTTTAATACTATTGCTGCTATTTCTATTTTGTATTTTTCTTGGTTAATGTTTGTTGATGCTACAATGTTGAGGAAGCAAATTAAAAGCCATTATTTGTCGTAGACATAGTGAGCTTGTAGATCGGCCACTATAAGGGCATGAATGTGTGGGTGTAAATTGTGCATAACCTACCAGGGAGGCAAAGATGTACTTCTGGTCCTTCTCCTGGAGAAACACCAACACGTCAGACAGCAGCATGGCATGGACGTCTGGAGGACATGGACACACACACAGGTCAGGTCACATGGTTGCATACTAGGGATGGAACTAGGGCTGTGAATCTTTGAGTGTCCCACGATTCGATTTAGATTCTTGGGGTGACGATTCGATTCAAAATGATTTTCTATTCAAAATGATTCTCGATTCAATACATAGGATTTCATCACAATCTACTCCAGTCTTGAACTGAAGTGACTACAGTAACTTGAAAATGACTGAAGACATGATGTTTACTGTGATTAGGGTAAGCTTACATTTCATATCACAGACACCATGTAGTGAAAACTCCTGTAACTGTAACCAGGAAAATAAATCTAAATCTTTTTGGAAATTATGAATCGATTTTGAATCGTTCATAACGGAATCACGATTATAATTCGAATCGATTTGACACCCCTAGATGGAACCATACATACAGTACATAGGTGTATCTATGTATCCATTTTGAATTCCAACGATATAACTATATCAATATGTTTTTGTGTTACAGTTCTTGCCATGTTGGCTTGTGGTGGGCATTTTTGTCAAAATGTAATCTTTTCCACAGACATACAAAAAGAGCGGACAATAATATTACCAGAAAGAAACACAAAGAGATAGCCCTGAATGACCATAACAGGTCTGTAACTCTGAGTGTACACAACACACATGGAACCATAAGGCTAGTATTAGGTTCCATTTGTATTGTGCTGTAGTACACTGTCAGAGTTAAATTAAGGGGGTCCTTGCAAATAAAACGTGTGTGAACCACTAGTACTAGTGAACTCATAATGTGCCATAGTGTCAAATCAGTAAATCAGTGTCATATTCTAAAGAAAGACTTGCATGACCACAGGCACACAGGACAGCACAGGATAAGTATAAAGCAGTGTTGTTTTTGGCAGCAAATTTTGATTTTAGTTTTAGTCGTAGTCTTTTGAATAGTTTTCACTTCGTTTTAGTCACATTTTAGTCACCTGGAATTAGTCTACTGTATTTTTAGTCGACTAAATGTCATACGATTTTAGTCGACAGTTGATTTAGTCGACTAAAATGTATTTTGACGGGCCTCGTAATGACTGATTTTACACTTAGCCGATCTACACTTAGCCGATCTACAAGCTCACAACGCGCCGCGCTGCGAGCTTGTAGATCGGCTATTTTCAGCATGCAACCAAGTGTAAAATGACTTATACTGGTCCACTAGTCCCTTCTTAACATTTTAGTCTAGTTTTTATTTGTTTGACGAAATTGTCAGTATTTTTAGTCTTAGTTTTAGTCATCATAGCTTAGTTTTCATTTAGTTTCCATTTAGTTTTCGTCAGTGAAAAAAAGTTAGTCGACGAACATTTTTCGTCTTAGTTTTAGTCGACGAAAACAACACTGGCATAAAGGTCCTTACACACTGGCTAGCAGGACAAACAATGTCAAAGTGGTATCACAGATATTTCACATCAAACTATTCCTTTGGTGAAGGCTCATTCATACAGGTTCATGCTTTTATCCAGATCGATCGTACTTGTGACAACAGCATTTGAATAACGTGAATTTGAACGTCAACAGAACAGTGTGTGACTGACCTTTGAGGCGTCCGGTAGAGTTCTTCAGTTGCAGCGCTCCGTCGTGCATCAGTCTCCTCCCTCTGATGAGGTCCTCCTTGGCAAACATCTGACCGCTCTTCATGCACATGATGGACTTACTGTCTGTACGACTGAAAGGTTTACGCCATGGTTAGATACATGTTGGACATTTGACACAAAAATATATTAAAATGTTTTAATACATTTACCGACAGCATTCATTAATCCCTCGATAGCGTATTTCCAAGGTTTTATAGCGCGTAACACTTACTTTGAAGATCCAAATATCCGTAATCGCATGTTGCTGTGAAAAACTGCTGTGTGTGGTATCATGACCGGTTGTTGTTGTCTCGCTCGGCGGTGGAAAAAGCTGACCGCGAGTATCTGCTACAGGCCGTTGAAAACGCTTGTCTGGGCCAGAAACTGCCCCCTCAATGTCCTTTCTGAGATACAGGGCTTTGAAGACAGGGCTTACAATGCAAGTGGATGCGCGCGCATCTCACTCAATGTTTACGCGATAGCTTCATTAGCTACGATACGATCCGAATTAAAACTTGGATTAAAGAATGTAAACCCTGGTTCACGAGAGTCTCGTGTTTGGCGGGCTAGGGTACTAATTTACACCCTCGTGTTCCTCGTTTGTGGCGGGCAGACGGTTATTAACCCGGTCGATGCCAAACTTTGCATACACACTCCCTGGATGCCAACGATGAACCTCTGCCCCGCATTTTCCAGAACGGCCTGTTATAGCGCCACCATGAGGCAGCTTTTCAATTTTTTTACCTAAAACTGCACCGATCTGCGTGAAACGTTGCATGCACACTCCCTAGAGGCCAAGGACAAACCTTTGACCTGCATTTTCCGCATCTGCCTTTTATAGCGCCACCAGGAGGCAGACTTTTGTAAAACACATCTTTTGATATTACTCCTCCAGATTCTGTCCAAAAATCTCACAAATCGTTACACAGTATCTCTATGGTCATGTGCTCAAGTCGGATCTGTCCGATATTTCATATTCCATCCTAATTGGCTATAATTGGCTTTTACAGTTTGCAAGATTGCCCCGTTTTGAACAAAAGCCTCAAATCAGGAACGCAGCATGCAATTTACGTGAAATCTTTCACACATTTTCTTACTAGGCTGAGGAATATATCCCACCCTTTTCACATTGGCCTGTTATAGCGCCACCAACAGGTTGATTTTTGCAAAACACATTTTTGGAACAAAATGCCTCAAATCATCCAATTGCCATCAAAGGCAAACATGTTTATATTACTCCTAAACATTTTGCCAAACATCTCACACATCCTCCTATCCTCCTGGTGGAGACCTGTGCCCAGAAGGGCACTTTTTCTAGTTGATTATTGATTTTCTGAGCCACGTTGAGGTGTTTTACCTGTAGACCTCCCGCAGCCGTCGTTTCTTCTCCTGCTCGTTGACCTTGCTGTCCACCGAGGCGATGATCTCCTTGACGAAGCGCAGGGCGTCTGAAATACTGCTGTAGTCTTCATCTGTATCTGGAGGGAGGACAAGACTCTGTGTTCATACTCACTTCTAAAGTGGACACCTGTCACATTCATCTGGATGTTAGGAACCTTAACCCATTTTGACCTGAGATCAGATTCTAAAAATGTCTTCTACATCCTGACAGTTTTCTGAAAAAGCTATGTTTCTATGTCAGTCGTTCTTCAATTTTTCAAAAATAGCAGACCTACAAGCTCGTAGCGCGCCACTCGGTGGCACGCTATGAGCTTGTAGATCTGCTATTTTTCAATAGCTAAAGCATAACATAATGCTAACACCAAAAGGGGTTCCCGCCCAAAATGGGTTAAATCAACCTAAACGGTTCAACCACTCCACAGTATGACTGATAATGATGCATCTTTTTTTTTTTTTAAAGATTCTTTTTTTTTTGTTGCTTTTCTTCCTTTATTGATAGTTTCAAGTGAAGACAGACAGGAACGAGGGAGAGAGAGAAGGGGAGAAACACGCAGCAAAGGTCATCATGAACGGGACTCGAACATGCGACACGCTGTCAGGCCAGAGCCTATATGTGGCATGCGCCTGGACCACTAGGCCAGCGGGCACCCCATAATGATGCATCTTTTAAAGCTGGAAGGTTCATATTGACAGGTCCATACAAAGCATCTTTATTTGAAGACAAACCGTTACATTAAATATCTTTGCTGAAGAGCTCGTTGAGGGTTTTGTTGGTATATAACCCATTCTGGGCGGGAACCCCTTTTGGTGTTTTAACTAAGCATTATGTTATACTTTAGCTATTGAAAAATAGCAGATCTACAAGCTCATAGCACGCCACCGAGTGGCGCGCTACGAGCTTGTAGGTCTGCTATTTTTAAAAGATCGTAAAAATGCGGCACAAATCTTTGAATATATATTCTTTCAGAGCGAACGTTTTTTTTATTTCGACGTCAGGCCTAAATGGGTTAGTCAATGAAAAAAAAGAAGAAATCTCTAATCAAAGAGATGAGTGAGTAGCTATGAGTGAACACTAAACCCAGAAGGTAGGCTACCTTTAGTGTGCTGGAGGATCCTCTGGATGAGAACAGGGTACTATGAGTGAACACTAAACCCAGAAGGTAGGTAGTGTGCTGGAGGATCCTCTGGATGAGAACAGGGTACTATGAGTGAACACTAAACAGAAGGTAGGCTACCTTTAGTGTGCTGGAGGATCCTCTGGATGAGAACAGGGTACTATGAGTGAACACTAAACAGAAGGTAGGCTACCTTTAGTGTGCTGGAGGATCCTCTGGATGAGAACAGGGTACTATGAGTGAACACTAAAGACAGAAGGTAGGCTACCTTTAGTGTGCTGGAGGATCCTCTGGATGAGAACAGGGTACTATGAGTGAACACTAAAGACAGAAGGTAGGCTACCTTTAGTGTGCTGGAGGATCCTCTGGATGAGAACAGGGTACTTGGTGATTACCTTTAGTGTGCTGGAGGATCCTCTGGATGAGAACAGGGTACTTGGTGATTACCTTTAGTGTGCTGGAGGATCCTCTGGATGAGAACAGGGTACTTGGTGATTCTCTGAGTGACCAGCAGGATGCACTCTGGGATACTGAGCCTGCGCACGATACTGCTGCTCATGATCTTCTGCAAATCAAACACACACACCTGGTTACATTATGTGACAGTGTCATCTACATTCTGATATAGATGTATTGTCACCGCATTCCTGTTTATGGCAGTGAGTCAAGGGAGTGTACCTACATCGACTGTCTTTAACTTCTCACTTGTGTTTGGGATCTTTGTATGTAGTGTATCAGAGTCCTCTGTTCAAAAGGGGTATTCATATGTATTATGTATGTAATTTTGATGAGGCCTATAGTGAGCCATTGTTAGACAGATTTCAGCACACAGCGGGGAGCCTGGGATCAAACCGGAAAACCTTTACCATTCCCCAAGCTTGTATGTCAGTTATTTCTGCATTATCTTTATTACATTATGTCAGTAATTTCTTTGTATATTTAAGTCATATTTGCCCGAGTGTCCCTACCTTGATGAAAACTGTGACCAGCGAGTGTCCCTACCTTGATGAAAACTGTGACGAGCGAGTGTCCCTACCTTGATGAAAACTGTGACGAGCGAGTGTCCCTACCTTGATGAAAACTGTGACCAGCGAGTGTCCCTACCTTGATGAAAACTGTGACGAGCGAGTGTCCCTACCTTGATGAGAACTGTGACGAGCAAGTGTCCCTACCTTGATGAAAACTGTGACCAGCGAGTGTCCCTACCTTGATGAGAACTGTGAGGAGCGAGTGTCCCTACCTTGATGAAAACTGTGACGAGCGAGTGTCCCTACCTTGATGAAAACTGTAACCAGCGAGTGTCCCTACCTTGATGAAAACTGTGACGAGCGAGTGTCCCTACCTTGATGAGAACTGTGACGAGCGAGTGTCCCTACCTTGATGAAAACTGTGACCAGCGAGTGTCCCTACCTTGATGAAAACTGTGAGGAGCGAGTGTCCCTACCTTGATGAAAACTGTGAGGAGCGAGTGTCCCTACCTTGATGAAAACTGTGACCAGCGAGTGTCCCTACCTTGATGAAAACTGTGATGAGCGAGAGTCCCTACCTTGATGAAAACTGTGATGAGCGAGTGTCCCTACCTTGATGAAAACTGTGAGGAGCGAGTGTCCCTACCTTGATGAAAACTGTGACGAGCGAGTGTCCCTACCTTGATGACAACTGTGACGAGCGAGCGTCCCTACCTTGATGAACACTGTGATGAGCAAGTGTCCCTACCTTGATGAAAACTGTGACTAGCGAGCGTCCCTACCTTGATGAAAACTGTGACGAGCGAGCGTCCCTACCTTGATGAAAGCCTGGAAGCGCTTGTCTTTGGCCAGGAGCTCCTTGTAGAGGTTGACCGCTTCGTTGTGACGGCTGCAGAACTTCCCGTAGACCTTCTTCATGCGCTCGGCGTTGCAGCCTGAGAACTGAAGAGCAACACAATGATGCTTCTCCTATCACACCAGTGATATAACTACTCAAGTACTGTACCTAAGTTGAGTACAATTAAGTACAATGTTGAGGTATTTTCTTTTTTTTACTTTATTCAGTACATTTTCAATACTTTTAGATCTACCCTACTACATCTCAAAAGAAAACATTGTCCTTTTACTCCACTACAATTATACGAAAAGTTACTAGATTTTGATTATTACAAAAACACACTTCAACTGTGTGTGTGTGTGTATATATATATATATATATATATATATATATATTAAGGCTGTCAAAGTTAACGCGTTAATCGTGCGTTAACTCAACGTCCTTTTAACGGCGTTAATTTAATTAACGCGCGATTAACGCACGGTGAAGTTTGACAGAACGGTTGAGAGACGCATGCATCTGAATGCAGGCAGGCAGATTCCAATAGCCCCGCCTCTCTCTCACCCCCCCCCCCCCCCCACTCTCTCTCTCTACCATTCCCACACTCAGTCCGGACTCCGGACCGTCAGTACTATAGGGCTGCGCACTGGACAGTTGAGCTGTGAGCAGAGGCTGAATGCCTCCGTTCGGCTCGTTATTAATTAATTTGCTTCACAATGTGTTAGATCAGAAGCTCTTTGAAGTGGGCATTGGGCAAAAGCAAAACTCTGGCAGTTTTGGTTGACAAACATAGTTAGTTAGTTGTGGAAGCTTGATGCTAATCATGCTACACAGACCATGCTAATGAGTGCTAAAGCTAATGTTGACATGCAGGAGAGAGAGGGGCAGGGGCTCTCGTGTGGGTGTGTGTGTGTGTGTGAGTGTGTGTTGAGTTTATGATTTTGTTTCCCTCTTCCATGGCATTTGCAATAAAGCAAGCATTCTCCCATGTTGAGTATTTAAAACTTGAAAAGACCACCAGTGGTCCCTGAGGGGATTCCAGGTGGCCCACAGCTAAATGATGGAGGGTTGGTAACCAAATGAACCCTTATAGATCTTTAACTCTCAAGAGTTGAATAATTGTTAAACAAATGCATTACTTAAAGTTAATTTACAAGAAGTCTACACAATTAGAGAACTTAGAAAAAATGTTATTTTGATCAACATACAGCCTGTTATCTCTCCTAATGGTACCAACATCAATATAGTTCTTTAGTTTGGGTCTGGAAGGCTAAATGTCATCAAATGGTGGTCCGTGGCTCAAATGCATAATAAATAATGGACCTTGATATGAAAAATCTTGAAAACCACTGATTTAAGGTATATTTAGAACGGATAAAAAATATGCGATTAATTTGCGATTAATCGGCGATTAACTATGGGCAATCATGCGATTAATCGCGATTAAATATTTTAATCGACTGACAGGCCTAATATATATATATATATATATATATGTGTGTGTGTGTGTGTGTGTGTCACAGTATGATTGGAAAACCAATTGGATTGAAAAAGGTGCACTCGGTTTCTCCCTTTCTCCCCACGACAAGAAATGGCGTCTCAGGAGGCTAGGGGGGGGGGGGAAGCCCCCTAGACTCCGAGACGCCATTTCTTGTCGTCTCCAAACAAGAACTCACGCGGGAGGTGAAATCGAAGAAAAAGAGCACTCCATTTTCAATCTGACAGGTTTTTCAATCGTACTGTGTAACATATATATATATGTGTTTTTATAGACGCTGTACAAGCTTCTCTCACCTGGTTGACGAGGACGTCTCCGATGCCGTGGATGAGGAAGCTGCTGTCGCCTCGCCCCTCGGCCTGCGACGCTCGCTTCCGCTCCAGCAGCAGCGTGAGGAAGTTTGTGTGCACCTCTGACAGCTCCTCTAGCATGGGGAACACCTAGGGCAACACAAAGGCATAGCTAAATACGTCTGACAGCTCCTCTATCATGGGGAACACCTAGGGCAACACAAAGACATAGCTAAATACGTCTGACAGCTCCTCTAGCATGGGGAACACCTAGGGCAACACAAAGGCATAGCTAAATACGTCTGACAGCTCCTCTATCATGGGGAACGCCTAGGGCAACACAAAGACATAGATAAATACGTCTGACAGCTCCTCTGGCATGGGGAACACCTAGGGCAACACAAACAGCTCCTCTAGCATGGGGAACACCTAGGGCAACACAAAGGCTTAGAGAAATACGTCTGACAGCTCCTCTAGCATGGGGAACACCTAGGGCAACACAAAGGCTTAGATAAATATGTCTGACAGCTCCTCTAGCATGGGGAACACCTAGGGCAACACAAAGGCTTGTAGAAATATGTCTGACAGCTCCTCTAGCATGGGGAACACCTAGGGCAACACAAAGGCTTGTAGAAATATGTCTGACAGCTCCTCTAGCATGGGGAACACCTAGGGCAACACAAACAGCTCCTCTAGCATGGGGAACACCTAGGGCAACACAAACAGCTCCTCTAGCATGGGGAACACCTAGGGCAACACAACGGTTTAGAGAAATACGTCTGACAGCTCCTCTAGCATGGGGAACACCTAGGGCAACACAACGGTTTAGAGAAATACGTCTGACAGCTCCTCTAGCATGGGGAACACCTAGGGCAACACAACGGTTTAGAGAAATACGTCTGACAGCTCCTCTAGCATGGGGAACACCTAGGGCAACACAACGGTTTAGAGAAATACGTCTGACAGCTCCTCTAGCATGGGGAACACCTAGGACAACACAACGGTTTAGAGAAATACGTCTGACAGCTCCTCTAGCATGGGGAACACCTAGGGCAACACAACGGTTTAGAGAAATACGTCTGACAGCTCCTCTAGCATGGGGAACACCTAGGGCAACACAACGGTTTAGAGAAATACGTCTGACAGCTCCTCTAGCATGGGGAACACCTAGGGCAACACAACGGTTTAGAGAAATACGTCTGACAGCTCCTCTAGCATGGGGAACACCTAGGACAACACAAAGGCTTACAGAAATACGTCTGACAGCTCCTCTAGCATGGGGAACACCTAGGGCAACACAAAGGCTTACAGAAATACGTCTGACAGCTCCTCTAGCATGGGGAACACCTAGGACAACACAAAGGCTTACAGAAATACGTCTGACAGCTCCTCTAGCATGGGGAACACCTAGGACAACACAAAGGCTTACAGAAATACGTCTGACAGCTCCTCTAGCATGGGGAACACCTAGGGCAACACAAAGGATTAGAGAAATACGTCTGACAGCTCCTCTAGCATGGGGAACACCTAGGGCAACACAAAGTCATAGCTAAATACGTCTGACAGCTCCTCTAGCATGGGGAACACCTAGGACAACACAAAGGCTTACAGAAATACGTCTGACAGCTCCTCTAGCATGGGGAACACCTAGGGCAACACAAAGGCTTACAGAAATACGTCTGACAGCTCCTCTAGCATGGGGAACACCTAGGACAACACAAAGGCTTACAGAAATACGTCTGACAGCTCCTCTAGCATGGGGAACACCTAGGACAACACAAAGGCTTACAGAAATACGTCTGACAGCTCCTCTAGCATGGGGAACACCTAGGGCAACACAAAGGATTAGAGAAATACGTCTGACAGCTCCTCTAGCATGGGGAACACCTAGGGCAACACAAAGTCATAGCTAAATACGTCTGACAGCTCCTCTATCATGGGGAACACCTAGGGCAACACAAAGTCATAGCTAAATACGTCTGACAGCTCCTCTAGCATGGGGAACACCTAGGGCAACACAAAGTCATAGCTAAATACGTCTGACAGCTCCTCTAGCATGGGGAACACCTAGGGCAACACAAAGGATTAGAGAAATACGTCTGACAGCTCCTCTAGCATGGGGAACACCTAGGGCAACACAAAGGCTTAGGGAAATATGTCTGACAGCTCCTCTAGCATGGGGAACACCTAGGGCAACACAGAGGCTTAGAGAAATACGTCTGACAGCTCCTCTAGCATGGGGAACACCTAGGACAACACAAAGGCTTAGGGAAATATGTCTGACAGCTCCTCTAGCATGGGGAACACCTAGGGCAACACAAAGACATAGAGAAATACGTCTGACAGCTCCTCTAGCATGGGGAACACCTAGGGCAACACAGCTCCTTTAGCATGGGGAACACCTAGGGCAACACAAACAGCTCCTCTAGCATGGGGAACACCTAGGGCAACACAAACAGCTCCTCTAGCATGGGGAACACCTAGGGCAACACAGCTCCTCTAGCATGGGGAACACCTAGGGCAACACAAACAGCTCCTCTAGCATGGGGAACACCTAGGGCAACACAGCTCCTCTAGCATGGGGAACACCTAGGGCAACACAGCTCCTCTAGCATGGGGAACACCTAGGGCAACACAAAGGCATAGAGAAATAGTGTCCATGTGTATGTTGGCTTTATTGCGACGGTAGGTCACATTTACTGTGAAAACCTGCATTTCCGTGTGTCACGTTGCGCCACCAAATATGGTCACGCCTTGAGACACCACGCCTCTATATATGGTCATCTCCATATATGAAGATCAGGACACTGACCTCATCTAACCCTGGATAACCATACATGGAGAAGACTGGATCATCACCTAGATCTGCATTTATGGAGCCGGCCAGCAACTCTACATCTGACCTCAAACCTCAAACCCTTAGATCTCCATATATGGAGCTGACCTGTTCTGACATTCCATATGTTGATCTGACCTCATCAAACCCTGTACACTCAAGACACGCTCCATATACAGTATGGCCAGTACAGAATTCATTACATATGTTGATCTGACCCCCCCATGCCAAAGCGCCAGCGCTCGCCCAGCAGTCTGCCGTCACCCAGGCGGATGGATGTGTGCTTCTCGCCCTCAGGGCGTCTTACTGCTAAATAAATAAGAATAGTGAGGAGGAGAGTGCATGTGTGTGTGTGTGTGTGTGTGTGTTAGGGCATTAAGCAACTAGTCGACTAGTTTACTAATCGACTAGTAAATCCACTAGTCGACCGTGTTGGTACTAGTTGACTAGTTGATAAGAAAAGAAAAAGAAAGTTTATATATTTATTTTTTTTCCCGATTTTGTAGGCCTCAAGATCAGGTAGATTATAGTTATAGTCACCATGTACACAGTTTTTCAATGTACAAATATTTATTTAAAAAAAAAAAAAGGTTTATTTTTATTTTACATAATAGGTAGTTAAACAACTAGTCGACTAGTCGACTAGTAAACTAGGCAACTAGTCAACTAGTAAAAATTACTAGAAGTGAATGCCCTAGTGTGTGTGTGTGTGTGTGTGTGTGTGTGTGTGTGTGTGTGTGTGTGTGTCTAGGAGTTACCTTGTCCAGAGTGTGAGAGTCCAGCTGTAGCTCTTTCTGAATGCCTTTGTAGTAAACGTCAGCCATTATCCTCAGCGTCCTCACATGATGGAACTCTGTCTGGTACAGCTCTGTTAATGACAACAACATACCAGTTACAATATGAACTCTGTCTGGTACAGCTCTGTTAATGACAACATACCAGTTACAATATGAACTCTGTCTGGTACAGCTCTGTTAATGACAACATACCAGCTACAATATGAACTCTGTCTGGTACAGCTCTGTTAATGACAACATACCAGCTACAATATGAACTCTGTCTGGTACAGCTCTGTTAATGACAACATACCAGTTACAATATGAAGTCTGTCTGGTACAGCTCTGTTAATGACAACATACCAGCTACAATATGAACTCTGTCTGGTACAGCTCTGTTAATGACAACATACCAGCTACAATATGAACTCTGTCTGGTACAGCTCTGTTAATGACAACATACCAGCTACAATATGAACTCTGTCTGGTACAGCTCTGTTAATGACAACATTCCAGTTACAATATGAACTCTGTCTGGTACAGCTCTGTTAATGACAACATACCAGCTACAATATGAACTCTGTCTGGTACAGCTCTGTTAATGACAACATACCAGTTACAATATGAACTCTGTCTGGTACAGCTCTGTTAATGACAACATACCAGTTACAATATGAACTCTGTCTGGTACAGCTCTGTTAATGACAACAACATACCAGTTACAATATGAAGTCTGTCTGGTACAGCTCTGTTAATGACAACATACCAGCTACAATATGAACTCTGTCTGGTACAGCTCTGTTAATGACAACAACATACCAGTTACAATATGAACTCTGTCTGGTACAGCTCTGTTAATGACAACATACCAGTTACAATATGAACTCTGTCTGGTACAGCTCTGTTAATGACAACATACCAGTTACAATATGAAGTCTGTCTGGTACAGCTCTGTTAATGACAACATACCAGCTACAATATGAAGTCTGCCTGGTACAGCTCTGTTAATGACAACATACCAGTTACAATATGAAGTCTGCCTGGTACAGCTCTGTTAATGACAACATACCAGTTACAATATGAACTCTGTCTGGTACAGCTCTGTTAATGACAACATACCAGCTACAATATGAAGTCTGCCTGGTACAGCTCTGTTAATGACAACATACCAGTTACAATATGAAGTCTGCCTGGTACAGCTCTGCCCCTTTTGGTGTTAGCATTATGTTATGCTTTAGCTATTTTAACAACTGACATAGAAACATAGCTTTTTCAGAAAACTGTCATTTTCAAACAGACATTTTTTTAATCTGATCTCAGGCGGTGGCTTTGAAGATGAATAAATATGTGTTTTACCATAAATTACATCTTGTCTCTTGACTTCATCTTTCTTGTGAAGTTTCAGGAACTTCTTGTCCACTGTGGCGCTCCAAGAATCTAGCTCCAGATCTTTAAGTTCACACTCAAACTCTCCCATGAGCTGGTTGTCCATCATCTCTGTACCTGAAGACGCACACGCACACACACACACACACACACACACACACACACACACACACACACACACACACACACACACACACACACACACACACACACACACACACACACACACAGATGAAGTCCAGGAATCTCCTTCATGATCTCGGACTCCAAAATCAAACTCCTTATATCAACCTTGTGCGTACTGTATGTGTACAGTGTGTGTGTGTGTGTGTGTGTGTGTGTGTGTGTGTGTGCGTGCGTGCGTGCGTGCGTGTGTGCGTGCGTGCGTGCGTGCGTGCGTGCGTGCGTGCGTGCGGTATCCTACCTTCATCGGTCAGTGACTCCGTAGAGGCGTTGACTTTGCTTCCCTTATGAAGCGAGTCAGTGGATTGAGAGAGAAACTTCAGGCCTTTCAGAGGGACCTCATCAAGCCTGGACCAGATAGAGATGGAGGAGAACAACATTGTTAGAAAACATCAGACATTTCCGGGAAACATCATCTAACTTAACGTTAGATAAACTAATTTAGCTGGGGACCCCCCCCCCCCCCCCCCCCCCCTTCCCCGTGGGGAACCCCCTCCTTAACCCATTTAGGCCTGACGTCGAAATTTAAAAAATGTCTTTTTAAAATATATTTTTCTGAAAAACCTCATGTTTCTATATCAGTGGTTCTCAATATTTCAAAATATGTTGTTCCAGGGACACCCCAGAAGCAAAGATTTGAGTTAAAAACTGAAACTCTGAATGAATATATATTCAAAGATTTCAGGCACATTTTCACGATTTTTCAAAAATAGCAGACCTACAAGTTCATAGCGCGGCACTCGGTGCCGCGCTATGAACTTGTAGATCTGCTATTTTTCAATAGCTAAAGCATAACATAAGTTAAAACACCAAAAGGGGTTCCCGCCCAAAATGGGTTAAGGACCCCTGACCCCCCACTGGTCTCTAGCGTGCGTTGTTTCTCACCCTGCTATGTTGCTGGTGGAGATGCTCTTGGACTCACCCTGCTATGTTGCTGGTGGAGATGCTCTTGGACTCACCCTGCTATGTTGCTGGTGGAGATGCTCTTGGACTCACCCTGCTATGTTGCTGGTGGAGATGCTCTTGGACTCACCCTGCTATGTTGCTGGTGGAGATGCTCTTGGACTCACCCTGCTATGTTGCTGGTGGAGATGCTCTTGGACTCACCCTGCTATGTTGCTGGTGGAGATGCTCTTGGCCAGGTTGCTGTGCGTGTTGAAGGACAGGATGCCGGGGGGGTTCCTCCGTGGGAACACCACCGAGGACAGCTGCTCGTCTGGGCTGGGCAGCGCCGACGACCAGCGCTCACGACTCGACGACGTGGAGGAGGTGGAGGACGCTGACGATGTAGCTGTTGATATGAACACAAACAGCTGTTAATATGAACACAAACAGCTGTTATGGCCGCGGCCTTCAACCCTTCTCATATAAAAGGCCCATTATTTATTCTGCATTTGAGCCACACAGACCTAACCTGACTCCGCCAGATGGGGCAGCAGAGAGTACACTGGGTTCCCCCCTCCTGCTCCCATCTGGGAACTCTCAGGCAGACTTGATGCCCGGCCACAAAACGGCCTGGCCAATCAGCAGCAGCTAGAGGCGGGATAGCTGCTGCTGATTGGCCAGGCCGTTAGATGAGATTTTAGCCTTGCAGACCCAAAACTATAAAGAATATGTCCACATTTCGTCCATACTATATTGATGTTGGTACCATAGGAGAGAGAGCAGGCAAACGTTGCTCAAAATACAAATTCTTCTGCATTCTCTAATTGTGTAGACGTCTTGTTAATTAACTTAACACCGTTTTTAGCACCGGAATGTTTCTAAATATAGGCGCTAGAGTGCCCAGCAGAGGAGGCAGATTTGACTCTGAAAAGCCCAGCACAAGGTATTGCCTAGCAACAGGAGCTGTCAACAAAATAGATCTTAGCGATCCGATTTATACCTAAACGCGTCTCCAGACGTCTTGGGCCTCCTACGGGTGTAATTATAAAGACGTCTGTAGACGTTTCGGGCAAAATAAAGTAATGCAGTTAAGAACTCTTGAGAGTGTAAAATGAATCCAAAGGGACCCGTAAGGGTCATGTCGCACCTAGACACAGGACTTGAAATAAAATCTTTGACCTGATGGTCAAGATTCAATTCATCCCCTGAGCAAGAAGCAGGCTCAATGGTCATCCCCGTGTGAAATGAGTGGTGTAACTCCGTGTGGGGGTCCCCGGAAGTTCCAGACCCACAGGACATACAGACCCCCAGGAACACACCATGCTGTTTTCGTGCTCAGACCCAGCCAGCCACCCAGCC
The DNA here is from genome assembly GCF_951216825.1 of Electrona antarctica. Classification (NCBI taxonomy): domain Eukaryota; kingdom Metazoa; phylum Chordata; class Actinopteri; order Myctophiformes; family Myctophidae; genus Electrona; species Electrona antarctica. The sequence goes on along the minus strand of NC_136810.1, from coordinate 8,042,115 downwards.
ACCCACACACATAGCTCCGTAAGGGAGTGGTTGCACCACTCAAAAAAAATAAAATAAAATAAAATAAAAGTTCTGCACTTGTTGTGATTTAAGGTGTTGTGTGTGTGCTTGTGGTCTTACATTTGCTCCTCATGTTAACAGCTGACCCCGGAACAGCTTCTGGCACCAATGACTGCTACGAAACATGAATGAAGAGAGATTATAGACAGCATGATATAGACAGTAAGCTCTTGTCCATACAGTAGCGTCTCCTTAATGTTATTATGATACAAAAAAATATGTTTTAGTTACTCCACTGCGCCTTCTACAGATCTTCCCATCCCGTTCTTTTTGTATTATTGCAGCAGTCTTAATCCCCTCTACAGTGAACAGAATGTGCTCTGGCTCGCCTCATTACTCTAGATACGGACCGAGGAGTGACTGTAATAATGATCCTTTCACAGAGAAAAGCAATGAACCGTTTAATCAAAACAATGCAATCTCAGTGATGTCACCAGGGAAATCTGACAGGAACGGCATGGTTTATTGCGTGTGTGTGTGCGTGTGCGTGTGCGTGTGCGTGTGCGTGCGTGCGTGCGTGCGTGCGTGCGTGCGTGCGTGCGTGCGTGCGTGCGTGCGTGCGTGCGTGCGTGCGTGCGTGCCACACCTACCTTGTTCATTCTGCTCTTTGCACACGCAGACAGGCTTTCTCTGCAGCTCTTATGCACATGAGCACCACAGTCTGCAAACAAACAACACGTGCAGCAGGTCAACATGTTGAAGAAACACATTCTCATTCTAAGCATGGTTATTTTGACATGTGTCATGCCTGTACTGTATGCATGAGACCGTGTTCATGTACTGTATGCATGAGACCGTGTTCATGTACTGTATGCATGAGACCGTGTTCATGTACTGTATGCATGAGACCGTGTTCATGTACTGTATGCATGAGACCGTGTTCATGTACTGTATGCATGAGACCGTGTTCATGTACTGTATGCATGAGACCGTGTTCATGTACTGTATGCATGAGACCGTGTTCATGTATGTTACAGTACTGCATTGAGGAAGAAGGGGGGGAAACAGAAAGACAGAAGACATGGCCGATGATGCCGATAATGACAAAGAACTTGAATAGCTGGGAAAGTCACAGCCCATTAACCCATTTTAGGCGGGAACCCCTTAGCATTATGTTATGCTTTAGCTATTGAAAAATAGCAGACCTACAAGCTCATAGCGCGCCACCGAGTGGCGCGCTATGAGCTTGTAGGTCTGCTATTTTTGAAAAATCGAAGAACGACTGACATAGAAACATAGCTTTTTCAGAAAACTGTCAGGATGTAGAAGACATTTTTAGAATCTGATCTCAGGTCAGAATGGGTTAATCAGACTACTGTATGGGGTCTGTTCGCCGTTCACAGGAATTATTGACGTTAAAACAGTCACCAGAATGGAACTAAACCTGTCTCCCCGTTATGCCAGCGTTAAAAACGGCAAAAGGTGAACTAACATAGTTTACTTTTAAGTTCTTATTTATCGGTGTCACAATGGAGGGCTAGGTTTGAGGAATCACTGATCTACACCAACCACCGTCAGTGCTGGGACGTACATGTGTGAATCGTCCCTGGATGCAATCTTTTTTTTTTTGTGGCTTTTGCCTTTATTTTATATTTTGTATGGAGGGACAGACAGTAGGCTGACAGGAAATGGGGAGAGAGATGGGGGGGTGACATGCAGTAAAGGCCGCCGGGATCGGGAGTCGAACCCGCGGCACACTGCCAGACTGGATTACCAGCCAAGGTGCCTGGACCACTGAGCCATGGCCCAGTCCCCTGGATGCAATCTTACTGGCACAAAAAACGAGAGAAGCTGGAGCGTGGTCCTTGTGTGGACCACACAATTAAAACGTATCGGAGTCAAACGCCTCTTACCAGCAAAATGGCTGAACAGTACTTCAACAATTGCACTAGTGGTGCTACATGGATAAAATGTTAATAAGAATCCCACCTTAACACTTTTTTTTGCCCAGGAATCTTTCAGAATAAAGTGCTCAGCAGATGGGCAGATTTTACTCTGAAAAGCCACGCCCCCCAAAACTGAGAAGTATAATGTTCCATTACTACCTTGCGTTATGTTGTCTGATCTCTATTTAGAAGCGTTAATATTCCAAACGAGATGCTTGGTTAAGTCAGAAATTAAGACGTTCGGATCAAAACCATGGAGAGCGACGTAGATTCAGAGAAAATAGACAGATTTGTCGGGCTGTAAACGAGGAGGTGAACGGCTGTAAACGAGGAGGTGAACGGCTGTAAACGAGGAGGTGAACGGCTGTAAACGAGGAGGTGAACGGCTGTAAACGAGGAGGTGAACGGCTGTAAACGAGGAGGTGAACGGCTGTAAACGAGGAGGTGAACGGCTGTAAACGAGGAGGTGAACGGCTGTAACCGAGGAGGTGAACGGCTGTAAACGAGGAGGTGAACGGCTGTAAACGAGGAGGTGAACGGCTGTAAACGAGGAGGTGAACGGCTGTAAACGAGGAGGTGAACGGCTGTAAACGAGGAGGTGAACGGCTGTAAACGAGGAGGTGAACGGCTGTAAACGAGGAGGTGAACGGCTGTAAACGAGGAGGTGAACGGCTGTAAACGAGGAGGTGAACGGCTGTAACCGAGGAGGTGAACGGCTGTAAACGAGGAGGTGAACGGCTGTAAACGAGGAGGTGAACGGCTGTAAACGAGGAGGTGAACGGCTGTAACCGAGGAGGTGAACGGCTGTAAACGAGGAGGTGAACGGCTGTAAACGAGGAGGTGAACGGCTGTAAACGAGGAGGTGAACGGCTGTAAACGAGGAGGTGAACGGCTGTAAACGAGGAGGTGAACGGCTGTAAACGAGGAGGTGAACGGCTGTAAACGAGGAGGTGAACGGCTGTAAACGAGGAGGTGAACGGCTGTAAACGAGGAGGTGAACGGCTGTAACCGAGGAGGTGAACGGCTGTAAACGAGGAGGTGAACGGCTGTAAACGAGGAGGTGAACGGCTGTAAACGAGGAGGTGAACGGCTGTAAACGAGGAGGTGAACGGCTGTAAACGAGGAGGTGAACGGCTGTAAACGAGGAGGTGAACGGCTGTAAACGGAGGAGGTGAACTGCGCAAAACATGGCAGAGAGCGCTGCACAGGGCGTTGGTTTTATATCATTAAAAATGACCGTAAGACGTCCCCACAGAACCTGTTAAACATGCTCTCTTTGAGACTGTGTTTGTGTCTGTGTGTTTCTGGGAAAACAATTATTCTGCACTATTGCTGAAGAACAACACTACTTTGTTATGAATATTGTTGCTGCGTGTTATCTTAGTAAACCTTAACAGTTATACAGTATGAAGTGACCGTTCCAGAAGGGCCCCATGGGCCACGCACGCACGCACGCACGCACGCACGCACGCACGCACGCACGCAGGTTAAAGTTAAAAGATTGAACACATATTTTGAAAAAATACAAATGAAAAACATAACTGGAACATCTGTGAGACAAATAAATATGCCAAACATGTGGTGCTAAGGTGCTTCAGACCGGTCTCGTTTGTTTTGTGTGCGTGGGTGTGTGTGTGTGTGTGTGTGTGTGTGTGTGTGTGTGTGTGTGTTTACTATTTGCATGCATGCTTGTGCTTTACTTTAATTCCCCTTTTCCGTGAGAACAGACGAGGTGAAACAAAGGCTCTTTTCAAAGAACTCTCACGTTAAAGGAGAATATGTCAGCTCTGTCAGAATAGCAGCTGGTAACGGCTTCTGATGGCAGACAAGGCTGGCTGCTTCTTACAGAGCACTCTTGGAGGACCACTTTGTTTTTTGTTGACCCCTTTTGGTGTTATTATGTTATGCTTTAGCAGATCTACAAGCTCATAGCGCTCCACTCGGTGGCGCGCTATGCCCCTCCCCCCCTCTCTCTCATTAGCAGGCAACAGTGCAGCACAGCATCTCTCTGTCTCTGTTTCTGGCACAACAGCGCCACTTTTGCCGCTACTCATAGTCACATAGCAACACACATAGTCACATACCTAGGTTAACACGGACAAGTCACATACCTAGGTTAACACGGACAAGTCACATACCTAGGTTAACACGGACATTGCTGTTCCTTGGAGTGGTTGCACCACTCAAAAAAAACGATGGATTTTGTTTTGCCGTCGATTCGTTGATACAGTAGCCTACTGTATGTAAGTATGAAAGAATTTGCCCTACTTTTTGTCCATGACAGAGAAGCCGTCTTAAAACACAGACCACTGTGAACTTCTTTCTGGTCAGCTGAGGCTCTCATCGCCCACTGTCCTTAAAGCCCACTCCATCTTCACACACACAGACCAGCCGGTTGTCTGAGTGAGGACAGACTATAGAACAATACACTCAGTATCTCCCTTCTGTGGACACACACACACACACACACACACACACACACACACACACACACACACACGGTTGTCGGTTTCTGCCTTTCTCTCTCTTGTACACCATGTACAGTATATCTCAATGTGTATCAAACAGGAAGTTTGTCTCTACAGCAACAGTGCTCATGCAGCTGTGTCATGGACAGTTACGCACACAGGCGCGCGCACACACACACACACACACACACACACACACACACACACACACACACACACACACACACACACACACACACACACACACACACACACACACACACACACACACACACACACACACACACACACACACACACACACACACACACACACACACACACACACACACACACACACACACACACAGAGAGTGAGTACAGAGTGATGCAACAGGTTGTAAGAGTCAGGGAGTGGATGAATGGGCAGACAGCCACTCCTCTCCCCTGCTCCTCTCACCAAGTGGTGAGATGTTTTCAGTGGACAAAGTGAAAACAAACATGAGATCTGTGCTCCATACAGTCCTCCTCACTCACTGTTAACCGTCCTAACCACATCAACAACAAACATTATGCCAAAAAAGCCAATCTACAAGCTGACCGACACGTCATGAGCTTTAAGCTTGGTTGTTTTCAGCAAAATATATGGTTTTGGCAAACAAGGTTAATCCACCCGACAGTGACAATATACCTGTGAGGTTTAAAAGTTGTTAAAGACGGTGAAATGGTTAATTTGGGCATTTAAAAAAAAAGTTTCAGCCTGAAACGGCAGGCTCCGAGTTTCTGAACCAATCAGAGCGTTGCATCCCTTCAGGCGATGGGGAAGGAAAACAAAAAAGTGAAACATGGAGATAAGATCTTTCTGCCCGGCAGCAGTGACACTGTACAGTAACCTCATTATGATATTATATGAAGTTATTCTAGGTTTGTGGTTCAGTTGAGTCACTTCCTCTCTACTCACACAAGTTTCCCAGGATTACCATACGTAGCTAGGACTGACAGACACATGTGTTAGTCAGTCATGGACACATCATGGATTACTTGTGGTGTACAGAAATGGAACTCTGACAGGTCAGAAAGGGCGCCGCCCTAGTGGCCACAGCCAGGGGTGGAAAGTAACCAAAAGTACATTTACTCAAGTTCTTGAGGTACATTACTTGAGAATGTCCATTTTTGCAATCCTTTATACTTCTACTCCACTACATCTTTTATATGAAATATTCAAGACTATTAACACACTATTAACACACATATTGACAGCTTGTAGATCCACTATTTTCACTTCAATGGAATTTAAATGACTGAAATCAGTGGTGGAGACTAATGGACTTTAATCCATGTCCACCACTGGTCAGCAGAAAAGAAGAAGATGCTTTGTGGAGGGATGGACGACGAACAGACGTCTATATTAACCCATTTTGGGTGGGAACCCCTTTTGGTGTTAGCATTATGTTATGCTTTAGCTATTGAAAAATAGCAGATCTACAAGCTCGTAGCGCGCCACCGAGTGGCGCGCTATGAGCTTGTAGATCTGCTATTTTTGAAAAATCGAAGAATGACTGACATAGAAAAATAGCTTTTTCAGAAAACTGTCAGGATGTAGAAGACATTTTTAGAATGTGATCTCAGGTCAAAATGGGTTAAATACCGTAATAAAGTCGTTGGGTAAACTACACGCTAAAAACAAGTAAGACAACATCACACTCAGATCTCACTGTAGCAGGACGTCTCTACAAAACCAAAATTAGTACCTTCTTACACCAGAGACCAAAGTCAGAGACTTGTAGCGTGAGAACGGCTTGTGTTGAACACACCCATGTGTTGATATTCAAATGAATACGTTGTAAACGACCCAGCATGGATGCGCTGGGCTGCTCTCCGACAGGAATAGAAACACTGTAGAACTGGGTCACAGGTCAAATCTGTGACCACTCTTCATTTCGTCGACTATTACAGAAAATGTTTGTTCGACAACCCTTTTTCACTGACGAAAACTAAAAAAAAACTAAGAAATGATGACAAAAATTATGACTAAATATGCGAAACTAGACAAATGTTAGTGACGGCCTGATAGAGAAGTAGTCAAAATAGTCATTTTATGCTTGGCTGCCCGTAGGTGTCACGCTCCGAAAATAGCCGATCTACAAGCTCACAACACGGCGACTATTTTTGGCACAGAGCTAAGTATAAATCAGGCATTATGACACACGATCAAGGCCCGACAAAATCTTTTTTTGTCGACTATATCAACTGTAGATTTTGTCGACTAAAATCAAATAATATTTAGACAGACGTTGTCCTGTAACTGTGAAGTGGGGGGAGACAGACGTTGTGGGCAACTAGAAACGTCTGTCTCGTTGTTACTGTGTTTTGCTCTTTCTCAAGGCTGCATTTCAACCAGAAGAACCACACACTTAACTGGAAGTGAGATCAGCGAATAATAAAGAAACCGAATCGTGCAGCAATGATGCCTTCATGTTGGAGTAGGAGGAGGAGGAGGAGGAGGAGGAGGAGGAGGGGGAGGATGAGGAGGAGGGGGAGGAGGGGGAGAGGGACAGAGAGGAAAAGGAAAATGAATAAGAGGAAGTGAGGCCTATAAGAGGAAGTGGAAGTGCAGGACGAGAGCGGTCACAGACCCGTCTCACAGTTGGAGAGGACAGGCTTCTTGGGCACGGACGGACAGACACTCCATGGAAGGGGAATGAGGAGAGAGAACCATTGGATAGTGGAGGTGTGGAATAGGGCTGCAGCTGTCCATGGGTTACTTTTTTGATTACGCACTTTTATACTGTACAAGTGTATATCAATGAATCAAGGCAAAACCTCGAACAACGTAATACTTTGTTGTGCAAGTGTTGCAGAAAAAACAGAAGCTCACAACGTTTTGCATCGTGATACGTTTTTGGGAGCTTTAGATCTGCTACTGATTATCGATTATTTTTCATTATGAATTAAAACGATGAGTTCAATTCACGGTTGCACCCCTAGTGTGGAACGAGGTGATGTGTGGAGCCAGAATGGTAGGTTGGGAGGGTCACAGGGAGGAGGGGGAGAGAGAGAGAGAGAGAGAGAGAGAGAGAGAGAGAGAGAGAGAGAGAGGAAGTAGTAGAGAAACAACGTGTGTAACTTACTGTTGCAGAAGAAGGCTTCCTTGGCGTTGAGAGGCTTGGCACACTGCAGACAGGAAGTGGACAGAGGCGAAGGAGAGATGGGACTGAAGACGTGTCCGTTCACCAACTTCTTCTCTCTCTCCTTGACCTCTCGCTCTCTCTCCCCCCTCTTCTCCTTGTCCTTCTCCTGGAAGCACAACAAAGGCACGTACAGTAAGTAAGTAGCTTGAACCACTTGTACACGCAGTGTACAGTACAAGACTCCTTGTGAGTGTGTAGATCCACTGTCTATACTTGGCTGAGCCGAGTATACTGTAGATACCTGAGGGACTCTGGTAAAACAGGTAGCGTTTTTACCCGTGTTTTTTTCTAACTCCCTTTTCTCCCCAATTTAGTCATTATGCCAATTAATTCTGGGATGTTTATACTAGAGCCTTTGTCCTCCTACTCCTCCTCTCGCCCAACACTCTCCGCTGACATGTACTGTACTGTACCGCTCCAGCCACAAGTAGTACTGTCATGTACTGTACCGCTCCAGCCACAAGTAGTACATGCAGTGACAATATTATCACCCTCCCTGCCCATACTTTTACTATACTATACTTTTTATTTAATTTAACTTTATTTATCCAGGTAGGTAACTACAGTATAAGAACAAGTTCCTTATAAGGATGTGGAGGAACACAACAGAACTTAGTAAAAAGAGGATGAATATATTGCCTTGGTTGGAATGATTAAGTTAGCTATTAACACCTTGAGGGCCCGGACTTATTTAATCCATTAATAAAATGTGCCCATCATTTATAGCGACCGGACCACTTTTACCGGGGGACCGGAAGTTGTTGTGAATGTCTGTGTAGCAGCTAACAATAGCCACACCACTCTAGAGTTGATCGACAACAACGGGAGGTAAGAATAAATCTATCGCGACTAGCGACTGGACCACGGAGCGCCGTCTAACACAGGATCTTTTTTCATAATTAGACAATCATAGGATGATTTAGATCGCGAGTTATGAACGTTTTAAGATTTTCGTTTTCGTCCGCTAAACAGGCAGGGAACATTTTCGATGACGTGTCACTGTTGTGCAACACCGAGGATTGGGCAACAAGCGCTCCTAGGCTGTGGAGCGATGCGATCGGTTTTTATATCATTAATCTCCGTCCCGATTATCAATCTCCGTCTGGGGAACTTGACCATGAACTTGAACTTGACGGTGATCTCCGTCTGGGGCCTCTAAACTGTTAAGTGAATATTGCCACATGATAAGTGTGCAATGCTACTGCCTGGCTAGTATGCTGTAAATACATGAGCATATTATGGTCTGGTTACCTAGATACTGACATCATCAAGAGTTTATTGGAGAAGTTAAGCTGGTCTGGGTTATGAAGCTTAAATAGTAGTAAAACCTGACACTGTTGAGGAAAGACGTGTGCGCACGCACGCACGCACGCACGCACTGTAGTTTAAAAATAGACCGTAATAGGTCTTATTTTTCTTATTTTACAAGGCTAAATTAACACGTTCCACAATGACTCACATATGTAAAAGTTAATTTCACGTTGATTTCTGCTGCAGTATGACCACTCTGAGCAGGAGTACATTCTTTGCAGCCAATATTTATTAATTCACTGACAAAGATTCATCCCCAGCCTCACTTACACTTAGTTGCATGCCAGTGTCACTGACCGAAAATTTGCCAATCTTGTAGATCGACTATTTTCGTGCACGACAGGTGCCAATCAGTATAAATCAGGCGTTACAATTGGGTGGATGACTAAGTTCCTACCCTCAGGGCAGTATTATGCGTGTCTTAAGTACCAGGTCTTATTACTTAGCTTAAGACCTGGAGGTGTGATCAATGCCATTTGGCTATTCTGAGTGGCCAAACAGCATTGACCACGCCTCCAGGTCTTAAGTGAAGTCATAAGACCTGGTACTTAAGACACGCATAATACTGCCCTCAGTGTCTTGGACAGGCAAGTGTATTTACTAAGTATTCAAAAAAACAGCAAAGAAAGTGTTTTGTGTTTTTTTTGTATTGTTAATGGCAGCCAGTAGCACCCACAGCGAAGTAGGCCATCAGAGAAGCACACTTACTCCACACCATGAAGAGTGTTTGCTGCTGACAGTGAATGCAGAACCGTAGTATTGTACATATGATTGCCGAGTGGAATGAATTAAATGTTAAGTACAGCCAAAAGATGGCAGCAGCAGCAGCTTCAGCCGCTTAAGAAAAGTGTTTTCAGCACCTGGAGAATAAAACATGATTTCACCAGTTAAACCCTGTAATATAACTTCACTGCCTGGGGTTCCTCAGGGGTGTATAGTTGGTCCCCTCCTTTATTCCCCCTACGCAAAGGCTCATCGTGCAAGATAGCCCATCTATAGACGTGTGATAACATAATCATTGCACGCACGTGTGTGTGTGTGTGTGTGTGTGTGTGTGTGTGTGTGTCTGTGTGTGTGTGTGTGTGTGTGTGCCAGAACAGCATCACAAAGTGCTTCCTACCTCATGCACTCTACTTTCTCCCCTCAGTTTGAAGGAGCGACTGAACCTCTTACACAGCCTCCTTGACATGACCTTGTCTGTCTGTGCTCCTCACCTTCTGGTACTTCTCTCTCTCTCTGCGTCTATCTGCTGTGTCTATGTGTTGCTGTATGTCTGTCTGTCTGTCTTCCACTGTATGTGTGCATTCTGACAACTGCTGCAATTGTATACCACAAAATCAGGAAGTGAGCTTGTTCACATCTGCAGGGGCTGGAACTATTGCAGCAGAGCAAAACAAAACAGCACCCACGTGGGACTGTCTTAACCCATAGCTGGTGTTATTTTGACTTCCTATAATGCTGTGGTGCATGTAGAAACACCTACACACAGTGGCACGCACGCACGCACGCACGCACGCACGCACGCACGCACGCACGCACGCACACACACACGCACACACACACACACACACACACACACACACACACACACACACACACACACACACACACACACACACACACACACACACACACACACACACACACACACACACACACACACACACACACACACACACACACACACACACACACACACACACACACACACACACACACACACACACACACACACACACACACACACACACACACACACACACTTCCTCCCTGGTATTATGTATTAGGTCATCAGTGATTGGTAGAAGTCTGTTTTTGCCATTTTTAACCTTTAACTGTCCGAAGCGGGGAACAGCTGATAACCTCACCTTGTTCTTCTTGCTCATCTTGCTGCGGAGGTAGCTGAAGGTCCTGCTCACTTTGGTTCCTCCTACGAGAACTCTCACATCGCTGTCACTCCTCAGCGGGCCTGGCTCCTCTTCTGAGATACTACACAACACAGAATGAACAGCTTAAAGTTCCTGATCTAGACTAGGCAGCAGTGAGCAACATTGAACATGAGGGAGAGAGAGAGCAAAATAAATGATGTGACAAGCTCAGTGGATGTAAACATTAGCTAATGTTGCTAGTAAACTACAGCGGCTAGCTAAGGCTCTGTTCAGACTGGCATCCGATGTGTGACTTACTGTATCCAGATTGGAGTCGCATTGTTTTAACCCATTTTGGGCGGAAACCCCTTTTGATGTTTTAAACATTATGTTATAATTTAGCTGTTGAAAAATAGCAGACGTACAAGCTTGTAGCGCGCCACTTGGTGGCACGCTATTTCTATTTTTGAAAAATCGTGAAAATATATATTTCAGAAAATATTTCAGGATTTAGAAGATCTTTTTTTTAAATTTCGACGTCAGGCCTAAATGGGTTAAGCAGATTTCAATCACTTCCCTTACACCTGTTCCTTGTCTGAGCAGGGAGAGTCAACTTGACCCTTATCCCAAATATAGTGAGTGTATGACCCTTAACTTAATTGGACATGGATTTTGTCATCTACAGGTCCAGGAGGAAAAAGGTATCATCCTTACCTGTATTCTAGAGAGCCAGTCGTACTGGAGAACGATCCTGCTCCTACAGGAAGGAGACAGATGCGTGCGTCAGATGATGATCAGAGAAGAGGAGCACCATGACATGACATAGAACAACCCGCTTTAGCAACACAGTTAGCAGCTAGGACGAGACTAGGGACGAGACTAGGGACAACGTTGGACTGAGCAGCACTAATACATACTACTGTGCGTCCATTCAGTTTTCTCAAACAAAGATTTTTTGAGTCAATCGCTCCTCTCTGAGAGTCACATTCTCTGCATGTCTGAATGTTCCACGTTCTCTGGAGTCAAACGTGAAAGGGGCATTTTATAACTCACTGATGGTCAAAGGAAGATGGAGGTATGGATGAAAAGTAAGACTTGGAGAAGGATAAGACGTTTCCAGATGGGTGGACAGACAAACAGCTCAAGTCCTGGTCGGTGACTGCATGCCAACTTAGGGGATGTTGGTTCAACTTAACCCTCTTGTAAAATCCCTGTCCGTTCTATACTGTAGTTAAGCTTGCTTCAGAGGGTTGGAGAGTATTCTCTATAATAAGTGTGTGTGTGTGAACAAACTACAGTAATAAACGCACCAATAGTAAAAGTATTTACACACTGTAGTTGTCCCCATTGAGCATATGAGCCTATGGGGCATGCTTTTCCCAAAGCAAATCTGTCTTGAATGCTGACAGAGCCACCGCCGCCCACCGCACCGCATACGAGTGACGGTGACGGCAAAAACCCACGTACAGTAGGCTTGTATATGATATGAAAACAATCAGCCAGGAATGGATTAGTTGGAGAACTACCAACAAAACAACAGAGCTCACAGCTGCATGTCTGCTGTAGGAAAAAAAAGTAGTCGACTACCCGAATAATAAATTTTTTGGTTAATGCCCTAGCGTGCGTGCGTGCGTGTACTTCACTTTAAAGTGACCGTCGAGCGCGGCCTAAAGTTGCAAACATAAAACACACACTGACTGTGTTCTGATAGATTAGAGATGAGGGACAGGGGTTGGCAGGTGTTACCAAACAACTACATGATTAGAGGCAGTGCTGCTTCAGACAAAGAAGTCAAATGGATAGAACAGACATTCCTATTGCATGAATCCCACTGGTACACCCCAGCCCAGATGACCAAGGCCAGCTGCATTGGTCACATCATGACCTGTTTAGACGCTCTCTGGAGAAAACGGCATTTTCGGAGGTTGAAACCGCAATAAAGTGAAACCCCCTTCCAGAGTGAAAAACGCTCTGCCTCTCGTCCCGTTTCCATGTAAACATGCGAACGGGAACTGTATGAGCAAAAAGAGGGACACGTACTGGTCTATCTGACAACACGTCTCACCGACACCTAGCCACCTGGCATGGCACACTACATCGTTTTCAATCACTGTTGCTTGTTGCTTGTGCCGTTAGTGAGAACGCTAACGGCACACTGTTGTTTTCTGTTCTGATAGTTAGCGTGTAAACGTGGCCTGAGAAAGCTGAGTGTCAACCTGATAAAAAAGCAACATTTGGCCAAACATTGCAGTTCTGTCGAACATTCACAGCATTCTGAGTCTCATGCATTGGTCACATTTATGAAATGACTGTGATTTCATAAATGGCAGCTTAAACATTCAAGCAGACAGTGTCCTTAAATAGCAGTTCTATCCATTCTAATTCTATGGCTTCAGCTGTTTGTGTGTGGAGAGGCACATTGTGGGGGGGCACCACATTGACACAGGAAGCAAAGGAGGACTACAGCCACACTAAGGCATTCTGGGACATGTAGTACTTACTACCGCCCAACTCTTCCTCATCACTGGAGGAAGAGCCAATAGAAAAGAAGCTTCTAGATTTGAGAAGAGGCGAGAAACTGAGGGCGAAGCTGATTCGTCGCTTTGATCGATGCCGTCCCATCGCTGGAGGAGACAGCAGGGGTACAGACAGGAAGAAACTCACTTTTATTATGGTTCAAAACAACGTCAGACATGTTGTGGGGGAGGGGAAAGAATGATGGAGAAAATTAAGGCACCTTCCTCCATCTGATGAAGGTAAATGGAATGATCATAATGTTTTGGTGAAGGAGATATGGACCATTTTAGGCTGTAAACAATAAATAACTTGATACACGTTGCTGCATTTGTTATTTTTCCAAAATAACAAAAAATTGAAAATAAATGAAACTCTTAAGTGAAAATAGCAGCTCACAACGCAAAGTCACGCGTGTAGATTGACTATTTTCACTAGTTTCCCAGTCAGGGAAACTGTCTTTTGGGTCCGTATCTCTAAACGGTCTGGGAACCACCAGGACTGATAGGAAGTAGGAGACAGAATACCTTCTAGGTCCCGTTGGCTGATGGTAACCATGGAGATGGACTTGGTGAGGGGTTGGTGATGGGCCACGGCGGGACAGCTGCTCGTCAGGGACAGGACCCGATGATGACCCTTCTAGAACACACACCGTCAACACATGGTTCAACTACTGGTAAACAACACAATACACACACCATCAACACATGGTTCAACTACTGGTAAACAACACAATACACACACCATCAACACATGGTTCAACTATCAGGTACCATCACAATAGACACATGGTCAACACATGGTTCAACTACGACACCATCAGGCAAACAACACAATACACACATGGTCAACACATGGTTCAACTACTACGGCCTCACTCAGACCTTCACAACAGATTGATGTATAGCTGATGCATGAGACTTGTTTACTGATGCAAGCTCGCAATTAATTTCCATTGGGAGTCACATGGTTTGACACAACATTTGTGTTGTATGAGGGGGAGGGGGGCAGTCGAAACACAGCCGAAAGCCGTACAACAAAAATGTTGTGTCAAACCATGTGACTTCCATTGGAAATGCATTGGGGCGGCCATGACACTTACCCTTTGTTTACAACAATGTTGTATGCTAGATGCAAAGGTGTGAGTGAGCCATCAGGTAAACAACACAATACACACATGATCAACACATGGTTCAACTACTACACCATCAGGAAAACAACACAATACACTCGCCCAACGCATTCTCGCTACCAAGTCGTATCATCAGGCCTGTCACTCACAACTATTTGTGACTAGAGTTGGGACTTGCTAGGATTTTTAAGGTTCCGGTTCCTGACCGGGTCCCTCTTAACGAGAACGGTTCTCTTAATTTTTTTAATTATAATTATTATTTATATTTACATTAATTCTATAAAATAAAGTGATTACTAGACTACAGCACAAAAAGTTATACAACAAGTTATACAAATTGTACAGTACTTGCTATTATTTCAACTTGGGCGAGTCCAATTGGTCACGTATTTTGTCTTTGCTAGACATTTATTAATATATGAATGAATTTGTAGGTACTCCGCAGGCGAGCGCCGTTGTCTCTGGCTGTACACAGGCTGCTACGCAGCAGCACTGCCCTGTCCACCACAGGGTGCATCAAGCACACAGTGGATTATTTCTGAGTGAGCGGAATGCGAGCCCAAGCAGCACTTCAGCCGTTCCTTTGATGATATCTTGGATCAGGGGTGGGCAACTTTGACGATGGAGAGGGCCACTATATTTCCACACTCACTCCCTAGGGCCATATATTACTGTCGTAGCAAAAATAGCCGATCTACAAGCTCAAAACGCGTCGCTGCGACACGTTTTGAGCTTGTAGATCGTCTATTTTTGCTATATTCGAATTGAAATCTTGAATTCTTTTTTGCTATTTTTGAAAAATTAACATTTTAATGTAATTTCAAATGCCTTTAATTATACTTGTGTTGAGCAATGAGCTAAGTAATTACAGTGGGTCATGTTTGCATGTTGTGGAATTGTAACAGCTGAAACCAACACTACGTATATCAGTATTCTGACATTAACCTGAGGGCCACATTAAGTGAAGGTGGGGGCCGCATGTGGCCCCTGGCCGCCAGTTGCCCACCCCTGTCTTGGATGGAACTTGACGTGACTTGAAGCGTAAGTCTGCTCGTGCCCACCGCAGCTCGACAGTGTGTGGCGCAGCAGCGGTGGTACAGATTTTCGGAAACTCTACACTATACAATGTATACGTTGACTAGATAAGATTAATCTTGTGTTTCTGTGGAGAGGTTTCCTGAAAGTCAACGTGCTCTACTACCACCTTTGCAAAATAATTACACCCACTGGTAAAGTCCGACCACACTTCTGAGGCCTTTTGTCTGTTCGACATGCTGCTGTGTTTTCGCTACTACACTCCATCTCGCTCGAAGGTCGCTTGCATTCTGATCCTAGATCAGTGGGTGACGGACGTATCCACCCCACTCACACTGTGTAGGTGGCGTGACGTCACCACAGTCACTTGCATGCATGCACACAGACAGACACAACTGTGCCAAATGAAGACTGATGAGACACTTAATGCAAATATGATGGAACCGGCTCCGGTTCTTCAATCTCGGAACTGGGTCTGAAACAGAACCTGTTCCGGGTCTCAACCCTATTCGCGGGGTTCCTGCCGGTCAGCAGCGATATTTAAAAATATAATGTTTTCAATAAACATCAGTATGTGACGAGTTGGGACTGAGAATGCGTTACAAACACAAATACACGCACGCACACACACACACACGGACGCAAGCACGCACGCACACACACTGCCCTCGGCACTGACCTGACTGTCGATGGCGCCTGCGTCTCCCTCCTGCTCCTCCTCGGTGAGGGACACCAGGGAGCCTCCTCCTCTCTCCTGGCTGTCCAGCCGTCCCCCGCGCCCCCCCACCATCATGGAACCGTCCTCACAGACACCCCCCAGGCCGGGGCACGACGTCTGGCCCGCTCCCCTCTCCCCCTCCAGACCCTCCAAGCTGTAGCTGCAACACAACGGACACAGCAACATAGTCATTCAAACCCATTAAAGCATCTGTGTGTCATTTTAGATTTTATCTCATAGAGGCTCTAAACAGCCCCATGAAAAGCAGTTTCGATACACATCCAGGCGTAGAGAGCATTGGCGTAACAGCCACTATCTATACTTTTTAGTTATTAACTTAACTGCCTGAATCGTGTTGAGTTGGCGCTAGACAGCCACCTCATGACATGTACCGTACAAATAAAAGAGTCTGTTTATTCTCTGATGAGAATAAAGGAAGTTGGATCTTTTACCTTTTACTATTTTTTATAGACACAGTAGTACAGCATAATGAAAATGACCCGCATACATGATTTAAAATGTTATAGAAAGAAATATTCAAAAAATGTCAGATTATTTTTCAAGATTTGAAAATAGCTGATGCATAGGGTTAAAGTGGTTACGGTTAATTTGATGCTATATTAAGTAAAGGACCCCCTGGGACCCCCCTCAAGGATCCCTGGGACCCCCCTCAAGGATCCCTGGGGGTCCCCCCTCAAGGATCCCTGGGGGTCCCCCCTCAAGGATCCCTGGGACCCCCCTCAAGGATCCCTGGGACCCCCCTCCCTGGGACCCCCCTCAAGGATCCCTGGGACCCCCCTCAAGGATCCCTGGGACCCCCCTCCCTGGGACCCCCCTCAAGGATCCCTGGGACCCCCCTCAAGGATCCCTGGGACCCCCCTCAAGGATCCCTGGGACCCCCCTCCCTGGGACCCCCCTCAAGGATCCCTGGGACCCCCCTCAAGGATCCCTGGGACCCCCCTCAAGGATCCCTGGGGGTCCCCGGACACCACTTTGAGAACCAATGCTGTTGCTAATTTAAATGGTTCTGTAAACCAGGGTTTGTCTGTTAGAAAAAGAAGAAGAAAACAGAACAAGAAGCAGAGAAGCAGAGTCTATGCCTATGGTCTGTTTCCAGAGCTACTTCAGTCTCATTGTTAACTACAGCAGAAGCATGGAGGCTACTTCAGTCTCATTGTTAACTACAGCAGAAGCATGGAGGCGCACAACAACATTCTAATCTAATGTAGCTGTAGTGTAATCTACCTTTTATTTGCTTTGTAGGTGTGATACTTTCATAGTGAGTTCAATTTACTATAAGCCTGTTATAAAGCATGCAATGCAACTTATATGAATTGAAATGGTCCAAAAGAAACAATCTCAATGTGCTGTCTTAACCCATTTTGGGTGGGAACCCCTTTTGGTGTTAGCATTATGTTATGCTTTAGCTATTGAAAAATAGCAGATCTACAAGCTCATAGCGCGCCACTCGGTCTGCTATTTTTGAAAAATCGAAGAACGACTGACATAGAAACATAGCTTTTTCAGAAAACTGTCGGGATGTAGAAGACATTTTTAGAATCTGATCTCAGGTCAAAATGGGTTAATTAACCAAACGTACAGTACACGATAAAATCTCGACTAGAAACTGTTAGTCTTGTCCATTCAACATGTCAACTGAATGCCCTAATATAGGCATGCCACCTCATCACAGGACGACTGACGACACAAGATAAGACAACAACAACGAATAGTTCATAAGTCTGATCTTACCAGCTGGTGTCAGTAATGATGATGGTTATAGTAGCCATTGAGAACAAAACAAAAACGTGTTTATGAATCCAATTGGTTTCAAATAATGATAACAGCCTGTTGTTCTCGCTGTTAAACCGTGGGACTGTCTACTCTTAACCCATAGCTGGTGTTATTTTGACTTCCTATAATGCTGTGGTGCATGTAGAAACACCTACACACAGTGACGTGCGTACGTGCACACACACACACACACACACACACACACACACACACACACACACACACACACACACACACACACACACACACACACACACACACACACACACACACACACACACACACACACACACACACACACACACACACACACACACACACACACACACACACACAGCACATTGGTCAAGAGCAGTAACAGCACAACCTATGGTGGCATTTTAACTGGTGGAAGCTCTATCCAATCAGAGGCTAAAGATATGGTTTTGTCTTCACATTGAAGCACCTCATGAACCAGTGGAAAACTTGATGTATTTTTTATTTGGAATATAGGGCTACCCTAACCCCTTTTGGTGTTAGCATTATGTTATGCTTTAGCTATTGAAAAATAGCAGATCTACAAGCTCATAGCGCGCCACCGAGTGGCGCGCTACGAGCTTGTAGGTCTGCTATTTTTGAAGAATCGAAGAACGACTGACATAGAAACATAGCTTTTTCAGAAAACTGTCAGGATGTAGAAGACATTTAGAATCTGGTCTCAGGTCAAAATGGGTCAATTAACTGTTCATTATTGACTTATTGCAGTGGTTCTCAGATCCCTGTCACTCAGAGTGTACAAATGGAACCAAATGGATAATGAATGGACACCCTGGAGGAAATCCTGACACACAGCTGTAACAAGACCCCGTGAAATGCGCTAATCTTTCTATAATAACTGAAAGTATAGCCTGTCTACACGCATTGAGAGCTCGTAGATAAGCTACTTTTGCCAGTGCAAACATTCTTCCATAGAAGGCATGCCGACTTCTATAAGGAATCCAAGAGAATTAAATCAATCGTGGCGACTGAGAACTTTAAACCAATGCGAACATGTTGTCAGGAGCCAATCAGGATCAATGGTGATTATTAAACACGTTGACAGGAGCCAATCAGGATCAATGGTGATTATTAAACACGTTGTCAGTAGCAAATCAGGATCAATGGGGATTATTAAACACGTGGCCAGGAGCCAATCAGGATCAATGGTGATTATTAAACACGTTGACAGGAGCCAATCAGGATCAATGGTGATTATTAAACACGTTGTCAGTAGCCAATCAGGATCAATGGGGATTATTAAACACGTGGCCAGGAGCCAATCAGGATCAATGGTGATTATTAAACACGTTGACAGGAGCCAATCAGGATCAATGGTGATTATTAAACACGTTGTCAGAAGCCAATCAGGATCAATGGTGATTATTAAACACGTTGTCAGGAGCCAATCAGGATCAATGGTGATTATTACCTTCTGTTGTCTATTGGCTCCTGAGCAGGGTGAGGCACGTTGGAAGGACACCAACTCATACTGGAGACAGACGGACGGACGGACGGACAACAGGACGGATGGAAAGACCCATGGATGGATGGATGGATGGATGAGAAGAAAGCATGGAGGAGAAAATAAGGTGCGATGGTGAGAGAGAGAGAGAGAGAGAGAGAGAGAGAGAGAGAGAGAGAGAGAGAGAGAGAGAGAGAGGGGGGGGGGCAGAGAAAGACAGAGAGAGAAAGTCAGAGACAGAGAGTGAGTGAGTGGGAGAGAGAGAGAGAGAGAGGGGGGGGGGGGACAGAGAAAGACAGAGACAGAAAGTCAGAGACAGAGAGTGAGTGAGTGGGAGAGAGAGAGAGAGAGAGAGAGAGAGAGAGAGAGAGAGAGAGAGAGGGGGGGGGGGGGGGGGGGGGAGAGAGAAAGTGAGAGAGAGAGAGGGGCGGGGAGAGGGGGAGGTGACAGGAAATAATGGGCGGTGAGGTTAGTGGACCAAAGATAAGGAAACAATGAGATACTGAATGCCAAAGGTTCGAGGAGAGTACGGTACCCACTATTGTTTGTATAAGGCTGACTTTAATTCATCCCAGCACTGTGCAATCCTTTTATGAGGAGCCTGCTGGGCACGCCTGTGTGTGCCCAGGATCAGGTCAGGATCAGGCTTTCACAGTGGTTGGTACACACACTGTGTATAATACTGTACATACACGCAGTATAGCTCCTCCCTCAATACCACTCAAGTCCGTTTTATTTATATATATAGCACCAAATCACAACCAAAGACTTCTCGTGACATTTTGCACATCGTTGGCAGAAACCATTGTTTTTTCCAGTGCATGAATGAATGCCACAGTGTCAGTGAAAATAGCAGATCTGCATTATAAAAATAAAACGTGGAACGGTTGTGAACTCACAAGGTTTCCACCCAACAATGATCTCCTGAGACAGACTGTTGTCTCCTGAGACAGACTGTTGTCTCACACTATGAAAAGCTGTTCCACCACTGAGTAGAATCTACTGGTGGAAAGTAACTAGGCACTCAAGTACCTGCACGTTGGGACAAATATTGTACTTTTCACTTCACTAGAAATATTTGAAAACGTTGGTTATAAGTAACGTGTAACTCAAGTTTTTTACAGATTTGTATTACTACCGTAACTAAAAATAATAGCCTACAGATAGCAGTAGAGCTGTCATTTCTTGCTAATTGATGCCACCGCCTTTGTACTTTTTACTCAAGTGTACTTTTTACTCAAGTAAAATGTTGAGTGCAGCACTTTTACTTCTTGTAACAGAGTTATTTCTACATTGTGGTATTTATTGCTAGTAACAGATCTGACTATTTCTTCCATCACTGGATGGAATCAAACAACATTTTCCATTTCAACCCGCGGGCCGTGACCGTGTGTGTGTGTGTGTGTGTGTGTGTGTGTGTGTGTGTGTGTGTGTGTGTGTGTGTGTGTGTGTGTGTGTGTGGCGGGCCGTGACCGTGTGTGCAGATGTTATTTGCCAGTTCTTTTCATTTCACTTCATTAATGGCTTTTCCACTGAATTCCCGGGGAGTGGGAGTGAAGGTATAGTCTCTCTCTCTCGTGCGAACAAACGGCTGGAGAATGGAAAGAACGAACGAGGGAACGGCTCTCGTCTCGTGTTAAACTGTGAGAAGGATGGAATTCGGCCAGTGCACTTGTTTGCAATTGATGGAAGAAGTAGCCAGATTTTTTTTTAAGACCTGAGGTCGGTTCTACAAGTGCCTCTGAAATAATCAGTAGTTCTTTCAAAGGTTTTCAAAAATGTTCAAAAATGGCAGACGTACAAGCTTGCAGTGCGGCATGAAGTGGCAAAAAGTCCTGTATTTAACCCATTCTGGGCGGGAACCCCTTTTGGTGTTAGTATTATGTTATGCTTTAGCTTCTTGCCCTCACTTTTATCCTCAATACATGCACTTTGCTCAGCCACTCAAATCATCGCTATGGGGTGATCAGCCAATGTTTGTGTTCACATACATAAACCCTCAAAGCTGGGCATAGGAGGGGCTAGCGCCCCTCAAAAAGTAAGCATACTGTAGTACTTGAATACATGTCCTCAGATACTTTCCACCACAGCTTGTTTAGTCCAACGTAGTGCTTATCCACAATGTTGTTTAGCGCGGAATTTGTTTTGAAAATGTCGTCAGCAAAACAGCGTCTTGGCACAATGAAAATGTTCAAGCTGCACTGTGTGTGTGTGTGTGTGTGTGTGTGTGTGTGTGTGTGTGTGTGTGTGTGTGTGTGTGTGTGTGTGTGTGTGTGTGTGTGTGTGTGTGTGTGTGTGCTTCTCATTAGCGCTGCCTTGTAATCGCTCCTGACTGAGTGTCTCTGTCAAGAACTAAATAACTCCAGAACACATGGACGCATTTTCATCAAACCATCGTTAGCATGATCAGCAGGCTGCTGCCCCCAGAGAGACGACTAAAATGATATCCAAAGATGGATTTACAGTACATCTCCCCCTTGGAGATTTTTCTTGTTTTCGTCGCATTCCTGAGGCAATATTTTGATGACTGGGTCATTAGGACCGGTCAATAGGAGTATTCCGCCGGTAACCAAATTATTGGCCTAGTACAATTTACAATTTACAATTTAGGCATTTAGCAGACGCTCTTAATCCAGAGTGATTTACATTAGAACAGCGACAAAAAGAAAGGCTTCATGGGGTGAGGAATTGATAGAATATATGTCTTTTTGGGGTGAACTACTCCATTAAGGTCAATATCAAAAGGTCAAGATATTTTCTATATGTCTTTTTGGGGTGAACTACTCCATTAAGGTCAATATCAAAGGTCAAGATATTTTCTATATGTCTTTTTGGGGTGAACTACTCCATTAAGGTCAATATCAAAGGTCAAGATATTTTCTTTCTTTCCATTTTTTTTAATGTCCAGACTCATGGTCAAGGTCAAAATGAAATAATGTGTTATGTCTCTCATAGAGCAGGGGTTCTCAACCCGTGGGTAGCGACCCCTCGAGGGGTCGCCAAATTATTTTGGGGGGTCCCCAAATTATTTCCCCCCCAATATATATTTTTTTGGGGTTTTTTTGCAACTGAATGGCTGTAAAGTGGAAATGAAGAGTTTACATATAGTACACATAGTACATGCATACACCTTCCCTAATGATTATGGTTTCAGTATTTATTTATGGTGTATTGTCTCTATTATTAAGGTTATTGTAGCAGTCAATTTATATTGATGCTTTGGCGTCCCGAGACGTTGCCAAAGCATTTTCGGGGGTCCCCGGCCAAAACGGTTGAGAACCCCTGTCATAGAGGATATAAATGTGTTTTTGCCTATAAAAAGTGATACAGTACACATATCCTGAGAAGAGAACGGAGAGATTGAGGACAAAAGAACACAGAACACGGTGGCAAGGAGCATTCTTCCCGTCCGTAGTGATTATATCAGTGGTTCTCATAATAAGGTTTTAACTTCAAGGACCCCCAGAACTCTGGGAGCGTTCCCTCTCAGAGTTACAGGCCTGTAAGGGTCCATTTGGACCACCCCTCAAACCCCTCAAAGAAACCTGATGGTCCCTGAACCCCACTCAGAGTTACAGGCCTGTAAGGGTCCATTTGGACCACCCCTCAAAGAAACCTGATGGTCCCTGAACCCCACAGGCCTGTAAGGGTCCATTTGGACCACCCCTCAGATAAACCTGATGGTCCCTGAACTCCACTCAGAGTTACAGGCCTGTAAGGGTCCATTTGGAAGACCCCTCAAAGAAACCTGATGGTCCCTGAACCCCACAGGCCTGTAAGGGTCAATTTGGACCACCCCTCAAAGAAACCTGATGGTCCCTGAACCCCACAGGCCTGTAAGGGTCAATTTGGACCACCTGATGGTCCCTGAACCCCACTTAGAGAACCACTGGATAAAGATGTACACTAAAGAAAATAATACGCCTCGTGTCTCACGTCTCTCAAAAGGATACCTGCTAGAACTGTACAATCCTGACTGTTAATTGAACTCAGAGAATGTACAAATGTTAAACCATGTAAGGCCTAATTAATGTCAATGAAAAGCCTGAAACAGGATCCGAGTGGGAAGACATGGATGGCTGGAGAAGTGGACAGATTAAAAAACAAAAGATGGATGGAAGGAAGGTTGGATGGAGGAAGAATATCTACCTTCTCCTGTGGAGGGTTAGGGGCTTGGTTCTCTTCGCCTCCACTGGCAGGCTGGCTGGCAGTGAGCTGAAAAAAGAAGAGAATGAATGGATGGATGGATGGATGGATGATGAGACAAGTTAGGGGATAGGAAGACAGGGGTGGAGTCAGTGTTGTGATGGTTAGTTAGAATCAGTCATTTCTGGGGATATGAAGACAGGGGTGGAGTCAGTGTTGTGATGGTTAGTTAGAATCAGTCATTTCTGGGGATATGAAGACAGGGGTGGAGTCAGTGTTGTGATGGTTAGTTAGAATCAGTCATTTCTGGGGATATGAAGACAGGGGTGGAGTCAGTGTTGTGATGGTTAGTTAGAATCAGTCATTTCTGGGGATATGAAGACAGGGGTGGAGTCAGTGTTGTGATGGTTAGTTAGAATCAGTCATTTCTGGGGATATGAAGACAGGGGTGGAGTCAGTGTTGTGATGGTTAGTTAGAATCAGTCATTTCTGGGGATATGAAGACAGGGGTGGAGTCAGTGTTGTGATGGTTAGTTAGAATCAGTCATTTCTGCCGTTGTTGTCTGAACAAGATTAGTATTTTGTTTTAACGCAGCGGTTCAACTCTCTGCCTGTTCTGGACCATGAGGGCCCACTTGAAAACCCTGAAAGCATTCTGGGCCCGTCCACCCATCTGACCTATTAACACAGCAGAGGACCCTGGCACCACTGTTGTAATGTCCACCCATCTGACCGTTTAACCCATTTTGGGCGGGAACCCCCCTGTTATAATTTAGCTATTGCCACCGAGTGGCACGCTACGAGCTTGTAGATCTGCTATTTTTGAAATATCGTGAAAATATTTATTTCAGAAAACTGGAGGATTTAGAAGATTTTTTTTAAATGTTGAGGTCAGGCCTGAATGGCTTAACACGGCAGAGGACCCTGGCCACCCATCTGACCGTTTAACACAGCAGAGGACCCTGGCCCCACTGTTGTAATGTCTGTCCCTTTTTAACACGGCAGAGGACCCTGGCCCCACTGTTGTAATGTCTGTCCCTTTTTAACACGGCAGAGGACCCTGGCCCCACTGTTGTAATGTCTGTCCCTTTTTAACACGGCAGAGGACCCTGGCCCCACTGTTGTAATGTCTGTCCCTTTTTAACACGGCAGAGGACCCTGGCCCCACTGTTGTAATGTCTGTCCCTTTTTAACACGGCAGAGGACCCTGGCCCCACTGTTGTAATGTCTGTCCCTTTTTAACACGGCAGAGGACCCTGGCCCCACTGTTGTAATGTCTGTCCCTTTTTAACACGGCAGAGGACCCTGGCCCCACTGTTGTAATGTCTGTCCCTTTTTAACACGGCAGAGGACCCTGGCCCCACTGTTGTAATGTCTGTCCCTTTTTAACACGGCAGAGGACCCTGGCCCCACTGTTGTAATGTCTGTCCCTTTTTAACACGGCAGAGGACCCTGGCCCCACTGTTGTAATGTCTGTCCCTTTTTAACACGGCAGAGGACCCTGGCCCCACTGTTGTAATGTCTGTCCCTTTTTAACACGGCAGAGGACCCTGGCCCCACTGTTGTAATGTCTGTCCCTTTTTAACACGGCAGAGGACCCTGGCCCCACTGTTGTAATGTCTGTCCCTTTTTAACACGGCAGAGGACCCTGGCCCCACTGTTGTAATGTCTGTCCCTTTTTAACACGGCAGAGGACCCTGGCCCCACTGTTGTAATGTCTGTCCCTTTTTAACACGGCAGAGGACCCTGGCCCCACTGTTGTAATGTCTGTCCCTTTTTAACACGGCAGAGGACCCTGGCCCCACTGTTGTAATGTCTGTCCCTTTTTAACACGGCAGAGGACCCTGGCCCCACTGTTGTAATGTCTGTCCCTTTTTAACACGGCAGAGGACCCTGGCCCCACTGTTGTAATGTCTGTCCCTTTTTAACACGGCAGAGGACCCTGGCCCCACTGTTGTAATGTCTGTCCCTTTTTAACACGGCAGAGGACCCTGGCCCCACTGTTGTAATGTCTGTCCCTTTTTAACACGGCAGAGGACCCTGGCCCCACTGTTGTAATGTCTGTCCCTTTTTAACACGGCAGAGGACCCTGGCCCCACTGTTGTAATGTCTGTCCCTTTTTAACACGGCAGAGGACCCTGGCCCCACTGTTGTAATGTCTGTCCCTTTTTAACACGGCAGAGGACCCTGGCCCCACTGTTGTAATGTCTGTCCCTTTTTTGGGGGGGGCTTCATTTCCTTCTCCCACATGCCTCACAAGCGGCATAACGGCATGCGTCCCACCCTCACACACACTCAGTTGTGGAGGATTCAAACCCTTTTAGTTAGGCGTGCAGGAACTTCCACTACACCACTAACCCCTGTGCCAACGTTACCCACGGACGCCCTGCACCCGAACAAGACTTTTGACAAAATGCAGTCTTTCATACAATGATCTCTTTTCTTAACCCATTCAGGACGGGAAGCCCTTTTGAGGTTCTTGTTGCTCTGTGTACATGCTATTGTATCTATCGGCCTCATCACTCCAAAATGGGTTAAGAGATACTTGAGTGTCTGGCAAGAAATAATTTAATTCAAATGATATTCATCCGATCCACATTGGTTAAGGCCATACATTGCTGGCCTACACTGAGCTCAAAGATACAGTTTAACCACTTAAACCCTACTGTACTATGACTTCATTGTTGGGAGTCCCCCCAGGGCCAGGGCCCCCCAGGGCTTCTAGAGTCCCCCCAGGGCTTCTCTGCACCACATCTCTTTCCAGAACATGTATCTACAAGCTCCCAACGCATGGTGAGCCTGTAGATCTGAGCTCCCAACGCATGGTGAGCCTGTAGATCTGAGCTCCCAACGCATGGTGAGCTTGTAGATCTGAGCTCCCAACGCATGGTGAGCTTGTAGATCTGAGCTCCCAACGCATGGTGAGCTTGTAGATCTGAGCTCCCAACGCATGGTGAGCCTGTAGATCTGAGCTCCCAACGCATGGTGAGCCTGTAGATCTGAGCTCCCAACGCATGGTGAGCCTGTAGATCTGATCTCCCAACGCATGGTGAGCCTGTAGATCTGAGCTCCCAACGCATGGTGAGCTTGTAGATCTGAGCTCCCAACGCATGGTGAGCCTGTAGATCTGAGCTCCCAACGCATGGTGAGCCTGTAGATCTGATCTCCCAACGCATGGTGAGCCTGTAGATCTGAGCTCCCAACGCATGGTGAGCTTGTAGATCTGAGCTCCCAACGCATGGTGAGCCTGTAGATCTGAGCTCCCAACGCATGGTGAGCCTGTAGATCTGAGCTCCCAACGCATGGTGAGCTTGTAGATCTGAGCTCCCAACGCATGGTGAGCCTGTAGATCTGAGCTCCCAACGCATGGTGAGCCTGTAGATCTGAGCTCCCAACGCATGGTGAGCTTGTAGATCTGAGCTCCCAACGCATGGTGAGCTTGTAGATCTGAGCTCCCAACACATGGTGAGCTTGTAGATCTGAGCTCCCAACGCATGGTGAGCTTGTAGATCTGAGCTCCCAACGCATGGTGAGCTTGTAGATCTGAGCTCCCAACGCATGGTGAGCTTGTAGATCTGAGCTCCCAACGCATGGTGAGCTTGTAGATCTGAGCTCCCAACGCATGGTGAGCCTGTAGATCTGAGCTCCCAGCGCATGGTGAGGTGTAGATCTGAGCTCCCAACGCATGGTGAGGTGTAGATCTGAGCTCCCAACGCATGGTGAGGTGTAGATCTGAGCTCCCAACGCATGGTGAGCCTGTAGATCTGAGCTCCCAACGCATGGTGAGCCTGTAGATCTGAGCTCCCAACGCATGGTGAGCTTGTAGATCTGAGCTCCCAACGCATGGTGAGCTTGTAGATCTGAGCTCCCAACGCATGGTGAGCCTGTAGATCTGAGCTCCCAGCGCATGGTGAGCCTGTAGATCTGATCTCCCAACGCATGGTGAGCCTGTAGATCTGAGCTCCCAACGCATGGTGAGCTTGTAGATCTGAGCTCCCAACGCATGGTGAGCCTGTAGATCTGAGCTCCCAACGCATGGTGAGCCTGTAGATCTGAGCTCCCAACGCATGGTGAGCTTGTAGATCTGAGCTCCCAACGCATGGTGAGCCTGTAGATCTGAGCTCCCAACGCATGGTGAGCCTGTAGATCTGAGCTCCCAACGCATGGTGAGCTTGTAGATCTGAGCTCCCAACGCATGGTGAGCTTGTAGATCTGAGCTCCCAACACATGGTGAGCTTGTAGATCTGAGCTCCCAACGCATGGTGAGCTTGTAGATCTGAGCTCCCAACGCATGGTGAGCTTGTAGATCTGAGCTCCCAACGCATGGTGAGCTTGTAGATCTGAGCTCCCAACGCATGGTGAGCTTGTAGATCTGAGCTCCCAACGCATGGTGAGCCTGTAGATCTGAGCTCCCAGCGCATGGTGAGGTGTAGATCTGAGCTCCCAACGCATGGTGAGCTTGTAGATCTGAGCTCCCAACGCATGGTGAGCTTGTAGATCTGAGCTCCCAACGCATGGTGAGCTTGTAGATCTGAGCTCCCAACGCATGGTGAGCTTGTAGATCTGAGCTCCCAGCGCATGGTGAGCCTGTAGATCTGAGCTCCCAACGCATGGTGAGCCTGTAGATCTGAGCTCCCAACGCATGGTGAGCTTGTAGATCTGAGCTCCCAACACATGGTGAGCTTGTAGATCTGAGCTCCCAACGCATGGTGAGCCTGTAGATCTGAGCTCCCAACGCATGGTGAGCTTGTAGATCTGAGCTCCCAACGCATGGTGAGCCTGTAGATCTAAGCTCCCAACGCATGGTGGGCTTGTAGATCTGAGCTCCCAACGCATGGTGAGCCTGTAGATCTGAGCTCAATACTGTAGATTTGTGCCGAACGTTGACTCAAGAAGAATAGGGACGCTACGGTTCATGTAGTTAAACAGGGAACTTGAGAACTTCCAGGCTGGATATAAATTAACTCATGAATGACTTCTTGTTTTTATTGTCTGACTAACAGAGAGAGACTAAAGAATGCTTTTTAACAAAGCATTATTATTTTTTAGCAACATTGGTTTTGCCTCTAGGCTTGTTTTGTTTCTGATCTCTCAGATGGTTTTACAGTGGTGTGATGGATGTTATGCAAATGTTCACACTAGCACTTTGAGATTTACCCAAATGAATGAACGAATGTAGCTATTAGGCCAAACAGAACGATTCACTCATGTGGATAATAAAGGATATCTAATCTAATCTAATGCAATCACTGAGGCTGCTTCCTGATATAATGGCTGACAACTTCATTATAATTTCCACATCAAAATAATGAATGATAAAATCCTATGTGAAGCGTGATAATTTCTGACTGTAAACTGCTGACGGACACATTGTGACGGCTCGGCGTGAGTTCTCATCACAACCTCGCAGAACACAGCTGTTCAGAGTTCACTGGTCGACCCCGTGACCTCAGCAGGGCTTTTTCCCACCACGCGCTCGCGCTCACACACACACACACACGCCCGCACGCACGCACACACACATGCACACACAGAGAGAGAGAGAGAGAGAGAGCTCTTGAGAGTTGACTGTATAACCTACACACAATAAACATCCCGTGTTACTATGTGTCTTTTAGTAAAACACACTGAGTGACCGACTGAGCCTGCGAAGGACGCATGCACGCGTTCACTGCTGCCGACCAGCAGCGGCGGGTCGGGGACTCCGAGACACAGTGCATGGAGACGGAACACACGTCTTACAGATGTGCAGAGGTGCACTTCATATCGTCTCTGTTGGGTGGAAACCTCATATTGGTACTAGTTGACTAGTTGATAAGAATTAATTTTTGTTTTTATTTTCCCGATTTTGTAGGCCTCAAGATCAGGCAGATTATAGTTATAGTCACCAATGTTCACAGTTTTTAAATGTACAAATATTTATTTAAAAACAAATGTTTTTTTTTTTCTTTAAAAAAAATAGGTAGTTAAACAACTAGTCGACTAATGAACTAGGCAACTAGTCAACTAGTAAAAATTACTAGAAGTGAATGCACTAGTGTGTGTGTGTGTGTGTGTGTGTGTGTGCATGTGTGTGCGCGTGCGTGCCTGCGTGCGAGCGTGCACTAAATGTGTCTCCTCTCACCTGCGGTGTGAAGCGTCCATCTCCCCAGTGCTGTTGTTCTGACCCGGCTCCCAGCTGTGGCGGCGGAACGGCGACAGAGAGCGGATGGACGCTCGCAGGATGGCCGACGACACCGGGTTCTCTGACAGCTGGTCCTTCCTCTCTTCATCCTCCCCTCCTCCTCCTCCTCCTGTCTCTGACTTCCAGGGTTCTCCTCCAGAGCTCCTCCAGGGGGCTGTGGGGTCCGCCGTGCCCACTGACTGGACAGGGGTATCCTCTGTGGACGACCAGGACACTCGGACCCCTCGTTCTCTGTGGTCAAGGACCGGGTACGGCTGGGGAGAGAAACATCGGAGAGAGAGATAGAGAGAGCGGGAGAGAGAGAGAGAGAGAGAGAGAGACAAGGTCAAGGTCAAGGTTGTCTTTATTTGTCTCCCTTGGGAGAAATTTGTCTTGGAGACAGAGTCACAGCTGCATACAAATAACAGATACGTTCACATACAAAAAGGAAAAACACCATGAAACACCCAACATACACAAAACAGAGATATTGCACACATTCCCTTGGATGTAGCAGCTATAAAGCTAAATCTGAAAGAGAGAGAGAGAGCAGCTATAAAGCTAAATCTGAAAGTTCCAAAAAGCATTGTGTCAGCCCAAAACGTGACAAAGTGCACTATTGTAAAGAAGAAAAGGGCCCCTAGTTATGCGTGCACGTATACACGTGCACACACTTGGGACTGCCTTGGTGCAGTTCCCCTGACCTGCCCTACAGAAGGACCCTCCCTTCCCATTTTCTGGTTCAAAACCCCCCTTTTCTTCTTTTTTAACGAGAGGTTTTTTATTATCAAACGGTCCAAAAGGTTTTTTTCCGGCTTGCCAAGAAACAGTTCTAGAGGGAAACACTGCCTCACTCACGCACACACACACACACACACACACACACGCACACGCACGCGCACGCGCACGCACACGCACGCACACGCACGCACGCACGGACGTGCTCACTCACAGCAAAGCAGTGTGACAGCCAGTGTTGCCATGTCCGCTTATTATTTAAGCGACTTTAGGCTTGTTTTTTCTGTTATGTCGCTTGTAAATATTAGTTGTGGGCTGCGTTTTTTTGGGCTCGTTTCTAAAAGTGTACGTAGTTGCTTATTTAGGCTTGCTTCCTAATGTTGTTAAACCAGGAATTCGTAAACATTTAACTCTTCATATATAACTCTTCATATATAAAGCCCTGGTCGGGAAATTACCATCATATATTTCATCCATGTTACATCAGAAACCTAGTCGCATTGTAACTCGCTCCAGTGATTGGCTAGGCCTTCTGGTCCCTTTTGCCAACTCTGAACTTGGAAAGGCTGCTTTCAGCATCGGTGCTCCTGATTCTTGGAATCTCTTGCAACAAGAACTTAAACTTAATACCCTGGCATCAATTGGTCATTTTAGGAATTTACTCAATAACCGTCCATCACCTGTATGTTGCTGTTTTAACTCATTGCTGAATATATAATTGTATTAACGGTTTGTTGTAACTAATATTGTTGTTGTATTACTGTTTTTTTTTAATGTAATCTCGGCATCATTGTAAATGAGGGGTTCCCTCAATGGTCTCTCCGAGAATTTAAATAAAGGTTGAATGAATGAAAAAAAAAGAAATCATGTCAAGGACTCCCCAAATCAATATGTAACTGTCCGCGTATCCCCATCTGAAAACATGTTGTGCCAGATTTGTGTTATTAAAATGTTTGCACTTTTTTTCCCAAGATACTTTTGAAAATAGCATTTCTACAAGCTCACAACGCATCGCGACGCATTGTGAGCTTGTAGAACTGATATTTTCAAATAGCCAATGTATGTAGGTTTAAAGTGCTTATGTGTTAGTCGCGTTTTGGCCCTTTTTCATAGGCCTTGTTGCTTATTTCTCTCTAAATCTGGCAACACTGGTGACAGCGTCATCAGTGGAGTTACAGGATTATGAGAACACACTTGTGGAAAAAGAGCTCTTCTAGAAGCAGTGAGTCACCAGTACTCACATTTAGTTTTACTTTACGTTTTACTTTTGGTGTTAGCATCATGTTATGCTTTAGCTATTGAAAAATAGCAGATCTACAAGCTCATAGCGCGCCACCGAGTGGCGCGCTACGAGCTTGTAGGTCTGCTATTTTTGAAAAATCGAAGAACGACTGACATAGAAACATAGCTTTTTCAGAAAACTGTCAGGATGTAGAAGATATTTTTAGAATCTGGTCTCAAAATGGGTTAAGTAAGAGTCATCATTACCAGTTACCATGTAGAGATGGTGTAGTAAAGCAGTAAGTAAGAGTCATCATTACCAGTTACCATGTAGAGATGGTGTAGTAAAGCAGTAAGTAAGAGTCATCATTACCAGTTACCATGTAGAGATGGTGTAGTAAAGCAGTAAGTAAGAGTCATCATTACCAGTTACCATGTAGAGATGGTGTAGTAAAGCAGTAAGTAAGAGTCATCATTACCAGTTACCATGTAGAGATGGTGTAGTAAAGCAGTAAGTAAGAGTCATCATTACCAGTTACCATGTAGAGATGGTGTAGTAAAGCAGTAAGTAAGAGTCATCATTACCAGTTACCATGTAGAGATGGTGTAGTAAAGCAGTAAGTAAGAGTCATCATTACCAGTTACCATGTAGAGATGGTGTAGTAAAGCAGTAAGTAAGAGTCATCATTACCAGTTACCATGTAGAGATGGTGTAGTAAAGTAAGAGTCATCATTACCAGTTACCATGTAGAGATGGTGTAGTAAAGTAAGAGTCATCATTACCAGTTACCATGTAGAGATGGTGTAGTAAAGAGTCATCATTACCAGTTACCATGTAGAGATGGTGTAGTAAAGTAAGAGTCATCATTACCAGTTACCATGTAGAGATGGTGTAGTAAAGAGTCATCATTACCAGTTACCATGTAGAGATGGTGTAGTAAAGTAAGAGTCATCATTACCAGTTACCATGTAGAGATGGTGTAGTAAAGCAGTAAGTAAGAGTCATCATTACCAGTTACCATGTAGAGATGGTGTAGTAAAGTAAGAGTCATCATTACCAGTTACCATGTAGAGATGGTGTAGTAAAGCAGTAAGTAAGAGTCATCATTACCAGTTACCATGTAGAGATGGTGTAGTAAAGTAAGAGTCATCATTACCAGTTACCATGTAGAGATGGTGTAGTAAAGCAGTAAACGCCATGATGTTCAAAATGTACTTGAGTAAAAGTACAAAAGATTGACATCAAAATATACTTATAGTGCTAAAAGCATAAAAGCAGAATGCCCATTTCACAAGTTTTAATAATGTATAACGAAAATTCTTACATACTGTAGGGCTTAAGTGGTTAATTAATCCATTTAGACCTGAGTTAAAAACATTCACTTTGAAAGAATATATATTCAAATTTGCGCCACAATTTTACGATTTTTCAAAAATAGCAGACCTACAAGCTCGTAGCGCGCCACTCGGTGGCGCGCTATGAGCTTGTAGATCTGCTATTTTTCAATAGCTAAAGTATAACATAATGCTTGAAACACCAAAAGGGGTTCCCGCCCCAAAATGGGTAGAGCATTATTACACCCAAGGGCATGCATTATGGTGATTATTGTCGGTATGACAGTGATGCGGTCAGGAACGAGGTGCTCCACAAGCAAGTGCCAATAAGAACGATAAAGCCACCCTTGTATATAAAATTGCAATTTTAGCCTGGACAGAAAATAGCCCAGACAAATCTGCCATTGCTCCTCGGCAGTGATATTTGTCGGCCATGGCTATAGAGGCTATAACAGTTAGGCTTACCATCAAAATATAAAAGAAATTACTCAAATATCAACCATTCTGCCAGTATTATCTCTGTTCTCCTGTAAATACATGGTGTCTGAGTCCCGTTGAGATGGCTGTGTGCTAGGCGACTTGAACACACAGAGAAACAAAACTTAGCTGTTAGCTCACTCTCACTGTAATGTAAGATATTTTGACCTGAGATCAGATTCTAAAAATGTCTTCTACATCCTGACAGTTTTCTGAAAAAGCTATGTTTCTATGTCAGTCGTTCTTCGATTTTTCAAAAATAGCAGACCTACACACTGTTATCGGATCGGTACTCAGTATCGACCGGTACTATCGATCGGAATCGGTATCCGGAAGGAAGAATGCGGTATCTGTACATCTCTAGTGTGGGCCTCTTACTTCTCCTCTTGCATCTGAGCTGCGGAGGTGACTCGTGTTTTTAAGATATTCAATAGAAGTGCATTTTTTATGCCTGATTTAGCTACTACAGTATGTCTGCCCATGCACTTCCTCCGTCTGATCAGCACAGCTGATTCTTTTGATTAGGTGTGCTGTCATGCTTGTTTGAACACGTGTAGAGAGCCTATTTTAACCAATCAGATTGCTTGGGCGGAACTACTTGTATAATGTTTATTGTAATGAGAAACAGAATCTACAAAGTAACTAAAATTTTCAAATAATTGAAGTAAAAAGTACAATATCTTTCTCTGAGATGTAGTGGAGTAGAAGTAATAAAGTGTTGAAAATTGGAAACAGTCCGGGAAAGGTGTACTATAAAGTTAACTAAAGTTGTAAAAAATGTACTTAACCCATTCTGGGCGGGAACCCCTTTTGGTGTAAGCATTATGTTATGCTTTAGCTATTGAAAAATAGCAGATCTACAAGCTCATAGCGCGCCACCAAGTGGCGCGCTACGAGCTTGTAGGGTACAGTAGCACTTGAGTAAATCATCTGTCGGGTGGAAACCTCACATATCCAAATCTGTAATTTTTCAGGATTCAAATTCAAAAGTAGCAAATCTACAACCTCAAAACAGGTGACTCACTGTTTCTAGACAAGTTAGTTTTCCACATGGTGTTGTCAAAATCCTGTAACTCCACCGGTGACGCTGTCACACTGCTGTGAGTGCGCACGTGTCGTGCATACGTTGTTCGAGCGTAGTAGGGCGTTAATAAGACCTGGAACGCATCTGTGTCACCTTAGCTTGTAACCACTTTAACCATTATTTTAAACTTTACCTAAAATAAGAGTGCTGCGATACGAGCTTGTAGTTCTGCAATTTTAGAAAAATCGTGAAAACGTGTGCAAATCCTTGAAAATATATTCTTTCACAGCAAACATTTTTAACTCATATCTTTGCTTCTGGGGGGGTCCCTCGAACAACAGGAAAACCAGATGGGGGTATGGGTCCAATTACTGTACATTTTTGGGCTCCTTGACATGAAATAGTGTGGGAACCACTGGCATACTAAATAAAAACGTCTGGGTTTCTGAGGCTACTGGCATAGAAACACAGGTTTTTCAGAAAACGGTCTCAGGTCTCAAAGGGTAAAAAAAGAAAAGAAAAGAAGAAAGAAAAGTCAGAATATGGAGATAAGAGGATTCTGCCTGACAGCCATGACATGAACACTGACTTAGTGACTTTCCACCACAGTGAGTCACCCTGAGATCATCACAGAGAGACCAGACCGTTACTGGACCGTCTCTCTCTGTCTGTCGCTTGGCCTGTCAGTCACACTGAGATCATCACAGAGAGACCAGACCGTTACTGGACCGTCTCTCTCTCTCTGTCGCTTGGCCTGTCAGTCACACTGAGATCATCACAGAGAGACCGACCGTACTGGACCGTCTCTCTCTCTCTGTCGCTTGGCCTGTCAGTCACACTGTCTGTTCGTCTCCCCTCTTCCACCGTCGTTAACTCACTTATTTTTTCCCCTCTCTCTCTCGTCTGCATATTCTGTCCATTTTGTTCCGTCTCCCTTTTTATAGAGCTCCAACCGACGTCACGTGTTCTTGGAAAGTCCTACTCCTAGCCCACCGATTACTGATCTTTTTGACTGATATTTTAGTAGCGCAAAATAAATCAGAATATTTTTTCGAGAAGATTTAACCCATTTTGACCTGAGATCAGATTCTAAAAATAGCTATGTTTATATGTCAGTGGTTCTTCGATTTTTCAAAAATAGCAGATCTACAAGCTCATAGCGCGCCACTCGGTGGCGCGCTATGAGCTTGTAGATCTGCTATTTTTCAAAAGCTAAAGTATAACATGATGCCAACACCAAAAGGGGTTCCCGCCCAACTTATAAGCAAACAAATTAAACAAATAAATACAACTATTAAACACAAATTACTTTTTGATAGATTAAAAATAGTAATTAGCAATTATGAAAAGAACATTTAACATTAGTGCGATGAACAATCAAACAAGTAAATATAAAATACACAACAGAATGGGACGCACTTGAGCTTCTAGATTGTCTATTTTCCCTGTGAGGGATGGGAACAGGACAGACTATATATATATATACACACCAGAGCTGTTTGGGCTAGAGTTGTTTGGATTTACCGATACCAGTATCGGAAAAGGGTCCATTTGGTTCCATTTGTACACTCTCAGAGTTAGACCTGTAAGGGTCCATTTGGAACCCCCTCAAGTAACCCTTTAGAGTCTCTGGACCCCACTTTGAGAACCACTGCCGTAGATTTTAATTAAACACAGTTATCGGATCGGTACTCAGTATCGACCGGTACTATCGATCGGAATCGGTATCCGGAAGGAAGAATGCGGTATCTGTACATCTCTAGTTTGGGTCTCTTACTTCTCCTCTTGCATCTGAGCTGCGGAGGTGACTCGTGTTTTTAACCAAGACCGTTGCGTAACACCGCCCTGGGGCCAGCCTGGCCCTCGTTCATTCGCCCCAGAAGTTTTCCAAATCAAACTTATTTTTAGAAGCGTGTGTAGGTAGGCCCCTACGTAGGCATGGCTGTTTCTATAAACCTCACATGAACAAAAAGCTGCCAAGTGTAATTTGCCAGCTGCTGGTCTTTGACGTCAAATCCATGTGAAAGGAGGTGTGAGGTATGTGCATAGGGATACCCGCCGAACGCCACCCGCCCCGGGACCTTTCCTAATGGGAAACAGCCTTCCGTCCGTCGACATGTTGGATTTAAACTGTGTTCAGCCTGCAGGCAAATCTCATGGGTTTCTTTAATGCGCTCTTTAGGACTCACAACGTTAAAGGTAGGTATATGTTTTTGGTTTAAATAAAAGTTATTTTGTTAAAAGGTTAAAACAGTATACTCTGATAGTACTCATAGTTTGTCATAGAAGACATGCTGACTTCTATGGAATCAAAATGACGGTGATGTCTGAGATCTTAAATCCATGTGTTTGCGCACGCACGCACATGTGTGTGTGTGTGTGTGTGTGTGTGTCCATGCACACCTTTTTGAAGACACCGTCGTCCAGATCAGCAGTGACCGTGGCCCTGTGTGTGTCCGTCTGTAACACGCACACAGACACCTGCTCCTCATCCTCTCTGTGTTGTTGGGCTGATGAATGCAGGTCTGCACAGTAAAGGACACAGAGCATCACAGTAAAGGACACAGAGCATCACCGTAACATCATTATCCCAAAGCATTGTACTGTACATACGGTATTATGTTGAGCATCACCGTAACATCATTATCCCAAAGCATTGTACTGTACATACGGTATTATGTTGAGCATCACCGTAACATCATTATCCCAAAGCATTGTACTGTACATACGGTATTATGTTGAGCATCACCGTAACATCATTATCCCAAAGCATTGTACTGTACATACGGTATTATGTTGAGCGTCACAGTAACATCATTATCCCAAAGCATTGTACTGTACATACGGTATTATGTTGAGCGTCACAGTAACATCATTATCCCAAAGCATTGTACTGTACATACGGTATTATGTTGCTGCTGCTGCACCATCCATTTATTTGTTAGATGTAGAATGTCACCACATTTCCAGAGCATAATTTGTACGTTAACGACTCCAGACTACTTTTGGCATTCAAAATGTTAAAAAAACATAATAATAATAATAATAATAATAATGCATTATTTTTTTTTTAAATGTTTTTTTTTGTGGCTTTCGCCTTTATTTTATGGAGGGACAGACAGTAGGCTGACAGGAAATGGGGAGAGAGATGGGGGGGAAGACATGCAGTAAAGGCCGTCGGGATCGGGAGTCGAACCCGCAGCACACTGCCAGACTGGATTACCAGCCAAGGTGCCTGGACCGCTGAGCCACGGCCCAGGCGATAATAATGCATTATTAAATTAATCTGGGGATCTCGGGCATGGCTACCAAGGAGTTAATGACCAGACCCTGAATGCAGAGTGCATGCTGGATATGTTGTGTATACATTGTGCAGCATCCTGTTCTCAGCAGAACTTAGTCAACCAACCTAAGCCAGCGGTTCTCACCCTCAGGGGTCCTTGGGGGGTGTTCCAATTGGACCCTGGCTTATACTGTATACAGAGTGCACAGATGGAAACATTTTGGTTCCATTTGTGCCCTCTCAGAGTTATGGGTGTCCTTGTCATGAAACAGTGTGAGAAGCACTGATCTGAGCTATCAGAACAGGACCATCCATGCTGCTGCTCTACAGACTGAGCTATCATTCTACAGGACCATCCATGCTGCTGCTCTACAGACTGAGCTATCATTCTACAGGACCATCCATGCTGCTGCTCTACAGACTGAGCTATCATTCTACAGGACCATCCATGCTTCTGCTCTACAGACTGAGCTATCATTCTACAGGACCATCCATGCTTCTGCTCTACAGACTGAGCTATCATTCTACAGGACCATCCATGCTGCTGCTCTACAGACTGAGCTATCATTCTACAGGACCATCCATGCTGCTGCTCTACAGACTGAGCTATCATTCTACAGGACCATCCATGCTGCTGCTCTACAGACTGAGCTATCATTCTACAGGACCATCCATGCTGCTGCTCTACAGACTGAGCTATCATTCTACAGGACCATCCATGCTGCTGCTCTACAGACTGAGCTATCATTCTACAGGACCATCCATGCTGCTGCTCTACAGACTGAGCTATCATTCTACAGGACCATCCATGCTGCTGCTCTACAGACTGAGCTATCATTCTACAGGACCATCCATGCTGCTGCTCTACAGACTGAGCTATCATTCTACAGGACCATCCATGCTGCTGCTCTACAGACTGAGCTATCATTCTACAGGACCATCCATGCTGCTGCTCTACAGACTGAGCTATCATTCTACAGGACCATCCATGCTGCTGCTCTACAGACTGAGCTATCATTCTACAGGACCATCCATGCTGCTGCTCTACAGACTGAGCTATCATTCTACAGGACCATCCATGCTGCTGCTCTACAGACTGAGCTATCATTCTACAGGACCATCCATGCTGCTGCTCTACAGATCTGAGCTATCATTCTACAGGACCATCCATGCTGCTGCTCTACAGACTGAGCTATCATTCTACAGGACCATCCATGCTGCTGCTGCTCTACAGACTGATCTATCATTCTACAGGACCATCCATGCTGCTGCTCTACAGATCTGAGCTATCATTCTACAGGACCATCCATGCTGCTGCTCTACAGACTGAGCTATCATTCTACTGGACCATCCATGCTGCTGCTCTACAGACTGAGCTATCATTCTACAGGACCATCCATGCTGCTGCTCTACAGACTGAGCTATCATTCTACAGGACCATCCATGCTGCTGCTGCTCTACAGACTGATCTATCATTCTACAGGACCATCCATGCTGCTGCTCTACAGATCTGAGCTATCATTCTACAGGACCATCCATGCTGCTGCTCTACAGACTGAGCTATCATTCTACTGGACCATCCATGCTGCTGCTCTACAGACTGAGCTATCATTCTACAGGACCATCCATGCTGCTGCTCTACAGACTGAGCTATCATTCTACAGGACCATCCATGCTGCTGCTGCTCTACAGACTGAGCTATCATTCTACAGGACCATCCATCCATGCTGCTCTACAGACTGAGCTATCATTCTACAGGACCATCCATGCTGCTGTTATACAGACTGATCTATCATTCTACAGGACCATCCATGCTGCTGTTATACAGACTGAGCTATCATTCTACAGGACCCTCCATGCTGCTGTTATACAGACTGAGCTATCATTCTACAGGACCATCCATGCTGCTGCTCTACAGACTGAGCTATCATTCTACAGGACCATCCATGCTGCTGCTCTACAGACTGAGCTACCATTCTACAGGACCATCCATGCTGCTGCTCTACAGACTGATCTATCATTCTACAGGACCATCCATGCTGTTGTACTACAGACTGAGCTATCATTCTACAGGACCATCCATGCTGCTGCTGCTCTACAGACTGAGCTATCATTCTACAGGACCATCCATGCTGTTGTACTACAGACTGAGCTATCATTCTACAGGACCATCCATGCTGCTGCTGCTCTACAGACTGAGCTATCATTCTACAGGACCATCCATGCTGTTGTACTACAGACTGAGCTATCATTCTACAGGACCATCCATGCTGTTGTACTACAGACTGAGCTATCATTCTACAGGACCATCCATGCTGTTGTACTACAGACTGAGCTATCATTCTACAGGACCATCCATGCTGTTGTACAGACTGAGCTATCATTCTACAGGACCATCCATGCTGCTGCTCTACAGACTGAGAGTGTTGCACTGCTGGATGCAATCCCTCAGACAGGAAACTGACCTCATATCACCCACACCACACAACGACAACATGAACCAGCCCGGAGGAGGAGGTGGTGGTGGTGGTGGGGAGGGGGATCTAGATCTCATACTCAGTATGACATACTGGTTTCTGCTGTGTGCATGCAGGGGTGGAAGAAGTACTCACATGTTTTACTTTAGTAAAAGTAGCAATACTACAATGTATACTATACTACTTGTTGCAAGTATAAGTCCAGTATTCAAAATTGACTCGACTAAAAGTACGAAAGAATTGGCATCAGAATCCATTCATCATATGATCAGTGGAGTCCTCGCTGGTTTCTGCTGTGTGTTATTTCCTCACTTATGCCATAACTAATAATAGTGTAACTGTCCTCTCTTATAGGAGCACAGTGCATAAAAACATCACATTAACAGTAAAATCCTCAACCCGTTAACAACTTAAACCCTATAACATACTGTAAGGTAAACCCTCCACAACAACTACCTGTCATCATTCCTAGGAAATAACTAATATACAATGCATACGTGTATGTATATATGTGACCAGATTTGACTGAGAGCCTGCCATCACGCAAATTCCAGCTTTTCACCAGAGGAGAAAAACTTGTAGCTAGGTGTAATGTTAGAGACCACAAAAGTGAACCTTTCAAGCCTGTTTTCTCAACTCACTGTTTTCTGCAAGACATTCCTCTATAAGCCATATCTCCAAAACTAGTGGGCCAAACTGAACAACCAATATGTCAATTTGAAGCTATGATTCCCTGCTTTCATATGACGAAAATTCTAAAAAATCCAATGGCAGTCCCTCAGTCAATTTTAGTCACATATTTCCCCCCTCTACAATTACTCTGTGGAATATAGCCAAGCTCACAAAACGTGTTGAGCTGCTATTTTCGCCAAATGTTTGCCCTTTTTCACCAAATGGCATACCTAGAATAGGGTATGATAGGGTTCATGCGGTTAAGAGTTCATGTTGACACTCTCAGAGCTAGGTTAACAGTAAAGATTCAGGATATCACTACGTGCAGAAACGCTCACAGTCACGGCCGTTTGAGAGAAGAGAATCAATGTCACTGGCACCTCTTCATATATAAAGCCCTGGTCGGGAAATTACCGTCATATATTTCATCCATGTTACATCAGAAACCTAGTCGCATTGTAACTCGCTCCAGTGATTGGCTAGGCCTTCTGGTCCCTTTTGCCAACTCTGAACTTGGAAAGGCTGCTTTCAGCATCGGTGCTCCTGATTCTTGGAATCTCTTGCAACAAGAACTTAAACTTAATACCCTGGCATCAATTGGTCATTTTAGGAATTTACTCAATAACCGTCCATCACCTGTATGTTGTCGTTTTAACTGATTGCTGAATATATAATTGTATTAACGGTTTGTTGTAACTAATATTGTTGTTGTATTACTGTTTATTTGTATGTAATCTCGGCATCATTGTAAATGAGGGGTTCCCTCAATGGTCTCTCCGAGAATTTAAATAAAGGTTGAATGAATGTCTGGCAGGGCTGTGAGAGACAATGTCTGGTCTGAATTGATTAAGTCAAACATTATTAATCACAGGGAAATTAAATTTCATCATCACTATAATTTTTCACATGGGTGAGCGTATGTCTTCTGTATGCGTCATGTCATGTTCCGTTCATGCTTTACTTTTTTTCTCTCCCTA
This sequence comes from Electrona antarctica, assembly GCF_951216825.1. NCBI lineage: Eukaryota > Metazoa > Chordata > Actinopteri > Myctophiformes > Myctophidae > Electrona > Electrona antarctica. Next base: position 8,000,167 of record NC_136810.1, on the reverse strand, counting down.
ATTTAGTTGTAGCCAATTCCTGCATGCATATACGGTAGTCCATGACCACTGCCACTGTTGGTCTAGGGAGGGTGTAGACCGGTGCTTCTGGGAGACCGTCCTCCCCACCTGACTTCCCACTCGCGCGCGCAAAAAAATAGTACCGCCCTGGCCAGGCCGGAGGCACCATGGAGGTGGAATCAAACCCCAGATGCTCCCTTCTCCTTTTCCTGTTAACCCATTTTGACCTGAGATCAGATTCTAAAAATGTCTTCTATATCCTGACAGTTTTCTGAAAAAGCTATGTTTCTATGTCAGTCGTTCTTCGATTTTTCAAAAATAGCAGCCCTACAAGCTCGTAGCGCGCCACTCGGTGGCGCGCTACGAGCTTGTAGATCTGCTATTTTTCAATAGCTAAAGCATAACATAATGCTAACACCAAAAGGGGTTCCCGCCCAAAATGGGTTCATTCCAAGTAATGTACTGTAGTTAATGTAATTCTACCGAGAGACAGGCCTTCGCCTTATGAGGTCTGACTGTAATGTTGTTAGTTTCTGGGAACACACAGAACTAAAATGTGCAACCATAAATGTGCACGTGTGCGCACACAGCGCACACGCACGCACGCACGCACACGCACACACACATCAAAAGGAAGTGTGTGTTCACAATATGACTCAGGACATAATGCAGACAGATCAGCAGCTGAATCTAATCAATCTAATCTGAAGCGTCATGATGGTTTCACTAGTAGTAGGATGACGCAGGTTTTGTCTCCGAGACGTTTCACCTGCTTCTGTTTCAGCCGCTACCAGGAAGGAACCAGATGCCATGATGTGACAGAACTGTCAAACTACAAAGACTACTACTACTACTCTGTCAGTGGCTCAAAAGACTTCCTTCAGCGTGATAAGAAGCTTCTTATCAAACCAATCAACCCCAGTATTATGTCACTGGTGAGAAAAGTATTTTAAATCCCATCACAGAACAGAGGGTTCAACTACAGTGCATTGCTTCTCTGCATATATGCAAATCAACCTGGAATTTACCACTTTTTCATGGCCTGGCATTCACCCTATATTTGGCATGTCATTTTAGGTGGTCAAAACTGTGGTCAGGGTCAATACCTACTGATTTGATTGATCTTACTTGATCTTAGTTTCCAGAATCGGGGTTTAATCCAACTCGGGGTAATGGAAACCTGAATAAGATTGTTTTGTTTTATTCTGTTTTTCAACAAAAAAAATTAAACAATTTGTGGGATTCCTTCTGGGTTTCTTAACCCATTCTGACCTGAGATCAGATTCTAAAAATGTCTTCTACATCCTGACAGTTTTCTGAAAAAGCTATGTTTCTATGTCAGAAAAATAGCAGACCTACAAGCTCATGAGCTTGTAGGTCTGCTATTTTTCAATAGCTAAAGCATAACATAATGCTAACACCAAAAGGGGTTCCCGCCCCAAAATGGGTTAATGTGCTCCTGTCTATTTTCCCAAAAGAAATAGCAACTTCAGAAAGTATTATAGAAAGTATTTATATTTATAGTAGTATGGGTAGTGCTTCACAGTAATGCTGCACACTGTAATCACTATAATAATTCTCACCAATTCATGATGCAGAGAAACAATCTCCCAGATCATAATATTCACACAAAGTATGCAAATCAAATACATAAACTCAACAGAATGTATCAAGAAAAGTGTGATACTCAAAAACGCAGTGCAGAAAAGGAGGGGAAAGGAGTGTGCAGCGAAGCTGTGGGACGGGGTGTGTTCATTGAGTCTGGGGAGACTGACGGTGGTGGGAGTTCTGGTAACAGCCTGTTCTTGTTAGTTGCATGTTAAGTTTATGGCTATGGTGGGTGGTGGTGGTGGTGGGTCCACATATTTGCTCTGAGGCTGGATGCACAATGCATAGCTCTAATGCTACAAATGTCAATGCCTCAATCACATTATAACGATCATTCCAGTATTGACGTGCGTGCAAATGTAGCAGCATTGAGAAGTGGTTCCCAAGGTTTTTAGCTCAAGAACGCAAATGAGAAATTAGACGTTTGCTCGGGACCCAAACTAGTGTAAAAAAGCCTACCTGTGCATGGCAGCGATGTACCGGTCAGTGTCGGGGTGCAGGGGGTCTCAGCAGGGCAAGACCTCGGCTGGTAGAAAGACTCCCTTTCTCTCTGGATCTGATGAGGAGATTATAGGACATGAAGAAGAAGAAGATAACATTGTTATTATTCATGTGTGTGAAGTGATAACACGGTTGTTTGTGTGGAAGCGTTCGTCACTGTCACTCTGTCACGCATACGCACACACATTGTTCACGGTTAACATGTGGCTGTTGGATTCCACCAACAAGTTATCTTACACACACACAGACACACACACACACACACATGTACGCACATAGCCACGCACACCAAGGTCACAAGTAAGTCATTGTTCCACCCCCTCGGTAAGAGACAGGGGTGCAGTGTCACAGACATATAGGAGTCTAGGCTCAGGAGGGGGACTTCGGTATCACACATGTGTACATGCACGTACACACGTACGCGCACGCACACTCACAGTTTACATAAATTATACAGTATATTACAAAACTTTATCTTCAAATTGAATATCGTTTATTTCTGTCCAACGGGGAGGGGGGGGGGATGTTCATCTTTAACCCATTTTGGGCGGGAACCCCTTTTGGTGTTTCAAGCATTCTGTTATACTTTAGCTACTCAAGTTCATAGTTCTATGAACTTGTAGGTCTGCTATTTTTTTTAAATCGTAAAAATGTGGCACAAATCTTTGAATATATATTCTTTCAGAAGACCTTTTATTTGATTTTATTCGACGTCAGGTCAAAATGGGTTAAAACAGTACATCTCTGAATGTGATAGCAAGCAGTGTGGTGCAGTATAGCTTCTGGCTACTCTTTTAATGAGGAATGCTATCAAGCAAGAAGCTTGTTTCAAGCCCATGTCACACGTACATGGGAAAGAGACCGAGAGAGACGCGGTGGACACCAGATTTCCATCATTTTGATCGTGAACATTCCTGTCGCTGCCCTTTGAGAAAACCCTGGAGTTCTTTGGTGTGGTGCACTGGGTGCAACTTAGGGTGGTGTAGCAGCACACGAGTGTGCGCGCGCGCGCACGCACGCACACATACACATACACACACACACACACACACACACACACACACACACACACACACACACACACACACACACACACACACTGTGGGCAGAAACCAGGCGAATGAGGTCATCTTTGAGTTGTCTGATCGTCCACGCTAGCCAATGACTCCATTGTCCACTCGTCTCAATACGCCTATTGTTGTGGGTCTCTCTATGCTCTGTCTATCGGCAGCATCCTGCTCTCAGCCGTCCACGCAGAGTCAATGGGCCTCATTTATCAATCTGTTCCTGGTCAGGCTCATTAATGTGTGTAAAGCATGCATGCAGAGTGCAGTCTGTGCAGACAAAGACTAAAGTGTTGCTGTTTTCTTTGATGGGCACTATAGATACTAGTGGGTGCCTGCCTGCCTGATGGGCACTATAGATGGGTGCCTGCAGCCTGCCTGCCTGTTACGGCCTATTCATTTTCCAGTTTTAGGTGATAAGGGAAATACAACGTCTGGGTTTCCGAGGCTAGTGATAAGGTGACCACCGAAACAGTCGTTATGTAAAAACAGAGAGATGTGTTTGGGTGAGCAGTGAGTCGTTTTCGGTGGTCACCTTATCTGGGGTATGAATAGGCCTTCAGAGCTCACTATAACCTTCGCCGAGCTGGTCGAACCGGCTATTTTTCAGCCAAAGCTTTAATGGAAAACAGAGGAGACACTAGTATAGAGCCCTGAGGGACTCCGCTCAACCGTATGTTAGACCACTGCAGTCTGAATATATATCTCAATATCGGGTAAGGGCTAGTTATATTTAATGCTGGATTAATGCTTATTCAACAAATCTCGTAATCTTGTGGATGGCACAGTGGGGTACAGTAGCTATTCACAAGATTATCTCATTCTGGCACAGATTCGGTTAAGAATACACTTAAAGCGGCTGAATTTTGTGAAACAACAAAAAGCGAAAACAGCAGATTCATCGTTTTTTTGATCCTTTTGAAAATGAAAAAGCAATGTCAATTAATATGTTGAAAATAAAAGTGCAGGGCCAATGTGGATAACGTTTAACTGTTGTTGATGTTGATATGTTGCTGATGATGACGACGTTGAAACAAGCACTTTATATCCTAGCACTTTTTCTGAATGTAGCCTGTTTTATTTTTTCTATCTTTGATTCTATACCTGCACTAGATGCGCCCAGACCTCTGTTTATGCTAATGGTGTCTCATGTCTGTAGTTGCCCTGTATTGTTTGTATTGTTTGTATGTTTTAAACCACTACTCTTGCTGTAAACCTAATTGCCCTTCTGGGACACTAATAAAGACCTTGAACCTTGAACTGTAACCTGGATACTTTTTTAAAACCTCTATTCTTAGAAAAACGGACCCACGTTGCAACTGTACTTGGGTATACCGTTGTCTAAATGTCTACACACCAAAATGTCTTTGCCGTGTAGATCAGCTATTTTTAGCCAATGTTCCCCCGCAGAATAGGGATGCTGGGGTTCAAGTGGTTAACCTACTGTAAGCAAAGCATCCATAATATGGATGCACTATAGAAGTATATCGGGCACAATCAGAGGAAGGAAGTACACAGAGAGGCCTCGTTGGTCGGTGGGTGAGAGAGCAGTAAAGGGTCATGCTCATCAGCAGCAGCACAATTGATGGGTTTGCCAGTCTGACAACACAAAGCAGTGTAGGAATAGGAATGGGTGCAGCTGCGGTGTGTGTGGGCCAACCTAATGAAAAAGATCCCTATGGGCTATTATTGCACTGCATAGACCCACTCATACTTAACCCATTGAAGAAGAATGCCATGCAGGCTCTTGGTCTGTGGATCTAATCCCAGTTTACAACATGGTTCTAGTATTAAAGCAGGGAAATGGGGATGTAATAATTGTGTGTGTTTAGATGGCTGTCATGGCTGCTAATGCATTAATCCAACTTGCAGACTGTGACAGCAGAGTATCGCTGACACACCCGGCATCCATGGAGACTCATGGTGACAGCTGTCGTTGTTGCCATGTCCGCTTATTATAAGCAGATGTTCTTGTATATCTATCAGAGAAGACACTGCACTGGATAGTTATCAGCCAAGCGTGCACATTTACCTTTTTACAGTTTTACAGTTAAAATAAAAAAGACGGATCACACAGGTGACCTGCAGTCCTTATGCACAGCCTTTGACAGCTTCTTTTATTTAAATTTTTTACAAAGGTTATACCAGATTTCAACATTCTCAGAGACATTGGTAATGTTTCAGTGAATACTGTATACTTATAGCTGATAGTAACAACAACCAGACAGTGGCCTTGTGGTTAGAGTGTCCGCCCTGAAACTGGGAGGTTGGGGGTTCGATCCCCGGCCGGGTCACACCAAAGACTGTAAAAATGGGACCCAATGCCTCCCTGCTTGGCACTCAGCATCAATGGGTTGGATTGGGGGTCAAATCAACTAATGATTCCCGAGCGCGGCGCACGCTGCGGCTCACCGTTCCAAGAGATGGGTCAAATGCGGAGAACAAATTTCACTGCGGTAACGTCTGTGACTAATCGTACGACTTTGACTTTGACTAACCAATGCCCTGCTTGTATGCTTTGTGCCAGAATGTTTGTAGACAGGCAGAACTGGTTTAGACCAGACCTTTTCCTTTTAATGTATTTGTTTATTTGGGAACAGTGTATTCAAATGCAGCACAGTGTACTGCACAGTTAGAATTTGATGTGAATATACGAGTTGTCTGTGTGTCTCAGTGACAATGTGGCGATACAGTCATCCTATTATAACTAAGCAAAGGTCTGTCTGTCCTAGTATAGCCCACTGCTTCTCACTGGCAGGTCTGTCTGTCCTATAGCCCACTGCTTCTCACTGGCAGGTCTGTCTGTCCTATAGCCCACTGCTTCTCACTGCCTTGCCCAGTTGATCTGCATTTTGCACACAGACCATTCCATTATGCACAGACTCTCGAAGCCCTTTTTTCAATTGTACCACTTCAACGCTGTTTATTAACTATAATAGAGGGTATGTGCATGCATAAAGTGAATGGCAGATCGAGTGGCAAAAGTGAGTGACAAACTGAATTTAATGTTGTTTAAAGTAATTTCATGCAATCAAATAGGACTTTTCTGTGTGGATGTATGGGCTGTCAAGGCCAGAAAGTAGTTTTTTGCCACTCAGTAGGCTTTCCCGTTTAACTTCCTGGTATGATGATGATGTCACGCGCATACCCTCTATATCTAATATTTAGTCCCTTCCGTATACCTCCATTTTAAATCACGTGGCGTGACACGCCAGTCACCCAGTGCAATGCGTGCACTCACTCACTGAGGCAACAGAAAACTCACGGGGAAGAGTTCACTCCGACATGTCATTTGTAAAGTCATTTGACACGTTTGCAATGCTCGAACGTCACTCGATATAACGTCAAACCAAACGAGGGTGAAACATTGCAGGCATGGTGTTGGGGGGTGCGTGGCATGGTGGTGGGGGGTGCGTGGCATGGTGGTGGGGGGTGCGTGGCAGACAGGCATGGTGGTGGGGGGTGAAACGTTGCAGGCATGGTGGTGGTGGGGGGTGCGTGGCAGACAGGCATGGTGGTGGGGGGTGCGTGGCAGACAGGCATGGTGGTGGGGGGTGCGTGGCAGACAGGCATGGTGGTGGGGGGTGAAACGTTGCAGGCATGGTGGTGGTGGGGGGTGCGTGGCAGACAGGCATGGTGGTGGGGGGTGCGTGGCAGACAGGCATGGTGGTGGGGGGTGCGTGGCAGACAGGCATGGTGGTGGGGGGTGCGTGGCAGACAGGCATGGTGGTGGGGGGTGCGTGGCAGACAGGCATGGTGGTGGGGGGTGCGTGGCAGTCAGGCAGCTGAAAGCCTGGTCACATGACGCTGTTACAGATCTCCTGTCTGACTCTAAGTAGTCAAAGACAATGTTACTGTTACAGAGGCTACTGCACAAAATGTGATAACATGAACATCAGGGTAAAATCTGATCAATTATATCCCGACAGGGTTGCGTAAAGGCGGGGGAGCCTGTCAGGGTTGTCTGTACTGTGCACTGCACACGCTGTCCAGGGCGCTGCTGCCGTGTCAAAACCAACTGTGTGAGTGTGTGAGTGAGTGAGTGAGTGAGTGAGTGAGTGAGTGAGTGAGTGAGTGAGTGAGTGTGTGTGTGTGTGTGTGTGTGTCAGACACACGTATTTATGTGAGTCCCAGCGATACACAGACCCCGCCCCCCCAGGGAATGCCTCGCAGACCACTTGTCTAATAATAATATTAATTTAATTTTGTGCCCAACCCAACTTCCCAAGATCATCCGTTAACAATTCCCTCTCAATCAATAATGTAATCTGCTAACTGTATTACATCGCATTACCCACACTGTACAGTGTTCATATTAGAACGGGTATAAGGACTAGTCCAACAAACATTATGCCCAGCCTTCACCACATGAGCCCCAACATTCCTTTTTTCTGGGGTGGAAATAGCAGATCTGCAAGCTAACCTGTTAGGGTCCAAAGACTCTACTAGCTCTGCTACCCACTACCAGGTCCAATGAGTTGCTCTGTGTGTGATAAGGATATGTTCATATCATTATGCCTGGTGTCATGTCATTTATAGCAGATCAGCAGGATACCCATGTACCTGTCTAGATACTTCCTTAATGTTAACGAAGTCCACACCCACAACACCAGAGGAAGTGCAACGAACCATGTACAACCCAGATTCGGCACAAACAAGGGAAGGGACTAAATTATTTTCGCTCCTATGCCACCAAAATGTGGAACGCCCTACCAACAGTCATTAAGACATGCGAATCCCCCCCCCCCCCCCCCCTTTTTCCCTCACTGTATATATTTATTTTCCCTTTTTACCTCCATTATGATGAATTCCTGTTCTGTCCTTTGTCTATATAGAAGTATCTATTTGTACGTCTCTAAATGTTTTTGATGAATTGAACAAGGTGGACCCTCTTGTAAACAAGTGTAATGCTTAATTGGGTCGTCAAGCTGTTAATACATATTTCAATCAATCAATCAATCAATACACACTTTCTTGGATAATATAATTTTTTAGCTTGTTTTCTTTTCTTTTTTCTTGACTTGGTCGTAACAGTACAGAGATGTCCAAAGAAGAGGACATGCAGCGCTACGTCTCCAGTCGGTATGATGGTATCTAACCAGGGACATTTTGTGGTCAACTACCGGGTTTCTGGTCAGCTACCAGCGCCCCTTTACGTAAACACTTAGCACTAATCAGTGACTCCCAAGAAACCATGGCTTTATATTTTCTAAATATATAAACAGCAATGGGAGCAGCTTATGCTGTCATGCATGTTGAATGTTACATACGTGGCCGTAACACCAACCAGGCATAGTGGGCAACAAGGGCATCCAGGTCACTTTCACTTCCTATTCTCCGGCTTGCAGAGCGCCATTGTAAGAAACAGCTTATGTTAGCATTAGCTCACGCTGTCCATCTTTCGCCAGAAACGTTAATATGTCGTGCGTGATGCGATGAAAAATCACAAATCAGATCCGAACCTCGGATGGATGGTCATCACCACTGACAGCGCCGTATTTTTGAGTGGTGCAACCACTCCCTTACGGACTTATGTGTGTGGGTGGCTGGCTGCCTGCCTGGCTGGCTGGGTGGGTATGAGCATGAAAACAGCATGGTTGTTTTTCGCAACCTAACACACACACAAACACACACGCACATATTAACTGTATATGATTTCGGGTGTGCCAGTACAGTACAGTGACAGTACAGTACAGTACTGTGGGTCTGGAACTCCCCCCCCCCCCCTGGGAACCCCCACACGGAGCTGCACCACTCACTTTACACGGGTGTGATTTTTCAGAGAAAAGAACCAAAGAAAATTGTACGTTTAATGGGACTCTATGGGATACGCGCGCACGTTTCCTGGTGCTGGGGGGTATGCAAGGCATTGCCTAGCAACCGGGCCAGTGTTAATGGGACTCTATGGGATACGCGCGCACGTTTCCTGGTGCTGGGGGGTATGCAAGGCATTGCCTAGCAACCGGGCCAGTGTTAATGGGATACGCGCGCACGTTTCCTGGTGCTGGGGGGTATGCAAGGCATTGCCTAGCAACCGGGCCAGTGTTAATGGGACTCTATGGGATACGCGTGCAAGTTTCCTGGTGCTGGGGGGTATGCAAGGCATTGCCTAGCAACCGGGCCAGTGTTAAAAGTTGATTTCCAGCGAAACCGTTTCATATTTGATATAAAGCTTTATCTACGGGAATTTTCATAGTTGGCATACAACTGGTGTAGAGGGAAAGTACGAGAATTCTCTTAGTTGTCATAGAAATAATTAAGAAACGATCTGAAATGATTAGCTGTATCAGCTTAAGTCTGATGTTTTACTTAGTTGTACGCCGGTGTTGCATGCCGTAAATAGCAGATCTACAAGCTTGCAACGCGCCACATCCGTGACTCGTTGTGAGCTTGTAGATCTGCCATTTACTGCAGCACAATACAGGAAAAAAAACGTAAGTATAACTGAGTCTTTAGATAGAAGCAACATGGAGTTCTGAAGCAGGCAGGTCTGGACATGGTACAACGAGCTACTTAGGCATGGGGGCTTTAAATCTAGCAGCCACACGTGCACATGCACGCACATACAGTATGCATGCACACAGACACTTAACACACCCATAGCAGAATCAACCTCATTGTATTCCCTCACTGACTCGCACTCAGAAGACAAGTGGGATGTGGGCGTGGGTCCAGAACTCAGCTGTGGAACATACTCCACCCGGCTAGATCTCACACTCAAGAGATCAGCGTTTCCAAACACTGGGCCGGGACCCATTTGTCTTTCAAAGGATTACAATTTCAAATTCCACAAAAAAAAAATATATATATATTGAAAATAGCTGATCTACAAGCTCACAACGTGACGCATCGCAACATCATTGCAGATCAGTATATTGTATTGGCCGTGGGATAATGTAGATCAAAACGTTTCCATTGTGTATGTTGAGGTTGTGGGGGAAGCAGAAGGAGGAAATACAGGAGTGATAGGATTCAAGTTCCAACATCAATTAGTCACATTGACTGTAGAGCGTCGCAGTCCCGCCCCCTCGAGAGACCCGGAAAAGAAATCCCCGTTCATTTTCCTCACAGACTTTTCAGAAAGTATTTATTTAAAGACGTTTACGCCGCGGACAAAGCCAACTCTTGTCGTGACAACACAATGTTTCGGGCCAAACAAAGAATTAGAAAGTAGAAAAAAACTGCAGGTTACAACACTTTTTTTTGTTGTTTTTCTTCTTTGTAATTATTTGTTTGGTCCAAAATATTGTGTTTGTTGTCATGATTTGTCACGACTCGAGTTGGCTTCGTACGACGCTTAAAAGGTCTTAAATAAATACTTTTTGAAATGTCTATGGGAAAAATGCATTGGGATTCATTTCCTGGGCCTGGCGTCGTCATGAAAGGGGGCGGGACTGCGACGCTCTAGTCTATATTGTAGGCCAGCTCGGGTTTGCCATGAATATCAAAAGATGAGTAATCATTTTTCCACAAGTTTAAATTAATTGACAAAAAATGAATAGGTAATTACTTTGCATTGGATTTTTGTGTACATTGCCCGTCGGGTAATTAGCCTACAGGTCATTTTTTACTTTCTGGGGCTGAGCGATAAAAAATAAATAAAAGTCATACCTCAATGTTATGCCAAATATCTACATATCTATGAATATTACTATGGGTTCACACTTGTTATTTTATATTTTTAAGTAACAGTAAAAACCACACAATATATGTAAACACTAAACAGTGCTCTAATTTTACATTCTACAGACCAGAAGACAAAGGGCTCTGTCCACGTTCAGGTGTTTAGACAGATATCTCGTGTTGCGTTTATAGAAGGTTACGCCCCCTCTCAAACGAGCACTTGCCCGGTCGGGCAACCTGAAAGCAAACTCCACCTGCACGGAAGTTATATTTACCTGCCAGGGGCAGGTGCAGGGAAACCCTTAGTGTCAACGCCTGACGGCCATGCTACACCAGGCTTTTCGCGCACAAAACGCACGCGTTTACCCTAAACGCGTGCAGGGAATTTAGGTCCAGTCCTATTTTAAAAAACGCACGCGCAGGCCACGCGTTTAGGGTAAATGCGAGAAAAGCCTGGTGTAGCGTGGCCATAAGTCAGATGAGTCACAAACAGATTGAGACCAGTAATAGCTTGAGCACATTGTATTTATAAAACGTAAATGCAAGTGTGAATAATAGTAATTGATCTTGGCGTATTTATCAGGCTCTGCTATAGGCTACAGTACATCACTCCCTGCTCAGCACATTAGCAGACAACCATTCAAGAGCAGGGAGTTATAATATCAATCTCCCCAGGGGAAAAACAGAACCCTTCAAGACAGCAGAGCCTAGTGGTAGTGCTGTGAGCAAACAAAGCACCTGGCTACAACATCAGTGTTAACACATCGACAGCCAGAGGAAATGCAATGAATCAGGTGAGCCTAAGTAGACGTCAATGTAGTCAGCCGCTTGACACGTCACATCTATTATTATTACATTTGAGACGGTAACACGTGAGCACACACTTCGTGCACAGTTCAGTTGGGAAAGCCATAGATAGTAGCGCCGCCTACGCCCGTGCTCCGTGGCCGCGATACGTCACCGACCATACCCCTGCATTTTCAACCCAGCTCTGTGGATTCCCTTTCTGTGATGCGATGGCCCGAGAATATACACACGGACAGCCTGACACAGAGAAACAACAACAACAACAACAACGCCACCCAGAGTTGGGACCAGGAAGCAGAGTTGCAGTCCTACACAGCTCTCTGTGCTTCCTCCAGTGCAGCCACCTACCCCACCTATCCTACAAAATAGAACTATTCAAACTATACAAAATAGAACTATACAAACTATACAGTCTATACAAACTATACAGTCTCTGTACAGGCTGAACAAACCATATAGGCTGAACAAACCAAAGGAAATAGGAGCTGTACACACAAACTTGATACAAATCAAGACCAATACAGTAGTACCACAAAATACAAATATCAAATGTGGATTTCTAAATATTAGATCTCTACGCAAAAAAGGAACACTGGTAAATGAAATCATATCAGACAATAGTCTTGACTTATTTTGTCTGACTGAAACGTGGCTGGGTGAGCAAGAATATGTCAGTTTAAATACAGCCACCCCACCAAGTCACACCAATGCCCATATCCCCAGAGACAATGGTAAAATTGGAGGTGGAGTTGCTGCCATCTTCAATTCAAGCCTAACAATTAGTCCTAGAGCCAAAGCCACCTACAAATCATTTGAAAGCTTGACTCTCAACCTTTCACACCCAAGCTGGAAATCAATACAGCCCCTAATAGTCATTACAGTGTACCGCCCTCCCGGCGCTTACACACTATTTCTATCTGAGTTCTCTGAACTTTTATCAAGTCTAGTCCTTGAGTCTAATAAAATCATCGTAATCGGTGATCTAAATATTCACGCGGACATAGGAACTGATAGCCTAAATAGAGCATTCATCTCATTGATTGACTCAATCGGTTTCTCTCAGTGTGTAGATAAACCTACCCACATTCTCAACCATACCCTTGACCTCATTCTGGTCTATGGTATTACAATAGAGCACCTCATAGTTTTCCCACAAAATCGTGACCTCTCTGACCATTATCTGATAACTTTCGATTTTACATTAATGGATTATACACCACTGGACAAAAATGTCCTCGGCAGAAGTATATCCGAGAGCGCTGTAAATAAGTTCAAGGAAACAATTCCATCAGCCATCAACTCGGTATATTTCAACAAAATAGAAGACCCGCACACCTATAGTCCTTCTCAAATCGATCACCTTGTTGATAGTGTCACAAGCTCATTTCAAATGACACTTGACTCTGTCGCTCCCCTGAAAAGGAAAGTAATAAAGCAACAAAGGCTAGCCCCATGGTACAACTCGGAAACTAGAAATCTCAAGCGAACGTCTCGCAAACTTGAAAAAATATGGCGCTCAACCAAACGGAAAGAATCGTGTATAGCCTGGCAGAACAGCCTCAAAATATACAAAAAGGCCCTCGACAATGCCAGAGCCACCTATTATTCATCCCTAATAGAGGAAAACAAAAGTAACCCTAAGTTCCTTTTTGACACTCTGGCGAAACTGACAAAAAGTAATGATTCCACTGATCCACGTATCCCTACAACTCTCAATAGTAACGATTTCATGAGTTTCTTCAATGGCAAAATAGGAACTATCAGAGATCAAATTGATCTACAACTACTCTCAGCCCCCACTGGACTGCCCCCAAATATGGTGGTCCCAGAGATGGCTGCACACCCAAATATATATATGGACAGGTTCTCCCCAATCGAGCTCTCTGAGTTCACTTCAATGATAACCTCCTCAAAATCAACGACATGTCCCCTGGATCCAGTTCCAACTAGATTACTCAAAGAGGTCCTGCCCCCGGTTGGTACATCCCTGCTCAATATGATCAATATGTCCCTGGTGACAGGCTACGTGCCACAATCCTTTAAGGTAGCTGTAATCAAACCACTTCTCAAAAAGCCTACTCTTGACTCAGGCATTCTAGCTAACTATAGACCCATATCAAACCTTCCATTTCTCTCCAAAATCCTCGAGAAAGCAGTCGCCAAACAGTTATGTGACTTTCTACATAACAACAATATATTCGAAGGCTTTCAGTCAGGCTTCAGAGCTAACCACAGCACTGAGACGGCATTGCTGAGAGTTTCAAATGACCTCCTGACTGCAGCAGATAATAACCTCCTCTCTGTACTGGTATTACTGGACCTTAGTGCTGCATTCGACACTATTGACCACCACATCCTGCTACAGAGACTGGAGCACCTGGTTGGCATCAAGGATGTCGCACTGAAATGGTTCGAGTCCTATCTGTCTGACCGATTTCAGTTTGTTAATGTCAATGACGGATCCTCAACACGTGAAAAGGTCAAATACGGAGTTCCACAAGGCTCTGTGCTTGGACCAATACTTTTCTCTTTATATATGCTCCCTCTGGGTAACATCATCAGGGAACACTCTATAGATTTCCACTGTTACGCGGACGACACTCAACTATATCTATCGATGAAACCGAACGAAACGGACCAACTAGTCAAACTTCAAGCATGTCTTAAAGACATAAAGAGTTGGATGACCCGTAATTACCTACTCCTCAACTCTGACAAAACGGAAGTTATCATTATTGGCCCTAAGCCCCTAAGAGACAAACTAGCCGACGAGAACTTTTTCCTAGATGGCATTACCTTGGCCTCCAAGGCCACTGTAAAGAATCTGGGAGTTGTCTTTGATCAAGATATGTCCTTCAAATCTCACATCAAACAAATCTCAAAGACTGCCTTTTTTCACCTGCGTAATATTGCAAAGGTTAGGCACATCCTGTCCAAAAATGACGCAGAAAAACTTGTCCACGCATTTGTTACCTCAAGGCTGGACTACTGCAACTCGCTATTGTCAGGCTGCCCAAGTAAGTCTCTGAAAAGCCTACAGCTAGTTCAAAATGCTGCGGCGCGTGTGCTAACAGGTACCAGAAGAAGAGACCATATCACTCCTTCACTGGCCTCTCTACACTGGCTCCCGGTTAAATACAGAATAGAGTTCAAAATTCTTCTCCTCACCTACAAAGCTCTCAATGGTCAGGCACCACAATATCTCAAAGAACTCATCGATCCCTACAAACCAAATAGAACAACAGTGCGTTTACAGTATGCAAATATGCTTACTGTCCCAAAAATATCAAAAGTTACAATAGGAGGCAGGGCGTTTAGGTCCCAGGCACCTCAGCTGTGGAACCTTCTCCCGGCTTCGGTCCGTGGGGCTGACACGCTCTGCACATTCAAGACTAGGTTGAAAACCTTTCTCTATGACAAAGCCTATAGCTAGACTTGTCTCCAGTACTCACTCACCCGATAGTCATAAGGGTGAGAACTGAGTAAGGGGAACCTCCCACCAAACCCCGCACCTGTGCTGTGTGTGTCTGCTAAATACCATGATTGTACATTGTTTGTGTGGGTTTGTCTCCCAGCAGTGCTTGTAATATACACCGTATAGGCTCCAGTAAGGCCTGCCACTAATCCAACTCCTTCCCCGGAGTCTCTTTTTGTCCTCCACTTCACAGTTCCGTGGACCTCTAATATTTAACCCCCAACTGACTGCCGAGTGTGACCGTGGACCAGGCCACTTCACGGAGCCCAGCAGTCTCCCAGCAGTGCTTGTAATATACACTGTATAGGCTCCAGTAAGGCCTGCCACTAACCCAACATCCGGGGAATCCTTCCCCGGAGTCTCTTTTTGTCCTCCACTTCGCAGTTCCGTGGACCTCTAATATTAACCCCCAACTGACTGCCGAGTGTGACCATGGACCAGGCCACTTCACGGAGCCCAGCAGTCTCCCAGCAGTGCTTGTAATATACACTGTATAGGCTCCAGTAAGGCCTGCCACTAACCCAACATCCGGGGAATCCTTCCCCGGAGTCTCTTTTTGTCCTCCACTTCGCAGTTCCGTGGACCTCTAATA
Source organism: Electrona antarctica (assembly GCF_951216825.1). Lineage (NCBI taxonomy): Eukaryota > Metazoa > Chordata > Actinopteri > Myctophiformes > Myctophidae > Electrona > Electrona antarctica. The sequence goes on along the minus strand of NC_136810.1, from coordinate 7,984,497 downwards.
TTAACCCCTAACTGACTGCCGAGTGTGACCGTGGACCAGGCCACTTCATGGAGCCCACCAGAAGTGTGACCGTGGACCCGGCCTCACAGTGCACGACCTGGACCAGATGTGGACCAGGCCCCTCCATGGAGCCCACCCTGTCTATCTCTCTTCTATTCTTTCTTCCTATTCCCCTCTACCCCCCCCCCCCCCCCCCCCCCCCCCCCCCCGACACGGTCGAGGCAGATGGCCGCCCACCCTAGAGTCGGGTTCTGCCTGACGTTTCTTCCTAAAGGGGAGTTTTTCGTTACCATTGTCGTAATATTGCTTGCTCTGGGTGGATCTTTGTTGGTTGTAAAGTGTCTTGAGACAACTTGTTGTGATTTGACACTTTAATAAAATTGAATTGAATTGAATTGAATTGAACGCGGTGACGGAGCAGAGGATACACAACATTCAAGGAGAAAATGGTAAATGGTAAATGGTGCATTTATATAGCGCCTTTTTCCAAGGCGCTTTACATAGATTGTGCATTACATTCACCCATTCACACACACATTCATACACTGATGGCGGCGGAAACCATGCAAGGTACCAACCAGCACATCAGGAGCAATTAGGGGTTCAGTGTCTTGCTCAAGGACACTTCGACACTAACTCTGGGGGAGCCCGGGTTCAAACTGGCGACCTTGCGGTTACCTTGCGGTTACCATCCGGAAACTATACCCCCTGAGCCACCGCCGCCGGAGCAGCGGACACACAACATTCACAGAGAAACATCTAGTACAGAGTGCATAAGATGATAAGCCCACATAGTACTGCTGCACATGTGTATAATAAACCCCTCACCTGAACTTAGCTCACAGGCTATGTATGCATCATGTGTTTATGTTCATGTACCTGAAGGCCCAGGAGAGTGACACGTTCTATCTAGTGATTAAATTAATAAAAAAAACAAAATGCATAGAAACCTATGCTATCATCATATGACTTTATCTATCCATGCCATCTGTATTGTGGTCTGAACACTTCTTTTGCGGTACAGTATGTGTTCAGGTGGGTCTAGAAATGCTGCCCACCCAATCAGAGTTAGATAAATGGAAATGGTGCAGATATTTTGGTGGAATCTTTTATATTGGACAAAAACAATATTCTCCTTAAATGTTGTTTGGGTGGGCAGGAGTCCGCATAAAATCTCCTGCCATAAAACGATGAACAATAACAGCATCTTCGTAGATAATACAGTGAACTGCAATGCTTTTGGTCAAAAGCCCCAACGCAAGACAACATGCAAATATACAAAATACAAGTGTGAGGGGCTACACCAACTTTACTTCACTGTCCCATTTAAACTACAGTCTCTTGCACACTGGTTCTCAATGTGTCTGCAGTCTGCACACACTCTCCCCCACACACACACACACACACACGCACGCGCCACATACCTTGATCAAGACAACGTCTACAGTCCTCTCTCCCTTGGGACAGAGGGTGTACCTTCTCTTGTGTCTCTCGTACATGCTTAGCGCTCGGCCCACTGTCACACAAGAGTCAAGAGTAATAATCCACAATGTGGTGGTGGTGGTGGTGCCGCCCCGGTGGATCAGCGTGCTAATGGACACATCCTAGAAGAACCTCCGTGGGTCTGAATCCAGAAAAAAAACATTCTCTCTCTCTCTAAGAACTATGGCTGTTCGTCTGTGGTTCTCGTCCCCGCACTGCTGTCTGGAATAGGATCGTTAGTGAGGGAGGGAGAGGGTGGAGGGCCCGGGCTCTCCTTGGAGAGGACCAAATGACGGGTGGTGTCAAAAAGCAGTAAAGCACTGCAATTACTTTTCCCCTGTGCCCCGAGTGACAACACAACACAACGCAACTGAACTGAACCCAACGAGACCCAAACGAATGCCAACGCAAGTCGTATGTGCCGTTCAAATGCTGATGCAGACTTGAACAAAAAAAAGATAGTCCAAGAGCAGAGTCCAGAAGAAACTTGGCTAATATCAGAAAAGAAAACGATACTTCTAAAAACCCAGAATTCAGCTAAATGTGAAAGATCCTACAGCTCAGAAGGTACAGGCAGACAGATCCTACAGCTCAGAAGGTACAGGCAGACAGAGCCTGTGAGAGATCCTACAGCTCAGAAGGTACGGGCAGACAGAGCCGTTGACTGTTTCCTAGTCCAATATTCCGATGCGTAATCCAGTTCTCTTTCTTGCTGCAGTTTAGGTTGGAAAATGAGACACGCTGCCCACATCTGTTCCCAACGCCAGACCTCCCCTCCCCTCCCCTCCCCTCCTTCTGATCCTCCATTCCTCTCTCACACTCCACCCATTGCATTCAGTTTTCTCTCAGAACAGAATTCCCTGCCTTCCCTCTCCTCTCTCTCTCACACACACATCCGCACGCACACGCACACACACACTGCTAGAGTTGGTCTTTCTCCTTTTCTGAGATGCAAGTGAAGAGCAGAGAGAGAGAGAAAGAGAGAGAGAGAGACAGACATGAAAACAGACACAATGAGAATGGGAGATAAAAGGAGGGAACTGGAGATAAAAGATTAGGAGTGAATAGTTTGCACAGTGGGTGGAAGACTACTGTGTGTGTGTGTGTGTGTGTGTGTGTGTGTGTGTGTGTGTGTGTGTGTGTGTGTGTGTGTGTGTGTGTGTGTGTGTGTGTGTGTGTGTGTGTGTGTGTGTGTGTGAGAGAGAGAGAGTTTTAAGTGTTTGCTACATTTCTTTCAGACAATCAATCACAAACGACAGTACAATGACACATTGTTGTGTCAACAATGTGTCATCTCTCATTGAGAGAGAGAGTAAGAGAGCAAGAGAGCGAGAGAGAGAGAGAGAGAGAGAATTGAATTGACAGAGAGAGAGATTTGTATATAATTTGGAACCAAATACAGTTCAGGGAAAAAAAATAGCCGTAGAGTTTAAATAGAGCTGAGGTGGTTGATGTATGATTAGTAACAATAATCTAAAACTACAACTACTGTAACTTGGGAAATAAAATAGTCAAATAATTGCAATGAAGCAAAGTGATATTTGCCTCTAACGTAGTTAGTTAATGTAGTGGAGTGGTCTCTGAGGCTAGTAGTAGTCTAGAAAAGTAAAAACACCACAAAATTGTACTTAAATAAGTTACAGTACTTGAGTACATGTACTTAGTTACTTCCCACCATTGAGAGTAAATAGTGTTCTTGTACTTGTAAGTAAAGTAAGGCCCTGAGGTCCTTGGTCGCCTCATCGATCACCAGTGGATTTGGCCCCATAAGCCCCATTGGCTGTTTTCATTAGCGCTTTTAATTGCTCAGTTAAAGTGTAAAATGTTACTCCTTGAGGACCAGAAGGAGAGCAGTAACCTACAGCCAATGAGTGGGAACAACCTATAACATCTGTAACCAATCAGCAACACACAAACACAGCTGTCACCATGGCAACACATGTGCCCCATTCATTTTGTGTGACGCAGGGCGCGCACGAGACAGAGGGGAAGGGGTTCCAGCAGTGGACGAACAAGAGAAGAATGGAGTGAGATAATGAGCCAGAGAGAGAGAGAGAGAAAAGAGAGGGGGAGGGAGGGAGAGATAGAAAGACATGAAGAGAAAGAGAAGGAGTGAGAGAAAGACACACACACACACACACACACACACACACACACACACACACACACACACACACACACACACACACACACACACACACACACACACACACACACACACACACACACACACACACACACACACACACACACACACACACACACACACACACACACACACACACACACACACACACACACACACACACACACACACAGAGAGACAGACATCTGGAAGCAGTTATACCAAATATGAACACAAGGAGGCGACGTATGCAGTGTACTATGCATGTACTGTATCAGTGTACAATGTATGTGTGAATATGAACAGTAAATAGAGAGACATCAACACTCCATGATCTATGCTTTACTGTAGTAGTAGTATGATCAAGTAGGGTGTTAATTTGCACAAACACAAGTTAGAAAATGGAGATTTCTGCCAACTGCAACGATATGTAACGTCATGCAGCACGCGCGCGCACACACGCACACGCACACACACACACACACACACACACACACACACACACACACACACACACACACACACACACAGTGGAGTAGCCAGTGTTGCTGGTCACCACACTGCCCTCTGTCTGTAGACACAGAGCCATTACAGCTGGAACCAGACTGTTGTGAATGTGAACTAACCTGTGTTAACGTTAAACTCTCTGTGATGCAAAGAGCATGGGATTGTTTTCTGTGCTTGGTTTCAGTTGACTCACATGGCAACATCGTCAGTAAAGAGTAGTGCCAATGGATGGGTATCGTTGGGATTTTTGTGAATCCGGTACCGGTACCGGTTCTGCTTATCGATTCCGGTTCCTAACGGTTCCCTATTTCGGTTCCAAATGGTATAAAATAACTATTTAAATAATAGGTCAAATGTTTATTTAACAAAAAGTTTTATTCCTATTTATTGCCTTAGTCAAATGTAATGAATAGAGTAACATATCCTTTATTCGACAATAACACACACACGCACACAACACACACAGCAGTGGCGTGCAGACATTTAGAGGGGCAGGTGATCAAGTGGAAAAAAGGGCACCTTGTGCAGCGCTAGTAGTGTGAGATTTATAGATTTTGGGGCCTAAATAATATATTAGAAGCTTTTGATCAAGAATTGATCAATGTAACCATGGTCCACATACTGTACAGTGTACACTGTACAAAAAAGGACCCCCTGCCCTTTTCCCTCTGGACAAATGTGCGCCCACACACACACACACACACACACACACACACACACACACACACACACACACACACACACACACACACACACACACACACACACACACACACACACACACACACACACACACACACACACACACACACACACACACACACACACACACACACACACACACACACACACACACACACAGTAAAGGTCAAAATCCTAGTTTGAACGTTCCCATATCTCTGACTGTGACCCCCGTCTGGTCTAGTGCGTCATTTGGAGACAGCTCAGCAGGATTTATTTGACCCCTGACCTGACCTGGTCTGACCTGTCTGTCATGGCATGGATGAGCAGTGAGCTGGAGGCTAGCTGGGCCCCATGTTCATATACAAGCAAAATATAGATATTTTTAGCAATGGTAAACAAGCTCCTGATTGATCTTAATAACAGGAACCATGTCATAGGTGAGCGCCTCATATTATGTGTCATCCAGTCTGGAGCACAGCAGCTCTGTTGATGATCAAGCCATAAAGCGGAAGTGGGGCCTCCTCCCCACTTCCGTTTTGGCTTTACAGTCGCGCAAATGTATCCTAATATAAATCAAAATCATCGAAGCATATAGCTTGCTGCTCAGCAGAAATGGAAAAAAATCACACCTGTGTGAACTGAGTGGTGCAAATCCCCCCCCTCTCTATCTCTCTCTCTCTCATTAGCAGGCAACAGTGCAGCACTATCTCTCTCTCTGTTTCTGGCACTTTTGGTACTCATTGGTACTGGTGCTCATAGTCACACACAAACACACAAACATGAACACACGGTTGAACACACGGTTGACACGGACATTGCTGTTCCTTGGAGTGGTTGCACCACTCAAAAATTATATAGAATGTAAAGATCATTTGAAAAAAGATGCGACAAACAGTTGCCGACGTCCTGTCCTGTGTAGTTCCAGACTCTATAGATATGGAGCATTCGGAGATTGTGGAATAGTTCCAATAGTTCCAATCCCCGTCTCTCTCTCCATTTCCTGTCACTCTTAACCGTACTTTCCAAATTAAGTCACAAAAGCCCCAAAACATACAAAGGACACATTGCAGGTATGTGCACATGAACTTGGCAACTTGCCAGAACAACAAGTAAATGTTGTTATTTGTACATACCTCCAGGAGGCTGTCAGTCTGGTGAGGAGGACACTGTCTCACCTCCAGGAGGCTGTCAGTCTGGTGAGGAGGACACTGTCTCACCTCCAGGAGGCTGTCAGTCTGGTGAGGAGGACACTGTCTCACCTCCAGGAGGCTGTCAGTCTGCTGAGGAGGACACTGTCTCAAGGCTGTGCTTCTGTCTGGGTCTGAGGAGAGAGAGAGAACACCAGAGGTGGAAAAACTACTCACATACTTAAGTACAAGTAATACTGCAATGTAGAAACAAGTATTGGCATCGAAATGTACTAAAGTAGAGAGTAGAGAGTACACATTATGCAGAATGTCCCATTTCACAAGTTTTCAAATGCATGAAATGTATTAAAAAAACATTAGAAAATTGCAGATCTACAAGCTCACAATCTGTCGCATCGCGACTCATTGTGATATTGTAGATCGGCTATTTTCAAATGGCCGAAATGTATATAGGGCTGAAGTGGTTAATGTATGTTTTGTAATGATAATCAAAATGTACAAAGTAACTAAAGTTTTCAAATAATTGTAGTTTCCTTTTACTTTCCAATAAAGTAAAAGGAAATATCTCAAAACGGCACTTAAGTGCAGTACTTGAGTAAATGTGCGTAGTTACTTTATACTGCTGAGTACACACTCCTACAGAGGACATGAAACACGGTAACACAGCTGAGTACACACTCACAGGCCCTTTTTTAAACTAGCTCCTCGCCACTCGCCCTACACACTTCCACTCGGTTTGAGCATAGATATATAAATAACCGAGACGCAATGCAATGCAAGTGGATGGGAGGGGGATTCCGGTGCCATCTCTATTATTTATATATCTATGCTCAAACCGAGTGGAAGTGTGTAGGGCGAGTGGCGAGGAGCTACTTTCAAAAAGGGGGCTACAGAGGACATGAAACACCATAACACACTCCTACAGAGCACATGAAACACTGTAACACCGTAACAAAGCACATGAAACAGCACTGGCAGAACAGGGAGATGGAACAGCTTCCTTTATACATGAAAGAGGAAGGGGAAAAAAGAGGAAATCAACAGACCGTTTGTGTTTTTAAGACATTCACAAACAGGTAAAGACACGAGTGCTCTCTCTCACACACACACACACACACTCACACTCACACTCACACTCACACTCACACTCACACTCACACACACACACACACACACACACACACACTCACACTCACACACACACACACACACACACACACACACACACACTCACACTCACACTCACACTCACACTCACACTCACACTCACACTCACACTCACACACACACACACACACACACACACACACACACACACACACACACACACACACACACACACACACACACACACTCACACACATACTTCTGTAATAGGACAAAGACCGGGCCAGGGGTGTCAAACTCATTTAGGGTCACGGGGCTGATTGGGCAAGATTGGATTTCATCATCTGGGCTGAACCAGTTGTGAGCCCAATCATGCAGTGCACGCTGCCTTCGTGCACACACTGCACACACGTGTTGCCTTAGTTGTTTTCCAACCTTCTCCAGATTGCCTATAGTTAGCATTTTAAGGATGATTTACATTATGGGTATTTTAAACGGTCGTGAATCGTTTTCTTCTTCCCCAAATCTTGCCGCAACCTGTATTAGACACCTTTTTGGGTTGCTTCTATACTCATGACATGAGCAAGGCATTTGATTTGGCATAGTTGTTCTAATAATGACTGATAAAGATTAATGTCTGAATGAAGAGAATATTGTCGCTGTCGGGCAGAAACCTTGTATGCGATGGTTCATTGGGAGTCATTTGGAACTTGTATTGCAACGGGACAGGAGTGGATGAATGTGTGGTTGGCACTGGTTGCACACATCATTTGTGGTGAACATGGCAGTTGTTGAAAGACTTCAAAAGTTGAACCGATGGGTAAACCCCATGATGAGTCATATGTGTTGTTTACCACTTTAGAGAGGTGGAGGTTCTGGGGGGATGTGTGGTTGCACACACACTGGTGAACGACACAGTTAGCGGGTGTTTAATGACTTCAAGAGGTTGTCCTCTTTTAACCACAGAGCCTGAAGACTCACCTCTACAGACTCCACCTCACCCTTATTCCTTCTTTTCACCTTGTTTTTGTTTTGTCTTAGTTTGTCTGATTGATGCTGGCTATACTGTACTATGCATTCGCATGTTGGTCACATAATTATCGTCAGGTGGAAACCTGGCGATACCCGACTATCCCACAATTTGTGGGATAGTGGTTGGAGTGGTGCAACCACTCCAAGGAACAGCAATGTCCGTGTTAACCTATGTGACTATGTGTGTGGCTATGTGACTATGAGTACCAGTAGGGGCAAAAGTGGCGCTGTTGTGCCAGAAACAGAGAGAGAGAGATAGTGCTGCACTGTTGCCTGCTAATGAGAGAGGGGGGCAGGGGGAGAGGAGAGTTGCACCACTCAGTTCACACGGGTGTGATTTTTTACACATTTCTTTCTGCTGTGAGGCGACATCGATACAGACTGTGCCATCGTGCCCCCATGTTTTGAGCTTGTATATCTGCTGGTCTAAATGAACAATTAAGTTGTAAATGTAACACGGCTCCGAGACATGGACACTTTCAAAGAAATTAGAGAAACGGCTGGATGGCACTTAATACACCCGCCTTCTAATGAGAGCACAAAATCTCTCTTGGAAGAACCATCCATTGACTTCTCTAATATACGGCAACCTGCCCCGTGTTTCTTCACTAGTCCGGTCCAGAAGAACACAGTTTGCCGGCCACTGCTACAGAGCTGATCATGAGGTATTATCTTCCTTTCTTCTCTGGAGTCCTGCCTCAAAAGCAGACCAGAGGTAGAAAACTGTCGTTCCCTCTCCCTGCCATCGCTAGTAGGGACACATGCATCAGTAAGCAGGAACTGGGGATGACGATGAAGGACCGGAAAGTCTGGCATGGCATTGTGAAATCCATGATCTCGACCACGGTCAAAAAATTATGAACACGTATGGTTAAAACTATAGACTGATTTGTGTTGTCAGATGGGATACTGTACTGTAGCTGGAGGTGACGTGCAGCCTTTGACTAACGGTTGCCCAATTGCCTGGGGCATAAATGTAATTATTGATTCAGAATCAATACGAGAAATCGATAACAGCCATGTTAAACAAGCCCAAAGTCGCTTATAATAAGCAGACATGGTAACACTGGTGTTGCCATGTCTGATCTCTTCTTCGACTTGTCTCACACTAATCTAAATAACTGTCATAGTAGCTTGTGGGCGTTGGCTTGCTAAAGATGACAAGTCCACCGCAGAGCTTCTGTGAACTGGTTGGAGTGACAAATACTTTGACAAAGATACTGTATATTCTGTTGATTACAAAAGGCAGTGAAGGCAATGATGCAAGTGTGTTTACATAAAGAGTGTCTCTCTGATTGGTCGGACATTCAGAACAATACATTCACTGCACCGGGCCGTACTACTGTGACGAATAGCCTTTGTAAAAAATCACACCCGTGTGAACTGAGTGATGCAACTAGTCAGTGACGTCACACACTAACCATAGCAACCATGCTCACATGTACGTGGGGCCACGTACAGGTACACACATACATAGACACATACAGACAAAGCTGGTTGTTGGAGTGGTTTGCACCACTCAAAAAGAAAGAAAGAAAACTAGATGCAAAAAGTGTCTGGTTGCCTAGAGACGAGGCAGGCAATATGTCAGCCAATGAGGAAGATAGCTTGCTGGTACGGCCACTACGGCATGAGAAAGATAGCTTGCTAGTACGTGAAAGCCAAAGTGATGGATCATAGACCAGCTCAGCTGGTAAAAAAACACCTGTACCGTACCGTCCCTTTAGTGTGGCATTTGTTGAGCAAACATTAACAGAAGTCAAGTGACTTTGCAAACACTATTGGCCAATATATAGTATTGGCCAATCTATATATTGTGAAATTGTGAATATAATTGTGTGTCTGGGAATCTTTTACATTTCATTTCTTTCTGTTAAAGACTTATACCGTATAGGTAATATAGGCCTGGAATTGTGTAATTTTAGGGACAAGACCACTTGGCTTGGCCATTGGTGCTGTACATTTTTTTGACGGCACAAAGATGGACAGGAATGCCATCAAATAAAAGTAATGCAATTAAATATATGAATTTATTGTTTAATAGATATTTTTTCAAATAAAACAAATAAAACAAATAAAACAAATAAAACATAAAAACACAAAAGTAAACAAACTAAATAAACAAAGCATAAACAAACAAGGGGGACATAGGTAGGCATCAGCCTTACTGTATCTCTGTACATACAGGCTTAATTTATGTTATGCTTTAGCTATTGAAAAATAGCAGATCTACAAGCTCATAGCGCGCCACCGAGTGGCGCGCTACAAGCTTATAGGTCTGCTATTTTAAAAAAATCGAAGAACGACATAGAAACATAGCTTTTTCAGAAAACTGTCAGGATGTAGAAGACATTTTTAGAATCTGATCTCAGGTCAAAATGGGTTAAGCTCCAGTGGCTCCATAGCTTAGATGACAGCCTAAACAGAGCTCTTAGCAGGATTAGTAAGTGCTACAATGATGCTGTTCACAGAGTCTGTTAACCTGCACATCAATCTATACATCAGGTTTCATAACACAGCAGGGCACAAGTGGGTACATTGATTTCCACAGACATTGCCACTACAGCATCGTGTGGCTTTGAGCAGCAGAGTCTCATGCAGTCGTTATAGGCCACTGTCATTTTTTGCCTACCTTTTTGTAGTAGTAGTTTTTGTACAGTTTGATAGTTTAACTATCAGTGATAAATTAAATCATTTTTTGGTATTTACAAATTACCAATATTTGGCCATTTGTAAAAAGAGTCACTGGGCTCTTTTGAAGATGGGGAGTTAGGGGGAGTTAAGAATTCACGATCTCAGCAAAAGAGAGTTGAAAAACAACAACATATTGCCAGTAAAGAGGCAGAAGAGGGAACGGTACAGTCAGCTGGGGCATCAAGGCCACGGTGGCCTCAGAGCAGATCCGTTTCTGAAGGGCATAATGAGGCCAAACTGAGGGGCAACAGCAGCCATGGCCTTCATGAAATTCCTGCCCTGCTCATGAACATCTCCGAAGTATGTAGGGAGACATTTAAATATTGCACCCCGACTCTTCTCGCCTTATACTCCAGGTATTCCGATTCTTGGACAGGCCGCTGACGAGACATTAGTGGTAACGATACATTTGATTACTGTTCTCGTTGTATAACAAAGGGGGGGAGTATGCCTTTTTTCCAAGTATGTACACTTAAGAGTGTTAGCGGTTAAACGTGTTAGCCGTAGCGTAGGCGTCATACAAATTAGCACAGCTGCGGTGCATATCACGAGTGTTGGACACAGCACCAGTGTCACACTGTGCACTGTGCACGTATGTCGCAACAACTGATGTCAGTGCTTGAACACAGCGGACAGAGCCAACCATGTCATTTACAGCCTACAAGGTGAAACAGGCTCTAAATGAAGTTAAATAGTCATCTGTCTTTCTGGACATGTTTTCCACAGAACTGCGGTTTCCTAGAAGTCTGTTGACCGGCTGACATTTCGGAGCACAGCATTTTGTTTATTTAAAAGTCCAAGAAGCCACATTAAAAAGGGCTTTTATAGGTAGATAATGCAATGTTGTTTCCCCCTCAACCACTTAAAGGAGCATTCAGTGATTTGGGTGATATGGAAAACCCCCCGGTCCGCCCCGGTAACAAGATGTGCACATGCACTACAGTGGGGGGGGGACACGACAGGCCAACAGCACGCACACCAAGGCCCGCCCCCACTCGATCATGATTGGAGGAAGGCCCCCCCTCATCCTGATTGGATGAAGACTTGGCCACCTAGCCAAAAACGTGTTTTGACCCCAGGGGCTCACTTGGGGACAGGGAGGAACTCGTTATATGGTCAGCACACTCTATAGTAGGGAGGATTATCACAACAAAACAAAAAAATAAGTGATATTAGAATTAAGTGGAATCACTGAATATACCTTTAAAGCCTTAGAGAACTAGAGGGGGTTCCCAGCTACTGTACGTGTGTTAATATAGCATCACAATCATTTTAACCATATGTTATACTTTGGCTACTCATAAACAGCAGATATCGTGAGGCACTGTGACCGTTGTTTTTTTTCTTGATACAGTATGTATAGTTCTGGGGGTCCCTGATACAGTATGTATAGTTCTGGGGGTCCCTGATACAGTATGTATAGTTCTGGGGGTCCCTGATACAGTATGTATAGTTCTGGGGGTCCCTGGACAAACTGTTTTGAGATGGGGATCCACGGTCACATACATATGAATGTGGGGGTCCTTGACGTGAAAAAATGATAGAGAGTGTAACACTGCTAGAGTCTAGTATAAGTTACCAGTCCCGACAGAGTAGTTCCGGAGCAACGGATTGTGTGGCCCTGGTCTTTCCCTAATAGGACTGATCAAGGGTAGCTACTGGGACGTAAGCCGGGACTAGATCACCCCGGCTGGGTCACCTGAGTGAGGGGTATGATGTTCGAGAGCCCCGAAACCCCGATGACATTGGGATACATCACTGAGGATACGTCCCAGGTGCCTCCATGCAATGTATTTTTCGTTATAGTTATTCTATTTATAGTGACTCATAGGAATGCCTAAAGCAGATTCAATTATAAAATATTGTATGATATCAATAAATATAGTAAATTACTAATTATTACTAATTTCGAAATGGACAGTGATTGTTTTGTGTGTACATGCATGGTTGGTTAAGCATTTAAACGTCACGTCGCACACGCACACGCACACACACACACACACACACACACACACACACACACACACACACACCACTTCCCAACACATATATGACACATATCGTCTCCGTCGAGTGGAAACCTCTTATGTCTAAATAAAAAAAAAAAACTGTTCATTTTCATGATTCATATTCAAAATCAGATCTACAAGCTCAGAACTCAAGCTTGTGGACCTGCTATTCTCCACACATTTGTGTGAAGTCATAGAATGATCAAGTAGGGTGTTCATTTACCATAAAACTAAAACAAAAAAAAACAGTTGAATATGGAGACAAGAGGTTTCTGCCCGACAACAGCGATATGATACTGTACATACAGTACAGAGACACACACACACACACACACACACACACACACACACACACACACACACACACACACACACACACACACACACACACACACACACACACACACACACACACACACACACACACACACACACACACACACACACACCATTTCTCAGTCTGCCTCTAGTTCACCGTCTACTGTAAGTCTTGATGACATAATGTTGCCTGGATACCGTGCCCCAAACAAACACTGGAGTTAAGTCAACATTACTGACACACACTCACGTGCACACACAAAGAGCAAATGGCAATGCCTGAGAATATTCAGCAACACAGACACTCTCTCTCTCTCTCTCTCTCTCACATGCGCTCGCACACACACACTAGTGCTATTTATTAAGTATCAATACTGCAATGTAGAATCACTAAAACACTAAAAGTCCGGTAATCAAATTGTACTTGAGTAAAATTACTAAAGTATTGGCATGCCATTAACATTTACTTAAAAGTACTACTCATTATGCAGAATGTGCTGTTTCACAAGTTATCATCTTTGAAAATAGCCGATCTACAAGCTCACAACGCGTCACTTGAGCTTGTACATTGTCTGTTTTTTACATAAGGCTGAAGTGGCTAATGCATGTTTTGTAATAATAATAATTCAAATCTAAGTAACTATAGTTTTCAAACAATTGTAGTGGAGTAAAAAGTACAATATTTGCCCCTGAGTGAGATGTAGTGTAATAGAAGTAAAAGTATTGAAATGTGTAAATACTCCTGTAGAGTAAGAGTAGCTTAAAATGCTACTGAAACATGCGCACGCACGCACGCACGCACGCACGCACGCACACGCACATGCACACGCACACAATCATTATTATGGTCTTAATGAGTTTCTCCCGCAGGGCCCATGGTTTCCCCTCATTGATTGGGAGTGAACAATCATCAGATTATCAAAGAGTGCAGCTCTGGGGGCCGTCTGGGACCAGAAGGGTCAGTAAATATCACAGCACACACAGAGGAACAATACAAAGCCATTGTGTTTCTGTCAAATGACCCCACCGAGGCTTGGCTCAGCGGCTATTTTTATGGCTTTTATGCCATTCCTGCTTCCGGAGATATACTGCCAAAATAAGTTCAGGGAACACTTTGTTCCCTTGATTTTCTCTTTTTTTTTTAGCATGCTAGCTGTCGGACATAAACCTCATATCTCCACAACCCGTTACTCTTTCAGGAAACGGGGCGGAAATCTTCGGAAATAGTGAAAATACAAGCTTTTTTCACTACTTTTGAGTGGCACTCTTGTTTGATGAACTACTAGGGCATCCATTTACGAAAGAAACAAATATGCAAGGTTTCTTCCCGACAGCAACGATGCCGTTTTCGTGAGCAGTGTAATACAATTAGCCTACACATTATTGTCGCAATACATCGCTGTAGGTTATACCTTTGAGTCTGCACCTGTTGACTTGGTATAGGACATTTTATTATCTTTTCAAGAGAGCCAAATAATGCATATACTGTATATTGACACTGACATACATATATGTATGTGTATGTCAGTGAGAGGGCAGTGAAATCTAGAAGTAATCAAACTCTAAGAGTATAAGAAAATGACCCACAAGAATCCCTTCTTAAGCTCTCAGCATTGAATTAACACTCAAGTACTTTACGATGTGAAAGAGAGTGGGGATAGATAAAGAGACACACACACAGAGGCATGCAGTAGAGAGAGACATTAGGGTTTTCATTAGGGCTGATTAGGGCCTTAATTGATCTAATAAACCACTTACCTTCCTTGCTTCCGTCCTGCTGCACCTCCTGCTTGGCTCTGGCTCTCTCTCTCTCCTTCCAGCCGTCCACTGCATCCACAGTCAGGCCTGGGGACGTAGCGGCCATACTGTCCACAGGACTCTGCAGGCCTGGGGACATAGCATCCATACTATCCACAGGACTCTGCAGGCCTGGGGACATTGCGTCCACTGCATCCACAGTCAACGAGTGTGTCTGCAGGCCTGGGGACATGGCTTCCACTGTATCCACAGGACTCTGCAGGCCTGGGGACGTAGCGTCCACTGCATCCACAGTCAATGAGGGTGTCTGCAGGCCTGGGGACATGGCTTCCACTGTATCCACAGGACTCTGCAGGCCTGGGGACATAGCATCCACTGCATCCACAGTCAACGAGTGTGTCTGCGAGGGGGACATAGCGTCCATACTGTCCACAGGACTCTGCAGGCCTGGGGACATAGCATCCATACTGTCCACAGTACTCTGCAGGCCTGGGGACATAGCGTCCATACTATCCACAGGTTTGGCGTGGAACTTTCTACCGCTGCTACCAACCTCCACAGGCTCGCCAACGACAAGCCCCGTTCCCGCTAGTGGCTGGGACGGTTCAATATCGCCGTGTGCAAAATCGCCAACAAAGTTGCTCTCGCTCCATTTGTGGGCCGGTGGGTGCGGGTCGCCTTTACACTCCTTCTCGGACTCACAGTGGACGACACCGGCACGCCGCTCTTCCACGTCATTTCTCATCGTTTCGCCTTTGCCGACGGAGTCGTGAACGTCTACGTGGTCTGCCCCGTGCACCTGATCATCGCCCAGCTCTCTCTCAGTAGTAATGTCGGACGCAGAGGTGCAGTTACCTTCTACGTCTGACTGTGTGTGACTGTGGTTCTTCTCTAGCAGTGATCCTAGCCCATCCTCGGCCCCTTCTCCTCGGTCCTCTGTCTCCATCTTGGCGTTGGACGCCATGGCGTCAGCACTACGCTCTCCAGCTGTCTGATTGGTGGGCAGGTCCTGTCCCGTGTCTACCACGGGGCAAGGCTGCGGGTTAGGGTTATCGTCTCCCTGCACGGTGCCATCGTGGCTGCCTGGCTCGGCTGTGACCGCGTCACGTGTTAAAGGTGTGATGGTAGCCTGTGCTAAGGCGCCTGCCTCTCTGCCCAGTTCACTATTTGAACATGCTGGGAGTTGGTCTTGTGGAATTATTACGGGATTAATTACCTCGGTATCAGGCTGTGTCAACAACACAATGTACGATTTCGTTGACAATTCAGCATGACTGGCCTCAGTGGACTGCTCCGTGACACCAGCTGGTGGAGGTGAGTCATGACTGGCCTGCTCCGTGACACCAGCCTGCTCCGTGACACCAGCCTGCTCCGTGACACCAGCCTGCTCCGTGACACCAGCCTGCTCCGTGACACCAGCCTGCTCCGTGACACCAGCCTGCTCCGTGACACCAGCCTGCTCCGTGACACCAGCCTGCTCCGTGACACCAGCCTGCTCCGTGACACCAGCTGGTGTAGGGGAGTCTGACCGTGCTAGAAGCTGGCTTTCCTTCTGCGATGGCAGAGCATTGTCCCCTGTGTCTGGTGTGTCGCTGTGTGGCAACGCTACGCTATCAGAATGCTGTGTCAGTGTTGACGTCTCTTCTCTGCCTGACCGTGTCAACGTCGCAATATCAGATTCAACAACCTGCCCAGCGTCAGGATACATTAGTCCAGCATGTGACTCATTTGTAAAGCGGTTCATTGTCTCGGCTGGTACCTTGGTGTCAACCTGTTGGCTGTTCGCCAGAGGTGGGACGCTGTCTTGCTCTGTGACTGACTGTGCTATCGCTTTGTCGGGGTTGTTATCAGAGAGACTGCCCGTGAACAAGTTAGCCAGCTCTATGTTAGCGATAGCTGATGCTATGGCTACGGTCACTACGGCCACTGATGTGGCAGCTAGCTCTTCGGTGTAGCGCCGTTCTTTCTCGACCTCTGTGCAGCTCAACTCCGTACCCATTTCCTCTCCTCTCCCTGTCTCACGTTCCTTCGTGTCTATGACAGGTAATTCCTCCCCTTTCTCCTTCTCCATCCATTTGTTTTCTTCATTTCGTTTCCCCTCCCATGCTCCCTCTCTCATTCCCACCTCACTCTCTCCGCCTGCTTGTTGCTTTCCCTCGCTCGCGTCCCCCTCGCTCCGGGCGGCGCTGAGCGACCCGCCGGCCGAACAATGCTCTGGGTATTCCCTTCCACTCGTAGCGGCGCTTCCTTCCTGTTTTTGAATCATCGGCGAAGCATCCGTTGTGGCCTCAAACAGTAGGCCGTCCGCTGCCTCTACGCGCTCTACACATTCCACATCTCTCATTCGCAGTGCAGATCCTGCACATTCCACATGTTCCATAGGTCGCACGGGGTTGACGGGGCTCACAGTTGTGCTACATTCAGGACGTTCCCCATAATCCACAGTCTCAAGTACAGATCCAAATGTCCTTGCTGACGTCGTAGGCTCCATAGAATCTACAGGTTCCAATTTGAAAGAATTAGGACATTCTGGAAGTTCAGTGAGGTTCCCACCTTCCGTGCATTCGCCGCGAGCAAAACGTTTGAGAGAAAGTTCCCCCTGATAGCCAGTAGCTTCCATCTGCGCCGGTTTTTCATCGGCTACAGTAAAATCCTTGGATTCTGTTAAACGGATGGATTCCGTATGACTTCTCAATGTTCCCAATTCCGCAGGCTTGATGTTGTCCTGCCATTCCACGGCTTCCATGGCATCGTCATGCGGTAATTCCTCCGACTCTGACACTTCTGCGAACACAATTCCTGTACTTTCCATTCCTCCGTTGCCAGCTTGATCAACCTCTGGTGCTGCGCCCGCAGCGTCTGCGATTGAAAGGCTGCAAGTGAGTCCAGGAGAGTCCCTGCCCTCCGTCTGGCTGGGCAGATGCATGCCGCACGCGTCAGCTTCCTTTCTCAACACTGACTCAGTGCTGCTGGGAGCCGGGGACTCAACGCTTCCTGTTTTAGCCTCTGTGCTCTGGGTGTCTGTCTGTCTCACTTCTGTCTGTCTCATTCTCCCTGGCTGAGGCCCTCCCCCTCCTCCTCCTCCCTCAGCCTGTCTCTCTCTCTCCGTCTCTATCTGGTTCTGTGACTCCACACTGGAGCTGGAGCTCAGCTTGGCCTCCCTGGCTCCCTTCTTCCCCCTCTTTCTCCTCCTCTTCCTCCTGCCCTCTCCTCTCTCTTCACTCCCTCCCTTCTCCTCTTCTCTCTCCTCGGCCTCTCCGCTCTCTCTGTTGCTGCTGGCCCTGCTGGCGCTGCCGTTACCGCGTGCCTCTCTGCTTCCCTCGACCTCTCTGCTTCCCTCGACCTCTCTGCCGTTACCGTGTGCCTCTCTGCTTCCCTCGACCTCTCTGCCCGGCCCTCCTTCCCGCCTGTCCTCTCCTCCCCCTTCCTCCTCCTCCTCCTCCTCCTTCTCCAGTCGTTCTTCCCCCCGCCGCTGTGTTCTGTGAACTTCCTGTCTTTGTGTGGCGGGCCCATGTGACGGCTGTGGCAGCGCTCCAGAAGCACGGGGATGACTGACAGACGATGACAAACCCTGCTGAGCGTTAACGTCCAGTAGCGCGGAGCACTGGCCGCTCGTCTGCTCCTGCAGGCCTGCGTTTTCGGAGTCATTGCCTGCGTCGTACCAAACGGTCTGCGAGACCACCTCCTCCGGCACGATTCCCCCATCGTCGTCCCTCCATAACTGCCTCCAGGGCTTGGCCTCCATGCTCGGGGACTTGGGGCTGCCATGCTGACCCAGGGGAGGGCTCTGGTTTCCGGCTTCAGGTTGTGTCGTCTGCCCCTGGTGGTCGGACAGGTTGTCCAGGGTCTGTGCTTGTCCCATGGCTGCAGATGAGAGGAAGATGGAAGTTAAACACTTAAACTTTCTCATTGCCAAAAATCGCAAATCTACAAGATCACAACACAATGTGTTGCGATGCACGACATGAGGTTGTTTTTTGGCTAATGTAAACCACCTTTAATATGGATGCTAGGTTTAATGTAAACCACCTTTAATATGGATGCTAGGTTTCAAGTGTCCACAAAAGGCTTGTGTTCAACAAGTTGTATCCCACTCTACAATCTATTAGGTTTTGTTTTTAATGTTTTTTTGTGTGTGTGTGTGTGTGTGTGTGTGTGTGTGTGTGTGTGTGTGTGTGTGTGTGTGTGTGTGCGTGCGTGAGTGGGAATTTGGTTGGACCAGCGGTTGTCCAGAACCACACATGAATGGCCATATTATGGATCTCCATATCGTCTCTCTCTGTTCGATTATAAGCGTTGGCTATACAAAAATAGCAGATGTACAGTACAAGCAGTGCGTCACTTTGTGCCATGCAAGCTTGTACATCTGCTTTTTTTTTTATTCTTCAAAGCGTGAGAACTACTGATTTAGAAGGCATTTGTAGAATGTAGGATGTCAGGATGTAGAAGACATTTTTAGAATCTGATCTCAGGTCAAAATGGGTTAACTCACCTCTGCTCTGTCCAGAGGCAGGGTCTGGTCTGGCCCCCGTGCGTGTGGTGTGTCCTCCTGCAGCGCGCTGCCTATCGTCTGCCTTGTTGTTTGTCTCTGTCAGTCCCTCTGCTGCTGCTTCTCCTTCGGAAGCGCCGAGGCCAAGCTTCAGGCTCGCTCCTTCCTGTTTTTCTACGGCGGTGGTGGCAGTATCCACGACAACCGGCCTCCAACCGTCCCACTTCCCCTCTCCGCCGCAGCAGGGCCCTGACAACGCTTTGGAGGGGCTCGGAGTTCCCTCTTTCCCCAGAGCAGTTCTCCCTGTCGAGCCTCCCTCCTCCTCCTCCTCCTCCTCCTCAGAGCCCACCACAGGCTCTATGGGTAACGGAGTTCCTACAATCACAGAGTCACTTCCTGTGTCCTCGGCCGGGTTCCTTGCGGCAGCCTCTGAGGTCTCCTTGACGCTTTGCTTTTCGTTTGCGCCGGTTGTTTTTGCGCCACCGCCGTGCTTTTTCGTGGTTCGTTTTCTGTGCTTTCTGCCGCGGGCGGTGTGCAGAGCAGCAGAGACACTGACGGTTTCCTGTTGTGTGTTTTTATGGTGGCGGTGGTGACGGTGACTCCCCGCTGCACAGGAAGCAGTGACACCGATGGCCGGGGCAGATGCCACCACCGCTACCCCGTCCTTTATCTCCGCCACTGGAGGTGGACTTCCTTGTTTGTCTGTCACTGCGGAGCCGCGGCGCTCTGCTTTGTTGTCCTCTGGTTGGCCGTTAGAGCAGGGCCGCGTCCTGGAAACAGGGCTGCCCGGCTCCTGATTGGTGGAGGAGAGGCGTGGGAACGCCGCCGCTGGAGCGCCGATGTCTCTGTGGCCTCCTTCGTTTACCTGTGAGAAGAAAAAGAAGAAGAAGAGGGGGGGAAAATATTATAAAACAAGAATGACTCAGTCACAATTACCAGCTGCAGCAGCTCTCGTTTATGAACATCTATAATCAGTTTGTGTGCCGCAGCCTCTGCCTCAGCTCGCGGCTTCACGTTGCGGCGTTCAGAGTATGTTTTATGCCGTTCAGACTATGGGTTTTATGGGTAGTCTCCCATTGGCTTAGAGGCAGCCTAGAGGCAGCCAATCATGTCCACTACGGTCGCTAGTAGATGAACATGTTGTCCAGGAACTTTTCAAGCAGCTGGCAAAAAACATTTCCACCCAACAAAGCAGGAAAAAACTTAATTTTTCAAAAATAATATTAAACACTTGAAGCAAGCATCCATATTCTGGGGGGAACATTAGCCAAAAAATAGCAGATCTACAAGATTGTTGATCGGCTATTTTTGTTTTTTCACACAACGACAACAGGAGGCAGTCTTAGGCAGTCAATGTATTAAATAAGAATCCCAGTGGTATTGTTCTTAACCCAGTGGTTCGATTAGTCTTTCACCTCCACCAGTTCCCTCTGGCTTCTCCCTGCCCAGGCATAGTTCACCATCTTTCGGGTGCTATCACGCAGGCTCATGCTCCACCTCCCCGACAGTGAGGGTGAGGAGGCGGGCCGGTGGCTCAGCCATCCCAAACTAGCAAAGTGTGTTGGGAATTAGTTGGGTCATGAACTTAATATAGGTTCTAAGTGGTTAATATAGGTTCTAAGTGGTTAATACAGGTTCTAAGTGGTTAAACACCCAATTATCCAACGCAGAAATTGGCACAGAATGCATCATTTGTAACGTCTAGGAATAAGATAATAGATAGTTTGTTTGTTTCTTTCAAAGTGGCAGACTGCCTACTCGTAATGACACCACAGTCTAGCGTCTAAAGTGTTGCTCCGTAAGGAGGCGAGCAGAGCCTGCAGCTCAGGGTAATATAAAGTGTTGCTCCGTAAGGAGGCGAGCAGAGCCTGCAGCTCAGGGTAATATAAAGGTTTACTCCGTAAGGAGGCGTAGGAGCAGAGCCTGCAGCTCAGGGTAATATAAAGAGTTGCTCCGTAAGGAGGCGTAGGAGCAGAGCCTGCAGCTCAGGGTAATATAAAGGGTTGCTCCGTAAGGAGGCGTAGGAGCAGAGCCTGCAGCTCAGGGTAATATAAAGGGTTGCTCCGTAAGGAGGCGTAGGAGCAGAGCCTGCAGCTCAGGGTAATATAAAGGGTTACTCCGTAAGGAGGCGTAGGAGCAGAGCCTGCAGCTCAGGGTAATATAAAGAGTTACTCCGTAAGGAGGCGTAGGAGCAGAGCCTGCAGCTCAGGGTAATATAAAGTGTTGCTCCGTAAGGAGGCCGTAGGAGCAGAGCCTGCAGCTCAGGGTAATATAAAGTGTTGCTCCGTAAGGAGGCCGTAGGAGCAGAGCCTGCAGCTCAGGGTAATATAAAGAGTTGCTCCGTAAGGAGGCGTAGGAGCAGAGCCTGCAGCTCAGGGTAATATAAAGGTTTACTCCGTAAGGAGGCGTAGGAGCAGAGCCTGCAGCTCAGGGTAATATAAAGTGTTGGTTGCTCCGTAAGGAGGCGTAGGAGCAGAGCCTGCAGCTCAGGGTAATATAAAGGTTTACTCCGTAAGGAGGCGTAGGAGCAGAGCCTGCAGCTCAGGGTAATATAAAGTGCTGCTCCGTAAGGAGGCGTAGGAGCAGAGCCTGCAGCTCAGGGTAATATAAAGTGTTGCTCCGTAAGTAGGTGTAGGAGCAGAGCCTGCAGCTCAGGGTAATATAAAGTGTTGCTCCGTAAGGAGGTGTAGGAGCAGAGCCTGCAGCTCAGGGTAATATAAAGCGCTGCTCCGTAAGGAGGCGTAGGAGCAGAGCCTGCAGCTCAGGGTAATATAAAGGGTTGCTCCGTAAGGAGGTGTAGGAGCAGAGTCTGCAGCTCAGGGTAATATAAAGGGTTACTCCGTAAGGAGGTGTAGGAGCAGAGCCTGCAGCTCAGGGTAATATAAAGTGTTACTCCGTAAGGAGGCGTAGGAGCAGAGCCTGCAGCTCAGGGTAATATAAAGTGTTGCTCCGTAAGGAGGCGTAGGAGCAGAGCCTGCAGCTCAGGGTAATATAAAGGTTTACTCCGTAAGGAGGCGTAGGAGCAGAGCCTGCAGCTCAGGGTAATATAAAGGTTTACTCCGTAAGGAGGCGAGCAGGGCAGAGCCTGCAGCTCAGGGTAATATAAAGGTTTACTCCGTAAGGAGGAGTAGGAGCAGAGCCTGCAGCTCAGGGTAATATAAAGGGTTGCTCCGTAAGGAGGCGAGCAGAGCCTGCAGCTCAGGGTAATATAAAGGGTTGCTCCGTAAGGAGGCGTAGGAGCAGAGCCTGCAGCTCAGGGTAATATAAAGGTTTACTCCGTAAGGAGGCGTAGGAGCAGAGCCTGCAGCTCAGGGTAATATAAAGAGTTGCTCCGTAAGGAGGCGTAGGAGCAGAGCCTGCAGCTCAGGGTAATATAAAGAGTTGCTCCGTAAGGAGGCGTAGGAGCAGAGCCTGCAGCTCAGGGTAATATAAAGAGTTGCTCCGTAAGGAGGCGTAGGAGCAGAGCCTGCAGCTCAGGGTAATATAAAGAGTTACTCCGTAAGGAGGCGTAGGAGCAGAGCCTGCAGCTCAGGGTAATATAAAGTGCTGCTCCGTAAGGAGGCGTAGGAGCAGAGCCTGCAGCTCAGGGTAATATAAAGTGTTACTCCGTAAGGAGGCGAAGGAGCAGAGCCTGCAGCTCAGGGTAATATAAAGTGTTGCTCCGTAAGGAGGAGAGCAGAGCCTGCAGCTCAGGGTAATATAAAGGTTTGCTCCGTAAGGAGGCGTAGGAGCAGAGCCTGCAGCTCAGGGTAATATAAAGGGTTGCTCCGTAAGGAGGCGTAGGAGCAGAGCCTGCAGCTCAGGGTAATATAAAGGTTTGCTCCGTAAGGAGGCGTAGGAGCAGAGCCTGCAGCTCAGGGTAATATAAAGAGTTGCTCCGTAAGGAGGCGTAGGAGCAGAGCCTGCAGCTCAGGGTAATATAAAGGTTTACTCCGTAAGGAGGCGTAGGAGCAGAGCCTGCAGCTCAGGGTAATATAAAGGTTTACTCCGTAAGGAGGCGTAGGAGCAGAGCCTGCAGCTCAGGGTAATATAAAGGGTTACTCCGTAAGGAGGCGTAGGAGCAGAGCCTGCAGCTCAGGGTAATATAAAGTGTTGCTCCGTAAGGAGGAGAGCAGAGCCTGCAGCTCAGGGTAATATAAAGGGTTGCTCCGTAAGGAGGTCGTAGGAGCAGAGCCTGCAGCTCAGGGTAATATAAAGGGTTGCTCCGTAAGGAGGCGTAGGAGCAGAGCCTGCAGCTCAGGGTAATATAAAGAGTTGCTCCGTAAGGAGGCGTAGGAGCAGAGCCTGCAGCTCAGGGTAATATAAAGGGTTGCTCCGTAAGGAGGCGTAGGAGCAGGGCCTGCAGCTCAGGGTAATATAAAGGTTTACTCCGTAAGGAGGCGTAGGAGCAGGGCCTGCAGCTCAGGGTAATATAAAGGTTTACTCCGTAAGGAGGCGTAGGAGCAGAGCCTGCAGCTCAGGGTAATATAAAGAGTTGCTCCGTAAGGAGGCGTAGGAGCAGGGCCTGCAGCTCAGGGTAATATAAAGAGTTGCTCCGTAAGGAGGCGAGCAGAGCCTGCAGCTCAGGGTAATATAAAGAGTTGCTCCGTAAGGAGGCGAGCAGTGCCTGCAGCTCAGGGTAATATAAAGAGTTGCTCCGTAAGGAGGCGAGCAGAGCCTGCAGCTCAGGGTAATATAAAGAGTTGCTCCGTAAGGAGGCGTAGGAGCAGAGCCTGCAGCTCAGGGTAATATAAAGGGTTGCTCCGTAAGGAGGCGTAGGAGCAGAGCCTGCAGCTCAGGGTAATATAAAGTGTTGGTTGCTCCGTAAGGAGGCGTAGGAGCAGAGCCTGCAGCTCAGGGTAATATAAAGTGTTGGTTGCTCCGTAAGGAGGCGTAGGAGCAGAGCCTGCAGCTCAGGGTAATATAAAGTGTTGGTTGCTCCGTAAGGAGTCGTAGGAGCAGAGCCTGCAGCTCAGGGTAATATAAAGTGTTGGTTGCTCCGTAAGGAGGCGTAGGAGCAGAGCCTGCAGCTCAGGGTAATATAAAGGTTTACTCCGTAAGGAGGCGTAGGAGCAGAGCCTGCAGCTCAGGGTAATATAAAGTGCTGCTCCGTAAGGAGGCGTAGGAGCAGAGCCTGCAGCTCAGGGTAATATAAAGAGTTGCTCCGTAAGGAGGCCGTAGGAGCAGAGCCTGCAGCTCAGGGTAATATAAAGAGTTGCTCCGTAAGGA
Source organism: Electrona antarctica (assembly GCF_951216825.1). Lineage (NCBI taxonomy): Eukaryota > Metazoa > Chordata > Actinopteri > Myctophiformes > Myctophidae > Electrona > Electrona antarctica. Next base: position 7,959,936 of record NC_136810.1, on the reverse strand, counting down.
GGAGGCGTAGGAGCAGAGCCTGCAGCTCAGGGTAATATAAAGAGTTGCTCCGTAAGGAGGAGGCGTAGGAGCAGAGCCTGCAGCTCAGGGTAATATAAAGGTTTACTCCGTAAGGAGGCGTAGGAGCAGAGCCTGCAGCTCAGGGTAATATAAAGAGTTGCTCCGTAAGGAGGAGGCGTAGGAGCAGAGCCTGCAGCTCAGGGTAATATAAAGAGTTGCTCCGTAAGGAGGAGGCGTAGGAGCAGAGCCTGCAGCTCAGGGTAATATAAAGGTTTACTCCGTAAGGAGGTCGTAGGAGCAGAGCCTGCAGCTCAGGGTAATATAAAGTGTTGCTCCGTAAGGAGGCGTAGGAGCAGAGCCTGCAGCTCAGGGTAATATAAAGGTTACTCCGTAAGGAGGCGTAGGAGCAGAGCCTGCAGCTCAGGGTAATATAAAGGTTTACTCCGTAAGGAGGCGTAGGAGCAGAGCCTGCAGCTCAGGGTAATATAAAGGTTACTCCGTAAGGAGGCGTAGGAGCAGAGCCTGCAGCTCAGGGTAATATAAAGGGTTACTCCGTAAGGAGGCGTAGGAGCAGAGCCTGCAGCTCAGGGTAATATAAAGTGCTGCTCCGTAAGGAGGCGAGCAGAGCAGAGCCTGCAGCTCAGGGTAATATAAAGGTTGCTCCGTAAGGAGGCCGTAGGAGCAGAGCCTGCAGCTCAGGGTAATATAAAGTGCTGCTCCGTAAGGAGGCGTAGGAGCAGAGCCTGCAGCTCAGGGTAATATAAAGGTTTACTCCGTAAGGAGGCGTAGGAGCAGAGCCTGCAGCTCAGGGTAATATAAAGGTTTACTCCGTAAGGAGGTGTAGGAGCAGAGCCTGCAGCTCAGGGTAATATAAAGGTTTACTCCGTAAGGAGGCGTAGGAGCAGAGCCTGCAGCTCAGGGTAATATAAAGTGTTACTCCGTAAGGAGGTGTAGGAGCAGAGCCTGCAGCTCAGGGTAATATAAAGAGTTGCTCCGTAAGGAGGCGTAGGAGCAGAGCCTGCAGCTCAGGGTAATATAAAGTGCTGCTCCGTAAGGAGGCGTAGGAGCAGAGCCTGCAGCTCAGGGTAATATAAAGTGTTGCTCCGTAAGGAGGCGTAGGAGCAGAGCCTGCAGCTCAGGGTAATATAAAGGTTTACTCCGTAAGGAGGCGTAGGAGCAGAGCCTGCAGCTCAGGGTAATATAAAGTGTTGCTCCGTAAGGAGGAGCAGAGCCTGCAGCTCAGGGTAATATAAAGGGTTGCTCCGTAAGGAGGTGTAGGAGCAGAGCCTGCAGCTCAGGGTAATATAAAGGGTTGCTCCGTAAGGAGGTGTAGGAGCAGAGCCTGCAGCTCAGGGTAATATAAAGAGTTGCTCCGTAAGGAGGTGTAGGAGCAGAGCCTGCAGCTCAGGGTAATATAAAGAGTTGCTCCGTAAGGAGGTGTAGGAGCAGAGCCTGCAGCTCAGGGTAATATAAAGTGTTGGTTGCTCCGTAAGGAGGCGTAGGAGCAGAGCCTGCAGCTCAGGGTAATATAAATCCAGGGAAAGCTCACGCCAGTACTATGAACTGACACGCAGCTGTGAAGTGCACAAACCAGTTTACGTTGTTGTCGGGGTATTTGCCAAGAACACTCTCGCACATACCTGGAATTCACCCTCTGCAGTTAACCCGTGCTAACTTATCAGGAGCAGTGCTCACAAGAACCTTCCCGTTCCCAAGTGGCCGCACTACTATACCTCCCGAGCCCCTGTCTGACACCTGTCAGTGAGCTATTAGACTATGCTTAACCCATTTTGACCTGAGATCAGATTCTAAAAATGTCTTCTACATCCTGACAGTTTTCTGAAAAAGCTATGTTTCTATGTCAGTCGTTCTTCGATTTTTCAAAAATAGCAGACCTGTTTTTTTTGTTGTTTTTTCGTAAATGAATTTCCAACTTCATTCATACAAGAGTGTCCCCAAAAAGTAGTGAAAATATCAGCTCACAACGGGCCACGAACTAAGAGATTGGCTATTTTCACTACTTTATTTATTAGACATATTTTTCAAAGAAAAAAAAGGTACAGTTTTGGACCCGGGGTGGAACAGTTTCCACCCGACAGAGACAAAGTCTGTCTTCAATGCAGACCCTATGTTTCTATCCTCAGATAGCCTCCCCCCCAACTGACAGCCATCACATTACTGACGGTCTGCAAGACTCTACAGTTCATTAGCAGAGGATTGGCTCTGTACCTCGTCCTGTGTTATGAAATCTTGTCTGCACATGTGTGGGTCAATTACAGGAAAGAGACAAAGCCAAAAAACAGGAATGGTATAAAGGTTTCAGTAGGAAACTAATAAAATAATAACGCTATTCATTGGACGTTTCCTTGTGTGTTATTCGAGGGCGTGATGAAACCCAACTTGACTATAACAACAGATATGGCTTTACACAATAGAGTGCACTATATTCCGGAGGAATAAGTCACATGTCAAGGGAACACAGCTCCGGGCTCAAACCTTCAACTCCGTCGCACTCAATCACATATGAGTCATTATTACTGTTCACTTACACACACACACACACACCCCTGTGCATTTATCTAGCTTAAAGGGAAGCTCCTTTATTTAGTTTTCTCCTTAGTAAACTACATGTCTTAACCCATCAAAATCAGGAAAGCATAGATTAGATTGGCGTTGGCTATTCAAAAGTAGCAGATATACAAGCTCACAGCACGACACGTTGTGCCACGCTGGGACCTTGTAATCTTGTACATCTGCTATTTTGTAACATTGTTGAAATGTCTCCAAAGCGTGAGAACTGCTGCTTTTAGCAGGCATTTGTAGAATCTGTCTCTGTCTGGGTTAATAGCCAACTTTAAATATGTCACTGAGAATGTTTCGTTTTTAAGAAGCATTAATGAGTAAATGATTGCTTGTTAAACTCACCGCCTCGTCTCTGTGGCGTCGAATGAGTCCTCTGAGCTCCTCCACCTCTTCCTGTAGGAGTCGTCTGGTTCTGTTCTCTGTCCTCTCCCTCTCAGCCTCTCCTCCTTGCCTCTCTCCTCGGCAAGCAGGGAGTGTTAGGGTGTAGGTGCCCAGGTGCGGGTGGTGCTGCAATGCCCTGCCCCCGAGGTACGTGTGCGGCTGATCCGCTGGCTCCACCCAAGGATTTGGTGACACCGTCTCAAACCTGCAACGAAACAAGTACACCATGTGTTAGGAAAAGAACATTTTTCCTCTTAAATTTGTATCCCTCGATTTTGTAACCCATTTTTTCACCCCTGTGCCAATTATCTAATGTGATCCTGGGCTCTCTACACACCCTCTGCCAACCTAGTCCCCATATATGGGGGACATGGGGAGAGCAACGGACTTGAACTCATGCTTCTCCTGCCTGAGTGTCCGAGTTGCTCCTTTACACGTGACAGGGGGAGTTTCCCTGGTCGGACGTAGCACGTGGAAGGAACACGTTATTCCAACCAGTTCCATTCCCCTCCATCAGGCGCCCCGGCTGGCCAGGGGGAGGCAGTTTGTTTAGAGACCAGAAAAAAAGAACATTTTTGAAGGAGAACATGAAAAGAGAAATGGACTAAAGTCACCTCACACAATAACAGCCGTACACACGTACACACACACACACACACACGGGAGGAAATGCTTATATTCCTGCTTCACAGATTCACGTACACTAATCAAAGACCTATCAGGTTGAGAATTGCTACAACTGCAGATCAATTTCCTCCACAAAAATAATACCATTTATGCAATGATGGAACAGATGGAGTGGGGCGGCCTTGGGCCGTCAGAGATAGTCAGAGATAAGCTCTGCACTGTGTGTGACATGTCAACCGTCACATGGCTGATGACGGAGCTTCCCTGCTATGACTGATTGAACTCTGCTATGAACTCCCAGTTTGTTTTGGTTTGTCCAACACTTCCATCTGAATTAGAAACTGTCAAAAGAAATGCACCACAATGTCCTGAAGGGCTGATTAACACACACCAGGCCATGTCTCTCTTTGTCTTTGTCACTCACTCACACACACACAAGACCACACCGCTTTGTTTTTGTCACTCACACATGCATGCGCACGACCGCACGTATCTGCAAACATGCATGCACACTCTCTCAGACAAGCGTGCACGCACGCACGCACGCACGCACGCACGCACGCACGCACGCACGCACGCACGCACGCACGCACGCACGCACGCACACACACACATGTTCCATTCTAAACAGGTTTGTCCTCTGTAGCCAAAGTATTGACATTATAGTTGTGAGGACAAACACTGAACGTACATTAAATAGCAATTATGTTTTTTGGAGGTTTTAATGGCATTCATTACAACTTTAGACAGAAAACACTCACCTGATTAAAAACATATACCAGGCCTTGTAAGAGGCTACTACACTAGTGAGCACCAATTGAGCAACAATACTTAATGGGACATTTGGCCTATTTGTTCAACATGGTCTCCAGATACGGATCTGAAACGGTGCCATTCCTATTCCTATCCGCATGCTCTGTGCCTCCGAGGAAGACTGTGGACGGTTTGAAGATGTTCATCAATCAATGACATCACAATGGAAGAACAATGTCTTCAATTTACTAACTTACTTCCTAACTTTCCAGGAAGTAAAGATTGTAGTTTCTTATTAGCTTCAAATCACCCACCCATGATGTCATGGATAGGCAGGTTTCTGACCCGTCTGACCTTAGTTTGGGGCATTCTGAACTTACATTGGTCTCAACGTGTGTAGTACATGACTGCCTGCCTAAATATGTCCCAAACCGCCCCCTAAGGTCTTCCACTGCTGGCCTGCTCGCTTTGCCTAAAAAAATGGCAACTAAAAAATACGGGGAAGCAGCGTTTTGCTTCTACGGGCCGACGGCGTGGAACAAACTCCCACTGTACCTTCGACAGGCAGCCTCTGTAGACATTTTTAAAGCGCAGCTCAAGACCCACTTCTACACCCTTGCTTTTAATTGATCTTTTAATTTTTTGTTATTCATGTCCTCACTGTATTGCATTACTGCTCTTGTTTTTTAATGTTTATGCCTTGCTTTTCTTTTCTTTTTTTTCTCCATTGCTCTGTAAAGCACTTTGAGATGCATTTCATGTCATGAAAGGTGCTATACAAATAAAGTTTTATTATTATTATTATTATTATTATTATTATTAGTGGTCCCAGAATAGGCCGGAGCCAATAAGGGCACTGGTCTAGTTATATCAAAGTATTGCTGTGGGGTGGCTGGCCTAGCGGTCTGGGCAACTAGGGCCCCGCAACACCCAGGGCCTGACAGGGCGTCGCGGGTTCGAGTCTCCATTCCTGTATGTATTCCCCATCTCACTCCCCATTTCCTATCAAACTGGGGTGGCGGTGGCTCAGGGGTAGAGTGTCTGGATGGTAACCGTAAGGTTGCCAGTTCGAACCCGGGCTCCCCCAGAGTTACTGTCGAAGTGTCCTTGAGCAAGACACTGAACCCCTAATTGCTCCCGATGTGCTAGTTGGTGCCTTGCATGGTTTCTGCTGCAATCGGTGTATGAATGTGTGTGTGAATGGGTGAATGTAATGCACAATCTATGTAAAGCGCCTTGGATAAAGGCGCTATATAAATGCACCATTTACCATTTACCAAACTACTGTGCTTTGTGTTGTGTGTGTGTGTGTGTGTGTGTGTGTGTGTGTGTGTGTGTGTGTGTGTGTGTGTGTGTGTGTGTGTGTGTGTGTGTGTGTGTGTGTGTGTGTGTGTGTGTGTGTAATATAGTAGCTCTGTGTTGGCGTTTACTGTTGGCAGACAGGAGAGTGTGTGGTATACTGAATTAAATTACTCTCCGGGATCTCTCTCTCTCTGTCTGTCTCCTTTTTTTTCCAAAATAATATTTCTCTCGATCTCTCTATAACTATGTAAGACGGTATTGTTCTATAAAGCCAGGCGTGTGCATGCGTGTGTGCATGTGTGTGAGAGAGCGTGCACACTGTGTAGGTGGAACACTGACTCTCATGATAGTCATCTCTTCTATGACAATCACCCTTTCTTTTTTCTACGGCTTCCTTCAACACAGCAGGACTGTGTGACTCAGTAACTGTGATGATGTCATCAGTGTGAGACAACACAAAGGGTAGGAAAGGAAGTGTAAGACGAAAGGAGGGATGACGTAGTGCCGGATGTGAAGGATAGTGCGTGCGTGCGTGCGTGCGTGCGTGCGTGCGTGCGTGCGTGCGTGCGTGCGTGCGTAAAAAGGAGCGATTGTGGCTCAAGAGGTAGAGCAGGTCGTCCAATGATCCATGGGTCGGCGGTTCGAATCCCGGCTCCTCCTGTCTACATGTCGAAGTGTCCTTGGGCAAGACACTGAACCCAAAATTGCTCCCGATGTGCTGGTTGGTACCTTGCATGGCAATCGGTGTATGAATGTGTGTGTGAATGGGTGAATGTAATGCACAATCTATGTAAAGCACAAGGCGCTATATAAATGCACCATTTAGGGAGACCATGGCTTCAAATATTGTCAGGTGTCTACGACCGGAATACTGTATTTGGGGCGTACAGTACTTGACATGAGAATGTTTGAGAAGCATTGATGTAGAGCAGTGCTGACGTTCCCACAGCCAGTCAGCCACTGGTCTGACCCACCCCGGGCAAGGGCATTACCCTGCAACAACAAAACTTTGGACTTGTTTGCTTAATAAACCACGGATGCAGTGTGCCCTGCCATTAGAGCTGCAACTCAAAATCGATTAATCTGACGATTTACCACTTTCTGGACGGGAACCCCTTTTGGTGTTTTAACTAAGCATTATGTTATACTTTAGCTATTGAAAAATAGCAGATCTACAAGCTCATAGCACGCCACTGAGTGGTGCGCTACGAGCTTGTAGATCTGCTATTTTTTTTAAATCGTGAAAATGCGGCACAAATCTTTGAATATATATTCTTCTACAAGCTCGCAGCGCAGCACGAAGTGATGCTCTGGTATATCTGCTATTGTAAAGAGCCATGGTATTACATTTTGCTGGGGACCACCTGGAACCCCTCCAATTAAGTACCGCTGGGGGTCCCCAGACCCCACTTTGAGAACCACTGATCTAGACTTATTGGACCCAAGTTGTGTCTATACTTGTTTCCCCCTCGTCTACGTAGACGTCTACATCAAAACTCTTGGCCTAAAATAGCCGATCTACAAGTGGCGCATCGCGACGCGTTGGTGAGCTCGACTCAGCTCGTAGATTGGCTATTCTTGGGCTAATTTGATACATATACTGTATGCCATCGGTTCTCAAAGTGGGTTCCGGGGACCCCCAGGGGTCATTGGGGACGTTCCAAGGGGGTTGACAGCAAGAGTACTTAACCCATTTTGGGCGGGAACCCCTTTTGGTGTTAGCATTATGGTATGCTTTAGCTATTGAAAAATAGCAGACCTACAAGCTCGTAGCGCGCCACCGAGTGGCGCAATCATTTTAACCTTTTATACTTTGGCTATTCAAACAATAGCAGATGTACAGTACAAGCTCATAGCAGTCACTTCATGCTGCGCAATGAGCTTGTAGATCTGCTATTTTTCTCGCTCGTGCGACACACACTTGACGCCTACGACACTTCCAGCAGCGACTCTGTGACAGTTACAAATGGATACATTAACAAAAATGTTTTATTATGTTTTATTAAATGTTTTATTATGTTGTATTATGGCCTGGACGGTTAGCTCAACCGTCTGGGCAGCGATCCCGACGGCCTTTGCCGCGTGACTTCCCCCCCATCTCTCTCCCCATTTCCTGCCAGATTACTTTCAACCTATCAATAAAGGCAGAAATAAACAAAAAAATATCTTTAAAAAAAAAAGTTGTATTAATGATGTTCATGCTATGCAGCCACATGGCCTCCTTCCAGACAGAGAGAGGGACCACTCTGAACCAGACACCTTCTGGGTGTCCCTGGAACAACATTTTCAGATGGGGTTCTGTGGCCTAATCTATATCAATTTGGGGTTCCTCAACTTCCTTGGCACAAAACAGTTTGAGAACCACTGTTGATTGATGTCATTTAACCCATTCTGGACGGGAACCCCTTTTGGTGTTTTAAACATTGTTAGAATTTAGCTATTGAAAAAAGAAGATTTTTTTAAAATGTTGAGGTCAGGAGTCAGGACTAAATGGATTAAACCAGAATGAATAGTATTCTATTTCCCGTCTGTTTGGTTAACGGTTACACCACTACCTAGCATTACAGTGTTGGGTGTGTATGGGTGTGTATGGGTGCAGAGACTTCCTTACTGGCAAAGGAAAAGTTGTCCGGTACTGTATTGTTATTTGAACGTGGTCTCACATGGAAGCAAGATATTAATAATACACTATGAGTTAACAGTGATGATAACAAGACAAACAATAAGTCACCCTCACAATACAATGCCACTGGTGGTGCAATAGTAACATCTCTTGTAGAAGACTTGTTAAATAATAATAATATCTGGGACTTCTGTAGCGCTTTTCTAATATCCAAAGACGCTTTACATGTGTGGGGGCCGGGGCCGGGGGGGGGAGCAAATATAACAGATATATAAAAACACGTCTTCATATTTAAACGTTTTGCTAATAGAGCCCGACTGCTTGCTCAGGGGATACATGTACATACATTTTTATTCTATTAATTAAAAAAAAGTTACAATTGAATGCCCTACTTAATCATACTACTGTACAGCGTCACACAAAAGCATCACAAATGGCAGATGTACTGGTGAGCAGGCTGCCCGCCTGCTCACCAGTACACGCTCCAGAGACCACATTACACCCGTCCTCCACGACCTACACTGGCTTCCCGTCAAACAAAGAATTCACTACAAAATCCTGCTCACCACCTACAAAGCTCTCAATAACCTGGCTCCCCCCTACCTCTCTGATCTTCTCGAACCATATGTCCCTCTCCGCTCCCTCAGGTCCAGTGAAGCCAACCTCCTGAAGGTCTACAAGGCCAAGTACCGCACCTGGGGGGACAGGGCCTTCTATGTTTCGGCCCCCAACCTCTGGAATGAACTCCCCAACCATCTCAGAGCTGCTCCCTCTCTCCTCTCTTTCAAAACCTCACTCAAAACCCACCTCTTCTGGATAGCTTTCCCCAGCTGAGGTCTGGTTAGGATGTCCCCTCCCCCCTTTCCCTCGTTTATCCTTTTATATTTTTAACCCTGTACTGTTGTTGTATCTGTTATGTGTTGCTTTGTTTTTTTCTTAATAAAGTCTGTTCCTAGTGTTCCTATATAAAGCACTTTGGGCATTTAGAAAAGCGCTATATAAATTTGAGCTATTATTATTATTATTATTAAGCACAAAACACGGCTTGAGCTTGGAAATCTGCTACTTTTGCTGTTTTGGACATTATGAGTTTTTCACCCGACAGAGGTGTAATGTTGGTGTTACTGTTACCTCTAGCAAAGGTAGATTTAAAAGTTTTGGTAAGTAAGTATGTGCAATACTTGCAGGGGTTCATCGAGCAGACTGTGTGTGTGTGTGTGTGTGTGTGTGTGTGTGTGTGTGTGTGACGTGTGTGTGTGTGTGTGTGTGTGTGTGTGTGTGTGTGTGTGTGTGTACATTTCATTATGTCCATCACACTCTGTCCTCGAGGCGGTCTTATCACCGCACCGCTCAGCACTCCAAACATATTTCGACATCGTCCGATGGTGCGCTCACACATTGCTCATGTTCCCACGGAGCTCACACACGCAGACAGACAGACAAGCATCAACAGAAGAAAATGTGAAAAGGAGTTATACTTGGTTTCACGCTGGTGTCGCACACCGTCTGACAACATACCTCACCGACAACAGTCAATGTTACCTCTCTGAAGAGATTTCCGCTTGACTGATAGTAACAGCATTACAGAGCATTAACACATTTTGCGCGGGAACCCCTTTTGGTGTTAGCATTATGTTATGCTTTAGCTATTTAAAAATAGCAGATCTACAAGCTCATAGCGCGCCACCGAGTGGCGCGCTACGAGCTTGTAGGTCTGCTATTTTTGAAAAATCGAAGAACGACTGACATAGAAACATAGCTTTTTCAGAAAACTGTCAGGATGTAGAAGACATTTTTAGAATCTGATCTCAGGTCAAAATGGGTTAAAAGCACGACATTCACATTCAGTTCCAAACACATAATGCCAACGAAAGTGGCATCAATACTCCCTCTTCCTTCAGCATTCATAAACTGACTGACTGTCTCTCTCTTTTCCTTTTCCTTAACCCATTTAGACTTAAGTTCGATTCTACACATGTCTTCTAAATCATGACAGTTTTCAGACAAACCTATGTTTCTATGTCAGTGGTTCTCAAACCATTTCATGTTAAGGACCCCCAGAATTATATGTAATTGGCCGCCTGAGCCCCATCTGAAAATATGTTGTTCCAGGACCCCCCCCAGAAGTAAAGATATGATTTAAAAACGTTTGCTCTGAAAGATACAGTATATATTGAAAGATTTGTGCCACATTTTTCAAAAATAGCAGATCTACAAGCTCGTAGCGCGGCACTCGGTGCCACGTTATGAGCTTGTAGATCTGCTATTTTTCAACAGCTAAAGTATAACATGGGGGTTCCTGTCCAGAGTGGGTTAAGTTACATCCATGTACAGCTAAATGTACAGCTAACATTACATGTGACGACGCGTCACAACAAGACAAATCAATATTCTGCCAACAGCAGCCAATGTCAAGGCACATTTCCCTTTCCCCATTATATCAACTACAGACATAACTAAAACGGCAAAAAACAAAAAAGGGGAAAAACAGTACCACAGCAACAGCAAGACTGATGCACACAGACACAGACACACAGACACAGACACACACGAAACAGAACATTGAAACAGAAGTACAAGAAGAATGCCTTGTACAAAAGGACATAAACACTGCCAACAATGCAGTCAGACAATAATGAAAACAGCCAGTTAAAAAGTGCCTATACAGCAGAACAACACAGTTGACAGACATACTTGTCAGACGCGGCAGACACACGCACACGCACGCGCACACACACGTGCGCACACACACGCACACGCACACACACACACACACACACACACACACACACACACACACACACACACACACACACACACACACACACACACACAAAGCCACTCACCGTGCGAACAGCTCCGCCAGCTGTGTGTGTCCCTTCCGCTGTGCCAGACAGGCGGGTGTCTCTCCGCGGGCGTCGGGTCTCCTCAGAGCCTGGGTGCCTCCGGGCTCCTGCAACAGGAAGTGGGCCACCTTCCTCAGGCCGCGGCTGGCAGCAAAGTGCAGCAGAGTGCTGCTGGAGTCCTGCTGCTGCTGCTGCTGGCACTGGGACAGCTCTGGAGACCAGAGAGACAGAGAGGGAGAGAGAGAGAGAGAGAGAGAGAGAGAGAGAGACAGAGAGAGAGAGAGAGAGAGAGAGAGAGGTTGCCAGATTTATTGCCAGAGAGAGAAATGAGCAATCATGGTCTTTGAAAGAAAACAAGCTGAAAAGAGTGAGTGCATATGCCACACTTTTTGACCTGAGATCAGATTCTAAAAATGTCTTCTACATCCTGACAGTTTTCTGAAAAAGCTATGTTTCTATGTCAGTCGTCCTTTGATTTTTCAAAAATAGCAGACCTACAAGCTCATAGCGCGCCACTCGGTGGCGCGCTATGAGCTTGTAGATCTGCTATTTTTCAATAGCTAAAGCACAACATAATGCTAACACCAAAAGGGGTTCCCGCCCAAAATGGGTTAAGAATGCAAACAAACACAACCTGCAACTACCAATATTCACAAGCGACATTACAGATGAAACAAGCCCCAAGTTGCTTGTAATAAGCAGACATGGCAACACTGGCAGAGGGAGGGAGGGAGGGAGGGAAGGAGAACCAAACAGACTTGTTTATTTGTTTATTTTCACTTAATAAGTGAAAATGGTAATTGGTGGTAATTTAAAGATGAACAACAAAGAATGAGTAAAAATGTGAAGGAGTTTACCTACAGAAACCCTCCTGGGGCTTGAGAAGTAGCATTCTCCAACAATAGTTGCAGTGGAAAAAGTACTTTTTATTATTTCTTTATACTTAACCCGCTTATGGCCAGTGCCGTAATTGACGTAATGTCAACGTGTGAGAATGAGATGCAGTGTGTATATCACATATTTTTCTATTGGCATTAAAATGACGAATTAAACATATGAATAGTGCAGGCAGAAGGCACAATCCACTGTTAATTAGGCTGGCCATAAGAGGGTTAAGTCAAACTATCTGCAATATAGAAATATCCAGTTACAAGTAAAAATCCGGAATTTAAAATGTACTGCGAATAAAAGTACCAAAGTATTGGAATCAAAATGTACTTAAAGTACCAAAAGTAAAAGTTCCAAAAATATTGGAAATTGGAAGTACAGTACTTGAGTAAATGTGAGTAAGTTACTTAGTTTTACTGATTGTAGGACACAATTGCATCAATGTAGAATATACACACAATGTAGAATATACACACAACAACAACAAAAACAAGAACAAACAGACTTGGTTAACCCATTTTGACCTGTGATCAGATTCTAAAAATGTCTTCTACATCCTGACAGTTTTCTGAAAAAGCTATGTTTCTATGTCAGTCGTTCTTCGATTTTTCAAAAATAGCAGACCTACAAGCTCGTAGCGCGGCACTCGGTGCCGCGCTACGAGCTTGTAGATCTGCTATTTTTCAATAGCTAAAGTGAAGAGAGCTAAAGAGTTGAACACACTAAGCAGCACAGAGATGACTGAGAGAACGGAGAGAGGTGGACACCTCCTGGTGGAGAGGCAGTGGTGGAACAAAACAAGTACTCACATTTTTATTTTACTTCAGTAATCATGAAAGTATCAATAACACACTGTAGTAATGATCTGTTATACCGTAAATTAAACTAAACGTGTGAATAATACCCTATACCAGATCATACTACACGTACCGTCACACACAAATAGCAGATCTACAAGCTTGAAGCGCGGTGTGAAGCAGTGCGTTTTGACAGGTTTTGGACATTTCATCTTTTCCTTAACCCATTTTTGGGCGGGAACCCCTTTTGGTGTTAGCATTATGTTATGCTTTAGCTATTGAAAAATAGCAGATCTACAAGCTCATAGCACGCCACCGAGTGGCGCGCTATGAGCTTGTAGGTCTGCTGTTTTTGAAAAACTCGTGAAAATATTTATTTCAGAAAACTGGAGGATTTAGAAGAATTATTTTAAATTTTGAGGTCAGGCCTAAATGTGTTAAATAAATTGCCAACTGCCTAAAGAGGCCATTCAGCAAACTACCTTTTTTCTTATTTTCTTTCCCATAAATGAAACCATACATTATGTTCTGTCAGCTGCTCTCCAAAGGACATCAACAAGGTGCACGGTTTGGTTTCCTCAACCGCAGGTGTGTGACAGTAATGCACATTGTAAAGTAATGCACATTGTAAAGTAATGCACATTGTAAACAAGGTGCATGGTTTGGTTTCCTCCACCGCGGGTGTGTGACAGTAATGCACATTGTAAAGTAATGCACATTGTAAAGTAATGCACATTGTAAACAAGGTGCATGGTTTGGTTTCCTCCACCGCGGGTGTGTGACAGTAATGCACATTGTAAAGTAATGCACATTGTAAAGTAATGCACATTGTAAACAAGGTGCATGGTTTGGTTTCCTCCACCGCGGGTGTGTGACAGTAATGCACATTGTAAAGTAATGCACATTGTAAAGTAATGCACATTGTAAACAAGGTGCATGGTTTGGTTTCCTCCACCGCGGGTGTGTGACAGAGTAATGCACATTGTAAAGTAATGCACATTGTAAAGTAATGCACATTGTAAACAAGGTGCATGGTTTGGTTTCCTCCACCGCGGGTGTGTGACAGTAATGCACATTGTAAAGTAATGCACATTGTAAAGTAATGCACATTGTAAACAAGGTGCATGGTTTGGTTTCCTCCACCGTGGGTGTGTGACAGTAATGCACATTGTAAAGTAATGCACATTGTAAAGCGCCTTGGATAAAATACACTATATTTTATATACCTCTAAATGCACTGATAATTAGTGAGAGTTTGAACATTGAGAGGGAGAAGAGCTATAGCTATGGTAAGAAAGAGCAATGGAAAGGGAGTGATATTTCTACTATTTGTTGTAATAGTAGAAATCTTTCTTTTGACAAATCAAAACCTGAATGAATGCTGGGTGATAGTAAGTGCTCCACGGACAGACAGACAGACATACAGACAGACAGGCAGGCAGGCAGGTAGGCAGGCAGACAGAGAGACTGGTAAGCTGAGATAAGCTGTTCCTTTCTTGTGTGTGTGTGTGTGTGTGTGTGTGTGTGTGTGTGTGTGTGTGTGTGTGTGTGTGTGTGTGTGTGTGTGTGTGTGTGTGTGTGTGTGTGTGTGTGTGTGTGTGTGTGTGTGTGTGTGTGTGTGTGTGTGTGTGTGTGTGTGTGTGTGTGTGTGTGTGTGTGTGTGTGTGTGTGTGTGTGTGTGTGTGTGCAGCCAGCCTGTTCTTTTACAGTCCTCAAAAGGGAGTGATGGAGTGTTTAATGGCCCAGAGTGGCTCTGTCAGAAGAAGCAGACCTCCTTTGAGGCCAGAAGATGCTAGCCTGGTTAATAAACCAGACGCAAATCTGCCGTTGGCAAAATAAATTGTAGATGAATCATGAATCCAACAGGATTAGGATAGGAGAAGTTAAAGATGGAGTGCCGTGATTTACATTACATGTAATGTATTAAGCCTAGGGCTATGTAGGGGTTTGTAACAATTATGGTTAAAATGTATTTGTAATAATCATTTTAAATTGTATTTCATTCATTCTGTTGAATGAGAATTTTTTTTTTTTTTTTCATAGATCATAGGGACCCCGGAAAAACCACATGGGCAGGAACGCCTGATGGGTGGCAAAGAACTACTTTCTGGCCTTGACAGTGCATACTGTACATCCAAACGAAGAAATGTCCTATCTGATTGCATTAAACGTCGTTAAACTGACTTTATGCATGTGCATAACCCATAGAGTATAAAGAAGGATAGAGACTGAACTGGCACGAGGCTCCGCCCCCCTCAGCTATTCATGTCAGTGGAAGTTGCTCAGTGGCGTTTTGAAGCACCCGGAAGGACCGTCTCCTTCCGCATTGGACCACCACATTTTGGTGGTCCAATGCGGAAGTGCAACCGAGCGCTCAATGTTAAAGCCCAGCTGCACGGGGTTTCCTCGTCATGAATCCACGGGTCCGCCTGCAGTCCTTCCTCTTACCACTAGGGCCCAGTGCTTCAACGTTGGAGCGCCTCACTGGCCCCTTGGCATAACCTCTATAAACGCTCAAGTACGTTGGAGCCAATCCAGGAAGTACAGTGTTCTTCCGGACGCTTGTGAGCAACTTTCTAATGACCTACAGTAAGCTAAGTCTCTAAAATTCACAGACAAAAAAAAGATGAATGAAATAAGACTATTAACGTGGGGAGTTTGGAAATTCCTTTACACCCAAAATATGGGTTGAACACAAATCTCTTCTGGGGGTCCCTGGCACTAAACATTCAGATGGTGAATGTGGGTGATGTGATGGTGGGTCTGCACGGCCAAATACATATCATTGTGGGGGTCCATGGCACGGAAACGCTCAAGAACGTCTGATTTACGTAGAACGCATTCTTTTGTAGAATCGGCCTCAGGACTTAATGCATAATAAAAAGTACAGTCAATCAGTAATGTTCATCATCCAAGTTAATTTTCATGACCATAATGGTTTACCTTTTTTTTTTCTCAACTCGCTGTTTTCTGTAAGACATTACTCTATAAGCCATATCTCCAAAACTGGTGGGCCAAACTGAACAACCAATATGTCCATTTGAAGCTATGATTCCCTGCTTTCATGACATGAAAAAACGAAAATTCAAAAAAATCCAATGGCAGTCCCTCAGTCACATTTGTTAACTGACGTATCACAGTGTGGTACGGCAACATGACTGCTCAGAAGGATTGCAACAGGCTGCAGAGGACCGTCAAAACAGCAGCCAAAACCATCGGCACAGCACCTAGTCTCCACATCTACACCACACGCTGTAAGAGAAAAGCCCACAGCGTCATTAACCCATTCTGAACGGGAACCCCTTTTGGTGTTTTAAGCATTTTGTTATACTTTAGCTATTGAGATCTACAAGCTCATAGCGTGGCACCGAGTGCCGCACTACGAGCTTGTAGATCTGCAATTTCTGAAAAAAATGTGGTGCAAATCTTTGAATATATATTATGCTTCTGGGGGGGTCCCTGGAACAACATATTTTCAGATGGGGGTCCGCGGCCAAATACAGATAATTCTGGGGGTCCTTGACATGAAAAGGTTGAGAACCACTGACAGAGACATTGCTTTTTCAGAGAACTCTGTTTTTAGAATCATCTAAATGGGTTAAAGACACCAGCCATCCCACCCATACGCTGTTCCAACTACTCCCTTCCAAAACGCTACCAGAGCATCAAATCTCATACCACCGTCTCAGTAGCAGCTTCTTCACCCAGGCAGTCAGAGCCGATTCATACTCCTATTTTAGAGCCGAATAAAAGTCGGTTCAGCTCTGTAGAGCCTACAATGTGACGTCATTTTAGGTTCGGGGGGAGGGTACCGTCCTAAAGTCGGCTCTTCGGTGCTACTGAAAATTTCTGACGAGCCGAAATCATTTCGGCACTACAGCGCCGAAACAGCGGTAAAATAGGAGTATGAATCGTCACTTAACTTTGCACTTTCTTTTGTTTTTGTGTTCTTTCTTTGCACTATAGTTGTTAGTCTGTAAGACAGAGTGCTCGGAGCAAAAATTATTTCATTGTATTTATACTCTGTATTTATACATATGACAAATAAACCTTAACCTGAACTGGGTTAGTACATTTCTGTAAGACCAGATGGTTCAAGTGCATGTGAACAGCTAGCGAGCTAGCTTTGTTTTGGCTTGGTCGTCGTCAGCTTGGTCGTCGTTGTCGTTGGCTTGGTCGTCGTCGCCCCTCTGGAGGGAGCACAACCCAACATCTTCTGGACGTTCTTCGTCGTCGTCGCCACTCTGGAGGGAGCACAACCCAACATCTTCTGGACGTTCTGTCTGACCGACATGGTACAGAGGACGTAGAGGAAGATGAAGGAGCAGTCGGTGTAATCCTCTCCCGGGAGGTTGCTGTGAGACATTCCCTGGATGTAGCCCAGTGGGACAAAGGGCAACTTGGCCACCACCCTCCCGTGGAAGAAGGACTGAAAGCGGCCAAAGAGCATCTTGAAGAGGAAGCTTATGACAAGCATGGACTTCATGCTCTCCATCTTCAGTTCCATCTGGGTGGTCCGGTGTTCCTCCATCTCCGCGTCCTTCTTCTTCTTCTCTTCTTCGGATTCCCCAGCGGCTTCCTTTTTCTCAGCGGCTTCCATTTTCTCCTGGAGTTGAATGCTTTGCTTCTCCAACGTGGCCGTCAGCCTCTTGTACCTCTCGGTCCGGTACACTAGAGCCCACGTGATCACTTCCGCCAGCAATGTCGTGCCGACGGAAATCAACACGATAAGAATGGTGTCGGAGAACATGGTGCTAAACATGGTGCTAAACATGGTGCTCATTGGGCCGGCTGTTGGGTCGTGTTTATCGTTTGATAAACACGTTAGAAACAGCAAGGATAATACTTACCACAAGAGACCTTTGCTATATTAGCGTCAGCCTATAATCCAACTGTACTATAAGGGCTGGGTTTCGGCGGTGACAGACGTATCTCGCGCTTCTTTGGCAAAATCTACCTGTACCTTTCGTTTGTTCTTCTTAGGCCTACCACAAACGGACTCAAACAAAGACTATACAAACTGCTCCTTGTTCACCACAACACTATCTTTTATGTGGGTCGGCTGGTCCTGTGGTGACGTCATCAACACGACATCCAGCACATCCCTATAATATGGACGTATTTGGGCAAAGGTTTAATCTCTCTTTTGGGTCTTGAGCTAAAATGTTTGGGAACCACTGCCACTGTCATAGATAGCGTGCAGATCTTCCATTTCCGACAGCACCTCCCCATAATAAAGATACTAGTTACTTGCGCAAGCAGAGCGCGCAAGTAATAGTTTTCGTCCAGGACAATGTTTGATGCGTATGCGCCGTGCCAGCGTATGACGTAATGACTACTTGTATATGGAATATGAAATGCAGAATAAGGCAGTGGTATTCTTGGAGGTATGGTCCCCTCTTTTGGACTACATGGAAGACAGTAGTTGATTCTGACCATTTCATGATCATTACCCTGACTGTATATCATGTAAGGACAGCCCACCCCCACTTGCACACGCATACATAGGGGGCACAGGTCACACTGTTACCCATTTCGCAAGCTCCTACCACTTGAAAACCACTTTTTTATTTATCATATTTGTATTACACTGTTTTGTAGATTACTTTAAAAGTGTCTTTATGTGTAGGAATATGTCATCAAGTTGAGTTGCCGTCTATGACTCGAGTCTGTGTTATAAGTCTGTCTTGAGTCTCGTGTGCAAAAAAACTCAAAATAAATGATTTTATATAAAAACAAAAGATGCAATATATATATATATATATATATATATATATATATATATATATATATATATATATATATATAACTGTCTGGTGCTGGGACTCTGGTGCAACGCACAGGTCCTCGCTCTACTCCTGGTGAGAGCAGGAGTGGACCTGGTGAGACGTAGGAGGGGCCCGGACAGGAGTCAACCCACAGAGCCTATTCTCTCCATGAGCCAGAAGTGTACCTCCCAGCCCTGGCAGAGTAGTTCTGGAGTAGTTCCAACGGATTGTGTGCCCCTGGGTCGCCTGAGTGAGGGGTATGATGTTGAGAGACCCGAAAGGTTACGTCCCAGGTGCATCCATGCAATGTTTTTATATATAGTGTATATATATATATATATATATATATATATATATATATATATATAATATCCATCTCCTCCACAGGAACACAGCAGTATCACCTGAGGCATGCCTTGGCTGGCTTTGTGGGAAATGAAAATGTTCTTTCTGTGTACAAAAGGCAGCTTTCTCTTATTTCCTCCACCTGGCTGCAGCAGCCACCTCAGAGGCCAGAGGCTACAGAGGTACAACACACAGAAACCTCATAACATTCATCCACCTCAGAGGCCAGAGGCTACAGAGGTACAACATGAAGGTTGTCGCACAGAAACCTCATAACACACTTCATCCACCTCAGAGGCCAGAGGTACAACATGGAGGTTGTCGCACAGAAACGACATAAAGATTATGTTATTATGTTATTGATTGATTTTAAATACAGCTTTTGATATCAGTCGACAAACTTTATCCTACACAAACATTAAATTCCCATTGATTATGAATGGAGAATTGTACGTCATAGTGTCTGAGCAAATAGACACTAGTGTCTATTTTACGTCATGATGATGTATGATAAGAGCGCCTCTCACTTCACACCGGTGTGATTTTTGAGTGGTGCAACCACTCCAAGGAACAGCAATGTCCGTGTTCACCTACCTATGTGACTCGTGTTCACCTATGTGACTCGTGTTAATGTGTGTGACTCATGTGTGACTCATGAGTACCAGTAGGGGCGCTGTCGTGCCAGAAACAGAGAGAGAGAGATAGTGTTGCACTGTTGCCTGCTAATGAGAGAGAGAGAGAGAGAGAGAGAGAGAGAAGGGGGGGGGGGGGGGGTGTAAGGGGGGGAGTTGCACCACTCAGTTCACACGGGATTTGTACTTGATTTATTTAGCACAAATCTTCTCTTCTGGGGTTCCCCGGCACACCAACACATTTTCAGATGGGGGGGTCTGCAGCCAAATGCATATCAATCGGGGGGTTCTTTGACACGACAAAGTTGAGTGCTAGTATATAAAAAAAGTAGTAATAAAATAACAGCTGGGGCTTGATGGATAAATGTATGTACTACAGCTAATACGATAAGCGCCAGCAGCAGGAATTCTTTGGCAGGCAGGCATTGGACCACAGGCAGCGGTGTAATGGCAGTTTTAGAATGTCAATTATAACTATTAAATATATAAGTAGTACCTTGTCTTCCATTCAGTCAAATAGGATGGACTATCACAAATACGCATTCGGACTGACCGACAGCTGTCACCTGACAGCTGAATCAGTTTCCAAGCCAGGCAGCCAAGGTGTTACTATTGCCAAATAGATATATACATCCCATTTTTCCATCCTACTGTAAAACACCATGTCAGCAAATACACATTGGGGTAACTAGTCCTGTCAGAGCAAAAAGGAGACTACCAATGCAGCTGTCAATCTGACAGCTGTCATCTCCAAGTTACTATCGACAAGCTGGAGTCATACATGTATTTGTGTAAATATCCCATTTAGAGTAGTTTCCTGTCTGTCAGTTAAGGTGTCATAGTGTGTTGTCCTCGCAATAGAACAGATTAGAATAAGTTTGTTTCCTGCCCATTACACCTTAACCTCCTCTCCCAAACAACCAACCAACAGCTGTCAATCTGACAGCTGTTACTATTACCTATTCGTGGGTATTGGTCACCAATCAGAATAGCAACGATGGCTTCCTGGCAGGAGCTGTCACTAATGACAGCTGGAGGTCCCATGCCCACTTACTAATAGTGCTCTCATCTTAGATCACTTGGAATAGGATGTTTCCTGCTCGCTTAACTCCGACCATAAACGGAGATGTTGTATGACCACCTGTTATTATCTGTCCATGTCCTGTTGTATTTGAATAAAACACCTGTCACTGACTGTCAATTTGGGGGGTGTGTGGTTGGGAAATAAAGGGGAGGGAAAGGGACAACTTGGGGAGGAACGGGGTGATGCTTCACTCTTGACTGTACGACGATGAGCAACCATGCTACGATTCTGCTGTACTGAGATGATTGGAACGAATAAAGAACGATGCTGACCATATGCCATACTCCTTGTGCTGTGTCATGCCTTCACCTCCCTCTGCTGAGTGCCAATGATGGGACCTCATACTTTCCTTAACAAATGACGCAGTGACGCAGGGCCGATATTTCGTCTTCACCATAGATGAGTACTTGGAAAAAAAAACCCGACGATTTTAAAGATGGGGGCAAGGCAGAGCCGAAAGAAACTTCGACAAGAAATGAGCGACGCACAGCAAAGGGAGGCGATACTTCGACTCCAACTGGAGGACCAGAAAAAGCTAATCGACCAGGCAGAGTCACGAGTGACACTCTTGGAACAAGAACTTCAAACTGCGGCGTTACTACTACACGCCAACACAACCAACCACCCGGACCAAGCCAACTACGCCGAAACAACCATTCCTGTCAACGATGAAGATGATAGCTACTACAACGACCAAGGAAGGGACACACAACTCCATGTGTCCCTACCAAACAACAACTATTATGCCGACCGCAACCACAACAGAGACCAGCCAGAACCAGACTTTCAAATGACCAAACACAGAGGAAAAGAAATGACCAATCAACTGAGCGGCTTCCAGCTAGACCACATCAGCAAGCCTACCCCAAGACCAAGACAACACCCACCGCCGTGGGAAGCCTGGCGTAACCAGCCTGGCAACCCAGGACCATACCACAGCCGACCAGTGAGAGGACAAGTACAAACCCGAGCCAGGGTTGATGCTGTACTCCAGGAAAGGAAGGACAGAAGAAGACGGCAACTAGACCACGCACGCCACATGGGAGAGGATGAAGCCAGCGCAGCCAACACCATTCCTGTCAACGACTTGTGCTATTACTGCGGCCAGACAGGTCATATGAAACGTTGGTGTCCACTGAACCATGCTGCTGTATTACGGCGCACAGCAACGACGGGCCAGCAAATCAATTTTGGCTAAAGAAAACAAACTACGACAGGGTAAATACAATTGAAAATAACTAGATCTTTAGTTTGTAATTGGTAAATACAATTGAGAATAACTAAGATCTTTAGTTTGTAATTTACCCTATGTGATTTAATCTATTTAGTCTTACATGTGCAAGTAGTGAACTACAAATGTTTTGATAAACTACTAAAAATCTAATCTAAATTTTAATCTAACTAGACTCCAATCTAAAATTTGTAAAAGTGTAGGCAAGAACAACAATGTTAGAAAATCCTAAAATAGGATGATAAGATATTGGAATTCATTTCCACGCACATATACTGTACTAAAAGGACTCCTCATTTAACACCCCGTGCCCAAAATGGCAAGAGGGGGAGGGGTCATTGGTACAGCCTATGTGTGGGTTAGTTAAAAGGAATACATTTATAGTTTTGCAAATAAATTAATATGGATCTAAGTAATTATTCAACAGTGAGTGTTTCAAGGTGTTAAATCAATAGTGTGAAATCAATCATTTATGATGGTTTAACAAGGTTAAACGTCTAATATTATTTTATCTCCTGTCATTCTGGTATTTACTAGGTAGCACTAGGCCTTTAGTATAGAAAACAGAGAGAAAGGATTTATTTTCGGGGTGAGATCTGCAAAAAATCGAATCTAGTGAGCTTACGAAAGTTAAATAGTTCCTTTCTCTTCAAGGTTGAACGTCCTTTATCAGTATAGTAATACATGATATAAAGCAGTTTCGGGTTGAACGTCCCTTATCAGAAAGTCACTGGTATAAATATGAAATATTCTTTAGTTGAACGCTAACTTAAGTAATATAATACAGAAAATGTTGAACGAATGGAGATAATATTTAGACAGAGAAAACCTCACCTTGTTCACATTAGCAGTTTAATTTGAATTAATTCGATATTGGAAAAAACAAATGTCTGATTTACAGCTTCCTTTCTCTCTCTTTCTCTGTCCAGCTAGCAGAATGGGGGGGGGGAGGAAAGGTATTTGTGTGTTTGTGGGTAACTGAGTTAAAAGTAGCAGAGAGCCTAAACTGCAGGATTTGGTCACGGTCAGTTTATTTATTTATTTATTTTCGGGTGTGAAAACAGCCTGAGAGGTGAACTAAACGTGGCCATATTCAATTATTTTATTGTTGAAGTGTTTACATTCTATCCTAATAGAATCCATTTTAATTCTTTCCATTTGAATGTAAATCCTACCCTAATTGTAAGTTTAATCATTTCAGTTAATTTTGTTCTTACTAAACTATTATAGGTACGTGTAGTGTGGAATTACACTTTACCAACAAATAGTATTGGAAACGGAGCAAAGAATAACTACCTTTTCGAAAATTAGCAGATCTACAAGATCTTCTAGATGTGTGTTTTTTTCTTGATTCTAGATGTGCCTATCTTCCTAAATTTAACTAGATGTGTTCACTATCTCCTAATTTAACTATAGATGTGTTTCCTGAGTCTAGATGTGTCCAGTAATTTTTAAAATTTCTTAATAGCGAAACCTTCTTTATCTGACCACTGTCATCAAACATGAATCTAGCCATACAGTTTTAATCATCAATATTTGTCATTCTAAAAATCTCCTGGGCCATGTAAATTAATAAGGTATCAATTTTCATATATAAAGCGGTGGACTGTAATGGCAGTTTTAGAATGTCAATTATAACTATTAAATATATAAGTAGTACCTTGTCTTCCATTCAGTCAAATAGGATGGACTATCACAAATACGCATTCGGACTGACCGACAGCTGTCACCTGACAGCTGAATCAGTTTCCAAGCCAGGCAGCCAAGGTGTTACTATTGCCAAATAGATATATACATCCCATTTTTCCATCCTACTGTAAAACACCATGTCAGCAAATACACATTGGGGTAACTAGTCCTGTCAGAGCAAAAAGGAGACTACCAATGCAGCTGTCAATCTGACAGCTGTCATCTCCAAGTTACTATCGACAAGCTGGAGTCATACATGTATTTGTGTAAATATCCCATTTAGAGTAGTTTCCTGTCTGTCAGTTAAGGTGTCATAGTGTGTTGTCCTCGCAATAGAACAGATTAGAATAAGTTTGTTTCCTGCCCATTACACCTTAACCTCCTCTCCCAAACAACCAACCAACAGCTGTCAATCTGACAGCTGTTACTATTACCTATTCGTGGGTATTGGTCACCAATCAGAATAGCAACGATGGCTTCCTGGCAGGAGCTGTCACTAATGACAGCTGGAGGTCCCATGCCCACTTACTAATAGTGCTCTCATCTTAGATCACTTGGAATAGGATGTTTCCTGCTCGCTTAACTCCGACCATAAACGGAGATGTTGTATGACCACCTGTTATTATCTGTCCATGTCCTGTTGTATTTGAATAAAACACCTGTCACTGACTGTCAATTTGGGGGGTGTGTGGTTGGGAAATAAAGGGGAGGGAAAGGGACAACTTGGGGAGGAACGGGGTGATGCTTCACTCTTGACTGTACGACGATGAGCAACCATGCTACGATTCTGCTGTACTGAGATGATTGGAACGAATAAAGAACGATGCTGACCATATGCCATACTCCTTGTGCTGTGTCATGCCTTCACCTCCCTCTGCTGAGTGCCAATGATGGGACCTCATAATTTCCTTAACAGCGGTCAGCGGCGGTCAGCATGCCAGCCAATTCCCTGCATGGGAGCATTCCAACGTTGTGTTCATTACAGCAAGGCATTGTGGGACTGGTACAGAAAATCCGATTTGTCAGGGTCTCTCTCTCTCTCTCCTCTCTCTCTCTCTCTCTCTCTCTTTCTAGACCAGGGGTCTTAAACAGGGGGGGGTCCTCAGAGTTACTACACAGTGGGTCCCCCAAATCATTGTGTGACGGCAGCAGAACGCGAGGCGATGCTGTGAGCTTGTGATCGTCTATTTTCGGTGAGTTGGTGTAAAGGGAAAAATCAGACCTGTCTGAACTGAGTGGTGCTGTACTGTACTTGTACTGTAATCATACTATACGTGTGTGTGTGTGTGTGTGTGTGTGTGTGTGTGTGTGTGTGTGTGTGTGTGTGTGTGTGTGTGTTGTGTGTGTGTGTGTGTGTGTGTGTGTGTGTGTGTGTGCGTGTGTGCGTGTGTGTGTTAGGCTGCACAACAGTGACACTTGGTGGTAAAAAAAAAGAAGCTATTTCGGTGCTCGGACGGACCCATCCAGCCAGGGACACACATTGCTGTGCGTTGGAGTGGCTGCACCACTCAGAAAGAGCAGACAGAGGCAATGGTGAAGTTGATTAAATTTTTTTAGAAGGTTAACTGTCTAACGTGAATTTGTCAAGGTCTCTCTCTCTCTCTCTCTCTCTCTTTCTAGAAGTGATTAGTCATGGTCTCTCTCTCTCTCTCATTCTAGAAGTGATTTGTCAAGGTCTCTCTCTCTCCCTCTCTTTCTAGAAGTGATTTGTCAAGGTCTCTCTCTCTCCCTCTCTCTCTCTTTCTAGAAGTGATTTGTCAAGGTCTCTCTCTCTCTCCCTCTCTTTCTAGAAGTGATTTGTCAAGGTCTCTCTCTCTCTCCCTCTCTCTCTCTTTCTAGAAGTGATTTGTCAAGGTCTCTCTCTCTCTCCCTCTCTCTCTCTTTCTAGAAGTGATTTGTCAAGGTCTCTCTCTCTCTCCCTCTCTCTCTCTTTCTAGAAGTGATTTGTCAAGGTCTCTCTCTCTCCCTCTCTATTTCTAGAAGTGATTTGTCAAGGTCTCTCTCTCTCTCCCTCTCTTTCTAGAAGTGATTTGTCAAGGTCTCTCTCTCTCCCTCTCTCTCTCTCCCTCTTTCTAGAAGTGATTTGTCAAGGTCTCTCTCTCTCCCTCTCTTTCTAGAAGTGATTTGTCAGGGTCTCTCTCTCTCTCCCAACAAATAGCATTACAGACCCATCACCTTCATCACACAGACACCTCTGCAGCCAGTGAGACAGACAACAAACCAGCCGGCAAAGAAGCCAGGCTTCTCACATATGACAGTATTGTTATAATGCTGCTGCTGCTGCTTTTACTTAAGTACATATATCAGCCAGCCAGTTAAGTTAGTAAAGTGGCCGCTCAGTTGCCCAACAGCCCATCACATCTCTACAACACTATACATGAGCATTAAGTTAGTAAAGTGGCCGCTCAGTTGCCCAACAGCCCATCACATCTCTACAACACTATACATGAGTTAGTAAAGTGTCCGCTCAGTTGCCCAACAGCCCATCACATCTCTACAACACTATACATACCAGTTAAGTTAGTAAAGTGGCCGCTCAGTTGCCCAACAGCCCATCACATCTCTACAACACTATACATACCAGTTAAGTTAGTAAAGTGGCCGCTCAGTTGCCCAACAGCCCATCACATCTCTACAACACTATACATACCAGTTAAGTTAGTAAAGTGGCCGCTCAGTTGCCCAACAGCCCATCACATCTCTACAACACTATACATGAGCATTAAGTTAGTAAAGTGGCCGCTCAGTTGCCCAACAGCCCATCACATCTCTACAACACTATACATGAGCATTAAGTTAGTAAAGTGGCCGCTCAGTTGCCCAACAGCCCATCACATCTCTACAACACTATACATGAGCATTAAGTTAGTAAAGTGGCCACTCAGTTGCCCAACAGCCCATCACATCTCTACAACACTATACATGAGCATTAAGTTAGTAAAGTGGCCGCTCAGTTGCCCAACAGCCCATCACATCTCTACAACACTATACATGAGCATTAAGTTAGTAAAGTGGCCGCTCAGTTGCCCAACAGCCCATCACATCTCTACAACACTATACATGAGCATTTCAATGAACGGAGGCAAGCCGCCAGGCGGGTAATGACTGGGAAAGTTTGCTTTTGGAATATTTCACATAGCATTTGTGACTCTGCGTGGCTTCGCTAAACGGGAGCAGAACACAGAGAGGAGGGGACGGGAGGGGAGCAGAACACAGAGAGGAGAGGAGGGGACGGGAGCAGAACACAGAGAGGAGGGGACGGGGCGGGAGGGGAGCAGAACACAGAGAGGAGGGGACGGGGCGGGAGGGGAGCAGAACACAGAGAGGAGGGGACGGGGCGGGAGGGGAGCAGAACACAGAGAGGAGGGGACGGGGCGGGAGGGGAGCAGAACACAGAGAGGAGGGGACGGGAGGAAAGAACACGACGCCGAGAGGACATGGAAGCACAAATGATATAGAAGCAAAGAGAGAACGAGAGAATGGATGGACTCCATGCTAAATATCAGTGGTGGAAAAGGTACAAAACATGTTTTACTTAAAGGTATATTCAGTGATTTGACTTAATCTAAATATCACTTATTTTTTCTTTTTTTCTGGATAATCCTCCCTACTATAGAGTGTGCTGACCATATAAGGAGTTCCTCCCTGTCCCCAGTGAGCCCCTGGGGTCAAAAAACCCTAGTTTCAGTTTTGGTGTCGGGTGGCAAAGCCTTCATCCAATCAGGATGAGAGGGGCCTTCCTCCAATCATGATCGAGTGGGGGCGGGCCTTGGTGCACATGCTGTTGGCCTGTTGCACTTCCCCCCACTGTAGAGCGTGCATGTGCACATTTTGTTACCGGGGCGGACTGGGTGGTTTTCCAAATCACTCAAATCACTGAATGCTCCTTTAAGTAAAAGTATTAATACAGCATTGTAGAAGAATAAGAATAATAATCTTATTAAAAGTTTGTAAGTTGCTGCCAGCCAGCAAATGAGTGCTGCGGGAACCGACACACAGGCATTGGTCACGAGGACATCCCACACTAACATACGTTAGTGTGTCTACTTTCATCGAGGAAAAGTTAGTTATTGGCAGTTGAATATAGCTTGTTTTCACTAAAAACGCTGTCTGGGAACAGAATGCAGAGAAAATAATATTTTCACAAATAATTGACGTAATGTCAATGGCAGTTGGATTGGATTGGATTGGAATGACCTATACATTCGTCAATGGCGATCAATGAGTTAAAGATATATACTAAAAATATATATATATAAAAAACTCACCTATACCGTTCTCCAGGTCTGTGGAGGCGTCTGTCCACGCGTCTACGGGCGCCTCCGTGTCCCCGTGCCCGTCTGTGACCGCACCGCCAGGCGCATCCTCGCCCTCGCACGCGTCAGCGCGTGACATGTCTGCACGTGTCCCTGCAGGCTGCTCTTCACACAGCATGGTGTCCAGGTGTGTGTTCAGGCAGCACGCTCCCTTATTGTGCGTGGCTGTGCGTGTTGCGGTGCCTCTTTGTGCGTTATCGTGGTCCGTGTCTTTGTTGTTGTGCGCCGTTCCCGGCGAGGAGGTGCCGTGGTCATGGCGGTGCCAGGTGAGGTGCTTCAAGGCCAGTGCCAGGCTGTGGTCCAGTTTCTCACACTCTTTCAGGGGGACCTTGTTAGGAGAACAAAGCCACACAATGAGAGGGAAAAAACAGGGTTATTTTCTATTAAATTCTTTGGGGCAAAAAAAGGCTGATATTTGAAAAGGCTGATACGATGCATGAAGAAAGATTACACAAAGTTTCACCTCTGTTATCTGCACACTTTCTATTTACTAAATTATAGTTTACTGTTATGGTTATTTTTGCACAGAAAAAAGGAAACAGCTTGTACATCTGTTATTCTTCAATTTTGTGTTGTTTTGCTTTAATTTTAATTTTGTATTTTTTGAGTAGCTAATTGTTTTTAACGCCTTTTCTCCCAATGGACTGCTCGCTAAGCTCCGCCCCCATCCTGGGATAAAACCGGCCAGGTTGGACCAGAGCCATAGAGTAAGACAGAGTTACGACATTGAGGGGTCAGAAAACAAACAGCCTGATCACGTGGTTCATGTACAGTACTCGTGCAAGCCCAGAGACTCCATGCATTCCGTAATCGTCCAGTTGTCCCCATTCAATAGAAGTCTGGGTTGGATGGCTCATTCATGGCATTGTCAGGTCATGAGACTCATGACATTTCTTGGGGTGAACTATCCCTTTTACGTTTTTTTGTTTTTGTTTTTGAGTGGTGCAACCACTCCAAGGAACAGCAATGTCTGTGTTAACCTGTGTGTGGCTATGAGTACCAGTAGGGGCAAAAGTGGCACTGTTGTGCCAGAAACCGAGAGAGAGAGATAGTGTTGCACTGTTGCCTAGTGCTAATTACAGAGAGAGAGAGAGAGAGAGAGGGGCAGGGGAAGAGGGGGGTTGCACCACTCAGTTCACACAGGTGTGATTTTTTAACACTTCAACAAATCTTCTGCTCTCACACTCTCTGTAGTCCCGCCCCTTTACCTGTTGTTCATCCAATAGCAGAGCTCCTTCTGACGCTGCGTTATTGAGAAGGAAGTGGGCCATGTCCAGAGCCAGGTCCTAGAGAGAGAGAGAGACACAGAGAGAGACACAGACACAGACACAGACACAGACACAGACACAGACACAGACACAGACACAGACACAGACACAGACACAGACACAGACAGACAGACAGACAGACAGACAGACAGACAGACAGACAGACAGACAGACAGACAGACAGACAGACAGACAGACAGACAGACAGACAGACAGACAGACAGACAGACAGACAGACACACACAGACACACACACACACACACACACAGACACACACACACACACACACACACACACACACACACACACACACACACACACACACACACACACACACACACAGAGAGAGAGAGGATATTATTTTCCATATAATGTCTCATTAATGTGCTGGGAATCCCATAAATCCCTAACGTGACGTAGAGATGATGATACATAGGGTGTGTGTGTGGCTTCTCTGCCAGTACACATGCTGTGTGTGTGTGTGTGTGTGTGTGTGTGTGTGTGATACATAGGGTGTGTGTGTGGCTTCTCTGCCAGTACACATGCTGGAGGAGGGCGTCGTCTGGAAGTCTGTGTGCATTAATAATAAGTACTTATTTCATTGGGGTGCTGTCCTTACTGTTACATTCAAAACTTCAAAACAATGGAGCTCAAAGAAACAGGAAAAGAGATTCAATGAATCGACACTAGAGAATGTTTTAATATATTCTTTATAATCGACTACACCGATTAGTTTGATTAACAACTTAACCCTGCATTATAGAGCGTTGCAGTCCCGCCCCTTTCATGACGACACCAGGCCCAGGAAATGATTCCCAATGCATTTTTCCCATAGACATTTCTATTAGTATTTATTTAAAGACGGTTACGCCGCGGACAAAGCCAACTCGAGTCGTGACAACTCATGACAACAAACACAATATTTTGGACCAAACAAATAATTACAAAGAAGAAAAACAACAACAAAAAGTCTTGTAACCTGCCGTTTTTTTCTTCTTTCTAATTATTTGTTCGGGCCAAAAAATGGTGTTTGTTGTCATGAGTTGTCACGACTCGAGTTGGCTTTGTCCGCGGTGTAAACGTCTTTAAATAAATACTTTTTGAAATGTCTATGAAGAAAATGAACGGAGAATCATTTCCTGGGCCCTGGTAGGGGGCGGGACTGCGACGCTCTATAGGCTACTTGATTGTACATCGGTTGCATATATACAAATATAGCTCATCTAAATAATTGGTTCTCAAAGTGGGGTCCTTGAGGGGGGTCACCAGCTAGCGTTATTATCATCACAATAATTTTAACCACTTTTTCCATTGATATGTTGGCTATTCAAAAACAGCAGATCTACAAGCTCACAGTACATCCCTTTGTGCCTCGCCGCGAGCTTGTACATCTGCAATTCTTGGAAGCATGTTTGCTGTACTGCCCTCTAGTGCATGTATTGCTTAACCCATTCTGGGCGAGAACCCCTTTTGGTGTTAGCATTATGTTATGCTTTAGCTATTGAAAAATATCAGATCTACAAGCTCATAGCACGCGAAAAATCGAAGAACGACTGACATAGAAACATAGCTTTTTCAGAAAACTGTCAGGATGTAGAAGACATTTATAGAATCTGATCTCAGGTCAAAATGGGTTAACAAACAAAAAAAAACACAAAAACTTAAAATATGGCCGACAGCGATGCTATATATTGTATCACTGCCTGTACTAACTAAAACCATTGAATTGATAGTCTCCAGATTGATAGTCTCCAGATTGATAGTCTCCAGAGCCAGAGGGTTGCCTCCCTCAATTTCCAAATGCTTCCGTCAAACAGTCTGGAGAAGCAGAAGCTCTGCTTTGTCTTTACAATATAAATCAAATTCATCTAAGCATAATATAGTTTGCAGCTTAGCAGAAATGCAAAGTAAACGATATTTTAAGATATATTTTCGTGATGTAGAAGACATTTTTAGAATCTGATCTCAGGTCAAAATGGGTTAAGCAAAGCTTTTAACGCTACGAGACTGTTGAAGTGCATGCCGGGGTTACCTGGACGTAGTAGAAGCTCTCCTGTGAATGCGGGTCCACCTGACCCGTGGGCCGAGCAGAACACAGCGTCACCTCGACCTGCTCACACACGTCATGGGCTGCACGAGGAGACACAGAGGACAACAGCAAGGTCAAAGGACAGAACACAACGTCACCTCAACCTGCTCACACACGTCATGGGCTGCACGAGGAGACACAGAGAACAGCAGCAAGGTCAAAGGACGGAACACAACGTCACCTCAACCTGCTCACACACGTCATGGGCTGCATGAGGAGACAGAGAACAGCAGCAAGGTCAAAGGACTGTTTCCATCTTCCCAAAATCTACTCCATAATAATATGGGTAATGAATGAATTGCATTTTTATAGCGCTTTTCCAAGTGCTCAAAGCGCTTTACAATGGTTCATTCATTCATACATTGGGAGGTGAAGCGGCGAACAGTCGACGCCAGCGTCCTCACTTCCCACATTCACACACCAATGGTGGCAAGCTTACACCGACCAACTCATTGGAGGCAATGTAGGGTTCAGTGTCTTGTCCAAGGACACTTCGACATGTGGACAGGAGGAGGAGCCGGGATCCGAACCGCCGACCCAGGGATCATTGGACGACCTGCTCTACGTCCTGAGCCACAGCCGCCCGTAAACCGGGAGGAAGAAAGGGGAGGAGACAAACAGATTTATACCCGTTTCTACAACAACAACAAAACAACGTCCTTCCAATGCAGCTGGAGCACACATGAACCTGTCCAGCATCACACACACACTCGTTCCTGATTGGGTACAGTTGTGTGTTTGTAAGTGTACCATCAGCGTACCACACACACTGCCCAATGCTTTCAGGAGCTGTAAATGTTTATATGGCTGCCTCCTCTCCTCTCCTCTCCTCTCCTCTCCTCTCCTCTCCTCTCCTCTCCCTCCCTCTCCCCCCCCTCTCTCTCTCTCTCTCTCTCTCTCTCTCTCTCCGTCCATCTCGTCCATTACAGAGGAATGTGACACAACATCAAAGGAGCAGCGGCTCTCCTCTTAAAGCCCACGGGCAGGAACGTTGTGCTCTAGAGGAAGCTGCAGCGGACGGCGTGTTCACAGTGCATTGTGTATGGTCACTCCACACGCACACACGCACACGCGCACACACACACACGCACACACACACACACACACCTCGCTCTGTAATTTTTAATGTGCTCTTGAGCAATGGGACGGGGAACACCCACCACGCCCTCCTGGAGTCGGCCCAGTGGAACCCATCACATGCCAGCCCGGCGTTGCCAGATTTTGGGAGAGAAACAAGCCTACGTCAGGTCTATGAAAACAAGCCCAAAAGTTGGTTCTCAACCTGTGGGTCAGGACCAGATGACAGTGGTTCTCAACCTGTGGGTCAAGACCAGATGACAGTGGTTCTCAACCTGTGGGTCGGGACCAGATGACAGTGATTCTCAACCTGTGGGCCAGGACCAGATGACAGTGGTTCTCAACCTGTGGGTCGGGACCAGATGACAGTGGTTCTCAACCTGTGGGTCAGGACCAGATGACAGTGGTTCTCAACCTGTGGGTCAGGACCAGATGACAGTGGTTCTCAACCTGTGGGTCGGGACCAGATGACAGTGGTTCTCAACCTGTGGGTCGGGACCAGATGACAGTGGTTCTCAACCTGTGGGTCGGGACCAGATGACAGTGGTTCTCAACCTGTGGGTCGGGACCAGATGACAGTGGTTCTCAACCTGTGGGTCGGGACCAGATGACAGTGGTTCTCAACCTGTGGGTCAAGACCAGATGACAGTGGTTCTCAACCTGTGGGTCGGGACCAGATGACAGTGGTTCTCAACCTGTGGGTCGGGACCAGATGACAGTGGTTCTCAACCTGTGGGTCGGGACCAGATGACAGTGATTCTCAACCTGTGGGTCGGGACCAGATGACAGTGGTTCTCAACCTGTGGGTCGGGACCAGATGACAGTGGTTCTCAACCTGTGGGCCAGGACCAGATGACAGTGGTTCTCAACCTGTGGGCCAGGACCAGA
Source organism: Electrona antarctica (assembly GCF_951216825.1). Taxonomy (NCBI): domain Eukaryota; kingdom Metazoa; phylum Chordata; class Actinopteri; order Myctophiformes; family Myctophidae; genus Electrona; species Electrona antarctica. Next base: position 7,926,748 of record NC_136810.1, on the reverse strand, counting down.
TGACAGTGGTTCTCAACCTGTGGGTCAGGACCAGATGACAGTGGTTCTCAACCTGTGGGTCAGGACCAGATGACAGTGGTTCTCAACCTGTGGGTCAGGACCAGATGACAGTGGTTCTCAACCTGTGGGTCGGGACCAGATGACAGTGGTTCTCAACCTGTGGGTCAGGACCAGATGACAGTGGTTCTCAACCTGTGGGTCAGGACCAGATGACAGTGGTTCTCAACCTGTGGGCCAGGACCAGATGACAGTGGTTCTCAACCTGTGGGTCAGGACCAGATGACAGTGATTCTCAACCTGTGGGTCGGGACCAGATGACAGTGGTTCTCAACCTGTGGGTCGGGACCAGATGACAGTGGTTCTCAACCTGTGGGTCGGGACCAGATGTCAGTGGTTCTCAACCTGTGGGTCGGGACCAGATGACAGTGGTTCTCAACCTGTGGGTCAGGACCAGATGACAGTGGTTCTCAACCTGTGGGTCTGGACCAGATGACAGTGGTTCTCAACCTGTGGGTCGGGACCAGATGACAGGGGTTCTCAACATGTGGGTCAGGACCAGATGACAGTGGTTCTCAACCTGTGGGTCAGGACCAGATGACAGTGGTTCTCAACCTGTGGGTCTGGACCAGATGACAGTCAGTGGTTCTCAACCTGTGGGTCAGGACCAGATGACAGTGGTTCTCAACCTGTGGGTCGGGACCAGATGACAGTGGTTCTCAACCTGTGGGTCGGGACCAGATGACAGTGGTTCTCAACCTGTGGGTCGGGACCAGATGACAGTGGTTCTCAACCTGTGGGTCGGGACCAGATGACAGTGGTTCTCAACCTGTGGGTCGGGACCAGATGACAGTGGTTCTCAACCTGTGGGTCAGGACCAGATGACAGTGGTTCTCAACCTGTGGGTCGGGACCAGATGACAGTGGTTCTCAACCTGTGGGTCGGGACCAGATGACAGTGGTTCTCAACCTGTGGGTCAGGACCAGATGACAGTGGTTCTCAACCTGTGGGTCGGGACCAGATGACAGTGGTTCTCAACCTGTGGGTCGGGACCAGATGACAGTGGTTCTCAACCTGTGGGTCGGGACCAGATGACAGTGGTTCTCAACCTGTGGGTCAGGACCAGATGACAGTGGTTCTCAACCTGTGGGTCAGGACCAGATGACAGTGGTTCTCAACCTGTGGGTCGGGACCAGATGACAGTGGTTCTCAACCTGTGGGTCAGGACCAGATGACAGTGGTTCTCAACCTGTGGGTCTGGACCAGATGACAGTGGTTCTCAACCTGTGGGTCTGGACCAGATGACAGTGGTTCTCAACCTGTGGGTCGGGACCAGATGACAGTGGTTCTCAACCTGTGGGTCGGGACCAGATGACAGTGGTTCTCAACCTGTGGGTCTGGACCAGATGACAGTGGTTCTCAACCTGTGGGTCAGGACCAGATGACAGTCAGTGGTTCTCAACCTGTGGGTCGGGACCAGATGACAGTGGTTCTCAACCTGTGGGTCAGGACCAGATGACAGTGGTTCTCAACCTGTGGGTCAGGACCAGATGACAGTGGTTCTCAACCTGTGGGTCGGGACCAGATGACAGTGGTTCTCAACCTGTGGGTCAGGACCAGATGACAGTGGTTCTCAACATGTGGGTCGGGACCAGATGACAGTGGTTCTCAACCTGTGGGTCAGGACCAGATGACAGTGGTTCTCAACATGTGGGTCGGGACCAGATGACAGTGGTTCTCAACCTGTGGGTCAGGACCAGATGACAGTGGTTCTCAACATGTGGGTCAGGACCAGATGACAGTGGTTCTCAACATGTGGGTCAGGACCAGATGACAGTGGTTCTCAACATGTGGGTCGGGACCAGATGACAGTGAAGTGACAAATAGGACTTTAATACCGTAGAGTAGGTTTTACTTTTAATACCTACAAGATGGAAAATAAATATTGCCAAATTGTCAATTAATATAAGAAAGAGGCAAAGATTTTAAAAATAGCCAATCTAAAGCTCACAAGATAAGAAAAAAAACATCTGTCAAAATCAACACTGATCCTCAGCCGTCTGCTGGTTAACCGTCTGCCCGCCAGGATTAATTAATCTATCTATGGCGCATTGCCAAGTGTTTATCGCGCGTGGGAGAACCACTCGTTTAAACAACATAAGGAAGCAAGTCCAAAATAAGCAATTTACACTTTAGAAACAAGAAAAAATAAAAACCAGCCCAAGCTTATAATATAGCTTATAATAAGCAGACTTGGCAACATTAATGGCAGGCCACTGATAAAGAAGTACAGTACAGTGTGTTGCTGTGCCAGCCAGCTCTGTGACGTGCACGCACATACACATTAAACCAGCTCTGTGGCGTGCACGCACATACAAATTAAACCAGGATGAATGTTTTCTTTACGTTATACCTTAGCTATTGAAAAATAGCAGAGCTACAAGCTCGTAGCGCGGCACTGAGCTTGTAGGTCCGCTATTTTTGAAAAATCGTGAAAATGTGGCACAAATTTTAGTATGAGTTTGAATATATATTCTTTCAGAGCGAACGTTTTTAACTCAAATCTTTGCTTCTGGGGGAGTCCCTGGAACAACATATTTTCAGATGGGGGTCGGTGACCAAATCCTGCCACACTAATAGCCAGCGCAACACCCCATCCTTTGTCCGCCTTCTCCTACCAAACCACATCGTTTGCACACATCTCACCATGCACAACACCAACAGCATGCCTGTCCAGACATCACGCACTACTTTGCATCCATGCAACTGTCATATTTACAGTACAATACCCATTTCTATGAAAGAACACATTCTTTTCTTTAAACATTTTTTTTTAATCATATAGGAAAACTATTGGTGGAGAGGTTTGTCTAACCCATGTTATGCTTAGCTGTGATTGGACCATAGCAGTTTGTGGAGGGGCTTTGCTATAGGTCAATTGCTGCCCTCCACACTCTCCTATTTAGCATCTGAGGGTCTTGAGCTCTAGAGTGTTGTTAGCTAAGCTGTCGCGCCGCAGTGAATCTAATCTACGTACTGTAGGTGGTGCCTTTCCCAGCTTTGCCCTGGGTCAGCTCCCGTAGTGAATCTAATCTACGTACTGTAGGTGGTGCTTTGCCCTGGTCGGCTCCCGTAGTGTGTCTGTTTGCCTCCCACTAGAAGCAGTTCCTTGTCAGCCTCATTCTTCTCTTTCTGACTTTGTCTATGACCCAGTAGGTCCCCATAGAGCAGCAGTAGGTCCCCATAGAGAGACCAGTAGACCAGTAGGTCCCCATAGAGCAGCAGTTCCCAAACCTTTTAACTCAAGACCCAAAAGAGAAATGAGATGTTTGCCCGTGACCTAGATAAGATGATCATAATTGCACGTTAGAAATAGGCTTATAGTGATGATATTGAAGCATACTGTATGTTAGAACGCTCGCTCTTCAAGCCGTTTCAGACGCAGGCGTTCTCTCATCACGCGTCTGCTCGTGAAAAAAAACCCTCACCACAATCCAGGTCTATGGTCGCCTGCGGGGGCGTGCACCAATGAGCACACGCGCCATGATTTACCGGCACCACACCCGTGAGAATACGCTTGTTAATGTGCGAGAGATGAAGAAGTGTGTCAGACTGTGTTGTGCTTTATTCTGTCACATGCTTTTATTTCTAAACCTGAAGAATCACAGCAGGCCGCCTGGCTCTCCTTTAACACATTTAGACTTGACGTTGACATTTAAAAATATGTCTTCTAAATCCTGAAAGTTTTATGAAATACCTCATTTTTCTGTATCAGTGGTGCTCAATATTTCATGTCAAGGACCCCCAAAAATTATATGTACTAGTGTATGTACAGTGCATATGGCAGGCCTTGTGGACGGATTTGGAAGAGATTTTGAAGGTCTTGCTCCAAAAATGAACCAGTATTTAATGTGTAAAAATCCATGATATTTACATTGGAATGAATGAGCCTGGCTGGAAAGTGTCCAAGTGGGAGAGGCCGGGGCTTAGCTAAAGGTAAATTCAGGAGTCCCGAGTTGGTATTGACTCACATGGCATGGTGTGTGCGCGTGTGTGTGTGTGTGTGTGTGTGTGTACGGTGTGTGTGTGTGTGTGTGTGTGTACGGTGTGTGTGTGCGTGTATGTACGGTGTGTGTGTGTGTGTGTGTGTGTGTGTGTGTGTGTGTGTGTGTGTATGTATGTACGTACGGTGTGTGTGTGTGTGTGTGTGTGTGTGTACGGTGTGTGTGTGCGCGTGTATGTACGGTGTGTGTGTGTGTACGTATACCTGGACAAACGGCCTGCAGCGTGACGTGGCTGAGGCGGAGCGTGGTGGTCAGGTGCCTCTGGTTGGAGCCAGAGAACAGCAGGTAGAACTCCACCTGCTCCGCTGCCTCCTCTTCCTCCACACGGCACACCTCGTCATCGTCCAGCTGAACGGTCAACACACACTCACCCTGCAGGGAGAGAGAGAGAGAGAGATGGAGTGAGGGACCGAATCAAACTCGATGCCAAGACGCGCACGCCGCACGCACGCACGCACGCACGCACGCACACACACACCTAACCCTGCCTTACTAAAATGTACAGTACATATGTTTCTTGGTCTGACACACACACGCACACACACACACACACACACACACACACACACACACACACACACACACACACACACACACACACACACACACACACACACACACACACACACACACACACACACACACACACACACACACACACACACACACACACACACACACACACACACACACACACACACACACACACACACAGAAGGGAGGGTGACATGAACTCAAGGTTGCGCACATCAGACCTGCAGGTGTTAGCCCCGAAGTGAACTGAGATCAAAGAAAAAAACGTTTCGGAAATATGTGCATTGCACAAAAAAATACGCAAAGGGGTTGACATGCAGTGGTGGAAAGTAACTAAGTACGTTTACTCAAATACTGTACTTAAAGTATATTTTGATGTCAATACCTTTGTACTTTTTGACTACAGGACTTTTACCTGCAACAGTGTGTTTCTACATTGCAGTATTGATTGATTGATTGCAGTCAAATACTTTAACCCATTTTGGGCGAGAACCCCTTTTGGTGTTAGCATTATGTTACGCTTTAGCTATTGAAAAATAGCAGATCTACAAGCCCATAGCGCGCCACAGAGTGGCGCGCTATGGGCTTGTAGGTCTGCTATTTTTGAAAAGTCGAACCACTGACATAGAAACATAACTTTTTCAGAAAACTGTCAGGATGTAGAAGACATTTTTAGAATCTGATCTCAGGTCAAAATGTCTACTTAAGTAAACAAATGCGAGTCATTTTCCCACCACCGGTGACATGCTCCAAACGATCCGCCCGGACCGGGGCCTTGCTGTCACGCGTCCATCCGAGGCCATGTGTTAGTGTTAGGCGCCCTAACCACTTGGCTATCGGGTGGCTCAGGCGTCATGATGATATGTGTTTAGCGGATGCTCTGATTGTCAGCCAGTCATCCTGTCTCTGCTTTACACAAACCATAGCACTGAACTGCACTTCCTGTAGCAGGAGACCACCAGTGTACAGTAAGTGATGTTGGGCTTGTTTTTGTTTATGTACAGTTACTTGTAAATGTGAGTCGCTGTGGATTAAGTAAGTCTGCTAAATGCCTGAATTGAAAAATATTTGTAGTTGCAAGTATTTGGGCTTGAATGTTGTTTAGACCTGAGATCAGATTCTAAACATGTCTTCTACATCCTGACAGTTTTCTGAAAAAGCTATGTTTCTATGTCAGTCGTTCTTCGATTTTTCAAAAATAGCAGACCTACAAGCTCGTAGCGCGCCACTCGGTGGCGCGCTATGAGCTTGTAGATCTGCTATTTTTCAATAGCTAAATTATAATGTTTAAAACATAACATAATGCATAACACCAAAAGGGCTTCCCGTCCAAAATGGGTTAAAACACATCTGTTGCTTTTGACGGAATATTCCGTCATTTCAAATCCAACCATTGTCTGCTTTGTTTTGATGGAATACTCTGTCAATTAATGTACTTTATCGATATGAAACTGTCTCGCTGAAAACAAGGAAACGTGCGTGGCTGCGTGCGCATTCCATTATGGTCCCATTAAAAGTAGAATCTTCTTTGGCTATTATCTCTGAAACTACGAGCGCTGTCCGTTGTGATCATCATCCATCCGAGGTTCGGATGCGATTTGTGATTTTTTTTATCGCATCACTCCCGAAAGATAAGCTACTGCTAACACAAGCCATTTCTTACAATGGAGGTCTGTGAGCGAGAAACCCGGATGTGAAAACATGGTAATCTGCCCTATTCTGCCCGGCACAGCTAACTGGCCTCTATCGCCACCCTGTGGCAGTCAATTGGTTTAAATCAGTGGTTCTCAAACAATTACATTTTTGTCCATGGACCCCCATCTGAAATGCCTTTCTGCCCTTCCTGCCTTTCCAGGTTTATTTTTTTGTAAACCTGGACGCTTAGTTTCTCTTACAAACTCTGGCAACCCTGTGGGAGACCCGCATGCACCACCACCACCAAGACAGAGGTTATCATCATCCTACTCATCACCTGTTAAGTGTGAGAGCAGAGCACATGGACAGGGCTTATCTCTTTTCCTTTCCTGTAGCACACAGACCACACGCAAGCAGAACCTGACAGGGCCGACACAAAGTCAGCCTGCACGGAGCGAGCGGCGTGCATCACATACACATACATCCCACTGTGTGCAAACGTTGCTAATGTTCACTTCCTGACAAATGAGCAAAGGTTACGGAGGTGACTCATGTCAACTGTTACTGTAGTGCACACAGACCTGGCTTGGGCCTGAACCTCCGGCTTCATCTGACTGCAATACAATTCAATTCAATTCAATTCAAAGGGCTTCATTGGCATGAGAAAACATACGTTTACATTGCCAAAGCAGAAAGCACAATACAACAATACACACTATTACTCAATATGCAGCGGGGGCGCCCTGCGTCATCGCTTACACTACAGTGTTCATTTTGTCCATTAAAACTATGAGTCGTCTACCTTTTTTCACTGACGAAAACTAAATAAAAACTAAGCTATGATGACTAAAACTAAGACTAAATATATATATAATATAATTTCGTCAGCAAATAAAAACTAGACTAAAATGTTAGGGAGAGACTATAGTGGAGATCCAGTAGAACTAAAAGACAAGTCATATTATGCTTGGTTGCGCTAGGAGTGCCCCCTAGTGGCCCTTGGAATAATAACAGATTATAGTGCTAGATTATCATAGTGCTAGATTATCATAATGACAGTAATCCTAAATTATATTCTATCATATTCAAGGTCTTTTGGAGAGAAATTAGACAGACTCCTGCAGAGTGTGAGAGAGTGTGTGTGTGTGTGTGTGTGTGTGTGTGTGTGTGTGTGTGTGTGTGTGTGTGTGTGTGTGTGTGTGTGTGTTTTCAGCTAGTGCTCGTTGACGCTCGTTCTGTCAAATAGGTCTATTCTAAGGTATAGCATATACTTGTATAGACATGTATCACCCTAAGCTCATACTGTGTATTAGCCTACATAAATCTTTGTGTTTGAACACAAAATGCATTTGTAGAATCCAAAAAATGTCGCGCTTCGCTCGCACGCACGCTGTGCGGCCCTCCACACACAATCATTCTACAGTTGTGGCCCCTGACCTGATCTAGTTGAATAGCCCTGCGCTATGGTATTGCGCTCTGAAAATAACAGATCTACAAGCTCACAACATGTCACGCTATGACTTGTGAGCTTGTAGATCGGATATTTTTTAGCATGCAAAGTGTAAAATATGTCATTACGACGCCATCAAGACCCGCCAAAAAAATACATATTTTGTTGACAAAATCAACTACATTTAGTCGACTAAAATCTTATGATATTTAGTCTACTAAAACTACTATACTGACTATAAAATATGACTAAAACTAATTGAAATGTTATTCAAAAGACTATGACTAAACTAAATCAAAATGTGCAGTCAAAATCAACACTGATCTCTAAAGAGGTCCTTTGCCTGAAAAGACAGCCTTTCATTTTTATTCACGTGACTCTGGAAGGTGACATTTTAACCCATTTTGACCTGAGATCAGATTCTAAAAATGTCTTCTACATCCTGACAGTTTTCTGAAAAAGCTATGTTTCTATGTACTGACGTTCTTCGATTTTTCAAAAATAGCAGACCTACAAGCTCGTAGCGCGCCACTTGGTGGCGCGCTATGAGCTTGTAGATCTGCTATTTTTCAATAGCTAGAGCATAACATAATGCTAACACCAAAATGGCTTCTTCCACCGTCACTTGACATCAGACGCCCCTTGAATGGACGGTTTGAAGTGTCCGTTGATGGTAATCCTATGACCAGGACAGTTAATCCTGTAGGTTAGGATACCAGTGACTTGAGGCTTCAGGAATGTGTTCAGTGGAATGAGCCAACCAGCCTCAATGTGCCGTCCAGCTTCTCGTGATGGTGACTCAGTGCTGCGGTCAGGCATGGCTGTACACACATCATTATGTCACGGGCAGTCTTTGTCCTGCACCACGATCACACTTTAACTTTAGGAACGTGCTTCTACTAGACCAGTAGTTCAACTTCTTCTTGCCAAGGACCCCCCATCTAAAAAAAAATCACACCCATGTGAGTGGGTGTGAGGGGTGCAACTCCCCTCTCCCCCCCCCCTCTCTTTCATTAGCAGGCAACAGTGCAGCACTATCTCTCTCTCTGTTTCTGGCACAACAGCGCCACTTTTGGTACTCATTGGTACTGGTGCTCATAGTCACACACAAACACACAAACATGAACACACGGTTGACACGGACATTCAGTATTTTAGCCGTGACGTGAGCGCCCCCTCCTGAGATACATCCGGGTCCTACTTTGTGTCGCTTTTGTGTCCCCATAGAGTTATACTGTGACGCTCCGTCGGACTAAATCTGAGACGAAAACAACCACGAAAGTCTCATTTTACTGCTTTCCTCGCAACAACAAAGCTGCGCTGCTCTCCCAAATCTGGCGGTGACAGGCCGTCTGCCCCACACGGAATACTATCGCCATTTTATTTCATTGTGTCAACTAAATCCTAATTAATGCAAACTAGATTCAACATACTCAAGCCTGCAAACATTCTAAATATGCCCCCGAAATATTTTACTGAGCAAATGACTGTTACCACCTTCAATAATAATGATAATAATAGTCTTTATTGTCTCCACATCATTTTTTTTGTCATAGACACTTGTACAAAACATTAATAATTCTACTCGAGTTGGAAGCATTAAGACCCATTTTAACCCTCAATGGCTTCCTTTCTGAAAAATAACGTCATTGTAAAAAGATTCACGCGTTTAGATATTCTATTTACAATGAGATGCGGACGGGAGCTGGTGCCACTTGGACCCGGACGTTACGTAGCACTACAAAATGACGTCGGACTTAAATACTGAATTGCTGTTCCTTGGAGTGGTTGCACCACTAAAAAAAAAAAATTAGATATTTTCACTAGTTTGGGTCCCTCCCGGGCAAAACATCTAATTTCTCTTTTGGGTCACGGGCTAAAAAGTTTGGGAACCACTGCACTAGTCCAGTGGTTCCCAAAGTGGGGTCCGGGGACCCCCAGGGGTCCTTGAGGGAGTTCCAGGGGGTCCCCAGCTAAATGACAATTTGCAACCAAATGGACCCTTATGGGTCTGTAACTCAGAGAGTGTACAAATGGAACCAAATGGACCCGGTATCCATTTGTACACTCTCAGAGTTACATTAACATTGATTTTACAATATAAATCGGGGGTCCCAGAGATAGAAATGACATTCAATGGGGGTCCGTAGACTAATTCATGTCAAACTGGGGGTGAGAATCACTGCTAGAGCCGTCAAAATCTTTTCTTATGGGGGTCCTTGGCATATTTCTTAAAATGGGGGTCCGCGGGCTCATCAGTGTCAATTTGGGGGTCCTTGACATGAAAAAGTGTGTGAACCACAGCACTAGACAGGTATTGCAAATGAGGTTATAAAACACTTGCGACAGACATGTAATGGATGGAGGATATTTTACAGTTTACCAATAAGCTAAACTAACAAAATAAATCGGTCAGGCTCTAGGTTAAACAATAGAAAAAATGCTGGTGAGCGAGTTATCTCTGATTCATATTTAAACCTTTGGCCGCACACCAAGAATCACAAAATATGTTTTGCTCTTTGTAGCTCTGTCTGTTTATCTGTTTTTAGCCTGCATTTATGAAAGAAAAACATATGACAGCAGTCTCTCTTTTTAGGGTTTGCCTTGTTGTCTGTGTACATTATGTACTACACGTATATTCCCTCAACAAAGGTAGCACCATCGTAGCTTGTGCTAGCTCGTAGCGTGTTTTTAGAGAGCGTCTAAATCCCTAACCACACCAAAAGGGTCACCATGCAACTCCTTGGGTCCAAACGGTTGCAAGGAGTTAACGCTAAAACCGTCTCGACCCTTTGGTGTGGTTTGGGCCACTGAATTCCATGCGTAGAATCACTAGGGTCAACGTGGGTCAACGTGACAACAAGACATATCACACCGCAGGGACAACGCTAAAACCGTCTTGACCCTTTGGTGTGGTTAGGCCGAACAAAATAATACTTTGGTCTCCGGTTGCCGACAGACTCTATTAAATATGCGCGACCCAGATGATTTTATTGGTATTTGGTGAAGAAAAAAAAAGTCAAAATCCGACCGAGTCAGACCAAAAAGGTCTTTGGATATGGATATATGCAGCCCACCAAAACGTACACCTGCCTAAAGCCAAAGTAGCCCAGAACAAAAAGGAGGAGTTGTTTAACGACGTACTCGACTTACTACGAGAGAGAAAAGTCGGCTTCTCCGTCCCGGAGAGCACGACGGGTGGATCCCATCTGCTGACTGTGAGTTCAGTTGACGTAACTGTGTACTGGTTTGTCTTGCGCTGATTTGAATGAAAATGTAATGCAAACTAGCAAAGCTCAAATCAAATTAATATACTGTAAGAAGGTTTAAAGCAACCATGACAACTCTCCTGTGTATCCCATTCCCCACACGTGGATAAGGAAGAGATCAAAGTAGGAGCTGTTTAGAAGTGCATTGAGTGCCTTAATATTCCATTCAGCCAAGACCGGTACATCCATCTGCTTCTGCTAAAACTCTGATGATTTGTGTGTAAAAAACAAATTATCCGTTTGGTTAATTTTAAGTGCACGCACGCTGAGGAGACGAGAAGAGACGAGACTTTTTTTTTCTCTCTCACCCTCTACTGCAGCGCGCATGCCTTGTTGTTCAGAAGCGTACACTGCTACATCCTGCTAAAAACCTAGTTTTTAGTGGGTCCTGTTTGTCCTCTATCACACCTTTACAGTCCAACTAAAACTGTTATTTTCAACCGATGTTTTTCTCCTCAATTTAGTCGTTATGCCAATTCCTCTGCAGTGTTTTCACATCACCATTTGGTATGGCCTCAGACGGCTCAGAACCATGATAGAGGCAATACAAAACCTACATTTAACATGGACTAGGTTGCAGCCTACTACTCTTGTACAATGGAAAAGGTAAAAAGGTGAGAGTGGAGATAGTTGAGCCATAACCATGCAGTGGAAGAGCAGCACCGTGTGTCTTGTTTTCTTTGGTAAGTGGCCATGGTATAAGCACTGTAATTCACGGGCAGGAACATTCCTCCGCATCACCCCTCTCTCTCTACCTTGTTTGTTATTCTCTTAGAGCTACCGGAACACCTTGTCATGAGTTATGACTTCAGCAGTATATCAGTCTGTTTGGAAAAGGTTTGGAAGTGTGTTCATTCAAATGGACCCATAAAGGTCCTTTGCAGACTGGGCGCGTTTTAAAAGAAAACCGGCAGAAAAACTCTGCTAAAAATCAGAAATACGCAGCAGTGTGTAGGGACCTAAAGGGTCCATTTGGTTTTATTTTATGCTCTCAAGAGTTAAAGATCCATAAAGGCCTATTCATAGTCTGGATTTTCAGTGGTGAGGTGACCACCGCTCCGGTGGTGAGGTGACCACCGGAGCTGAAATAAGGTTGATCGGTGGTGAGTAAAAACAGAGAGACGTCATGTTGTAGTTCGGTGGTCACCTAACCACCAAAAATCCAGACTATGTATGAGCCTTAAGGGTCCATTTGGTTACCAACTTTCCATCATTTAGCTGGGGACCACCTGGAACCACTGGTTGAGGACCACTGGCCTAAGCGGAAGTACAGGAAGTACCTTCCAAGGAAGTTATGTTCATGCTGAACAGATCTGTTTACAGAAACACAGAAAACACAGAAAACTATGAAAACTATGCTGTGATTGGTCGAAGACAAAGACAGCTTCCGGAAGTACACACGACAGAATTCGAGTTCTTGAAAAGATGGTCCAGATGATAAGAGGCAAGCTACAGCCAGACTCGGGCCAAGGTCCAAACCTGCGACGGTGACACCAAAGAATTTGAGATCCTAGCGGGCGTCCTACAGGGAGACATTCTGGCCACCTTCCTGTATAGCAATGGACCATGCACTCGCAATCAATGGCAGAGAGGAAGCAATGGGGTTCACGCTGGTCTCGAGGAAGCCAAGGCAATGGCCACCCCGTCATGGTCACTGACCTCAACTACGCAGATGCCAACGCCCTAATCTCAGATACAGTAGGGAAAGGAAAGGGACTACTACTGGCAGTAGAAATGGAGTGCAGGAAGATCGGCCTCAAGCTCAATGCCAAGAAAACAAAAGGTAATGACAGTCAACGCAGAGGACAAAACCATTGCCAGTCGAGGACCTCGGGACCCTGGACTGTCTCAACTGAACAGGACCTGAAGGTCCAGACAGCACTTGTCTGGAATGCATTGCATGGGATGAGGAGAGTGTGGAAACCAGACATGGGAGAAGAAGACCTTAAGAGGCTGTTAACCCAGCTGTTCATAGCTACTGTGGAGTCAGTACTGCTGTAAAGGGCTGTTCATAGCTACTGTGGAGTCAGTACTGCTGTAAAGGGCTGTTCATAGCTACTGTGGAGTCAGTACTGCTGTAAAGGGCTGTTCATAGCTACTGTGGAGTCAGTACTGCTGTAAAGGGCTGTTCATAGCTACTGTGGAGTCAGTACTGCTGTAAAGGGCTGTTCATATAGCTACTGTGGAGTCAGTACTGCTGTAAAGGGCTGTTCATAGCTACTGTGGAGTCAGTACTGCTGTAAAGGGCTGTTCATAGGAGCTACTGTGGAGTCAGTACTGCTGTAAAGGGCTGAAACATGGACCCTTACAGTACAACAGGAAAGAGCCCTGGATGGAGTCTACACAAGAATGCTACATATGGCACTACAGTAGGTGTCACATCAGAAATATGTACCTCTATGGGGACATACAGTACCACGGGTCACAGACAAGGTCAAAGAGAGAAGGATGAGGCTGGCAGGGCACTGCGTCAGGTACCTAGAACCAGGAGGGGAAAGAGGCGCACCACCACCTACGTAGACGCACTGCGGCGCAACATAGCTAACACTGTAGAGCTCAAGAACCTGATGTTAGATAGGAAAGTGTGGAGGTCAGCGATCCAGGAGTCCCGAGTCTGTAACTCACTACTCAAGGCTCATACATAGTCTGGATTTTCGGTGGTTAGGTGACCACCGAACTGACGTCACGAGCCGCGGTGAAGAGCAAACCACCGCCACCGCTCCAGCCCTTCTCTCTGTTTTTACTCACCACCGCTCAACGTTATTTCAGCTCCGGTGGTCAGCTCACCACCGGAGCGGTGGTCACCTCACCACCGAAAATCCAGACTATGAATAGGCCTTAACTCTGAGGACCCCCTAGGGTTTCCCAGACCCCCTGTTGAAGACCCCTGATCTAAACGATCCCACTCCGAGCCAAATAGAAACTATTAAGGAATAGTGACCTCCTCCTATAGTCTGCATGACACCACAACGGTTAAGTGACGCACATTTCCAACTCACATACTTATGACTCCAAATTGCGTAAAGCAAACTAAAAATAGTCCTGTAGGAAACACTCCTCCGCCCACCCCCGTAATAATGTTCCAGAAAAAGATTCAAGTTAAACAGTCATGTCAGGTATTGCTTTAAAAGGAACGATGTTAAAATAGTTTATCACACTGTCTCTTGGTTTATATGTGGGCATGCTCAGAGAATGCAATAGGAGCCCATACTGTGTGTGTGTGTGTGTGTGTGTGTGTGTGTGTGTGTGTGTGTCTTCTCAGCTGATCTCATTTCCTTCTATACACACACTCCCCCGTTAAACATGATACAACAAACCCACACACACACAACAGAAAAACACACACACACACACACACACACACACACACACACACACACACACACACACACACTCACTCCTCCAAGTATTACATAGATTGTCGCTGTAGAGCAGAAACCTCTTATCTCCCATATATATATATTTTTTTTAATAATTTTTATCCCACGATTTTGTAACCCATTTTTTCACCCGTGTCAATTACCTAATGTGATCCTGGGCTCTACACACCCTCCTGAACCTAATGTGATCCTGGGCTCTACACACCCTCCTGAACCTAATGTGATCCTGGGCTCTACACACCCTCCTGAACCTAATGTGATCCTGGGCTCTACACACCCTCCTGAACCTAATGTGATCCTGGGCTCTACACACCCTCCTGAACCTAATGTGATCCTGGGCTCTACACACCCTCCTGAACCTAATGTGATCCTGGGCTCTACACACCCTCCTGAACCTAATGTGATCCTGGGCTCTACACACCCTCCTGAACCTAATGTGATCCTGGGCTCTACACACCCTCCTGAACCTAATGTGATCCTGGGCTCTACACACCCTCCTGAACCTAATGTGATCCTGGGCTCTACACACCCTCCTGAACCTAATGTGATCCTGGGCTCTACACACCCTCCTGAACCTAATGTGATCCTGGGCTCTACACACCCTCCTGAACCTAATGTGATCCTGGGCTCTACACACCCTCCTGAACCTAATGTGATCCTGGGCTCTACACACCCTCCTGAACCTAATGTGATCCTGGGCTCTACACACCCTCCTGAACCTAATGTGATCCTGGGCTCTACACACCCTCCTGAACCTAATGTGATCCTGGGCTCTACACACCCTCCTGAACCTAATGTGATCCTGGGCTCTACACACCCTCCTGAACCTAATGTGATCCTGGGCTCTACACACCCTCCTGAACCTAATGTGATCCTGGGCTCTACACACCCTCCTGAACCTAATGTGATCCTGGGCTCTACACACCCTCCTGAACCTAATGTGATCCTGGGCTCTACACACCCTCCTGAACCTAATGTGATCCTGGGCTCTACACACCCTCCTGAACCTAATGTGATCCTGGGCTCTACACACCCTCCTGAACCTAATGTGATCCTGGGCTCTACACACCCTCCTGAACCTAATGTGATCCTGGGCTCTACACACCCTCCTGAACCTAATGTGATCCTGGGCTCTACACACCCTCCTGAACCTAATGTGATCCTGGGCTCTACACACCCTCCTGAACCTAATGTGATCCTGGGCTCTACACACCCTCCTGAACCTAATGTGATCCTGGGCTCTACACACCCTCCTGAACCTAATGTGATCCTGGGCTCTACACACCCTCCTGAACCTAATGTGATCCTGGGCTCTACACACCCTCCTGAACCTAATGTGATCCTGGGCTCTACACACCCTCCTGAACCTAATGTGATCCTGGGCTCTACACACCCTCCTGAACCTAATGTGATCCTGGGCTCTACACACCCTCCTGAACCTAATGTGATCCTGGGCTCTACACACCCTCCTGAACCTAATGTGATCCTGGGCTCTACACACCCTCCTGAACCTAATGTGATCCTGGGCTCTACACACCCTCCTGAACCTAATGTGATCCTGGGCTCTACACACCCTCCTGAACCTAATGTGATCCTGGGCTCTACACACCCTCCTGAACCTAATGTGATCCTGGGCTCTACACACCCTCCTGAACCTAATGTGATCCTGGGCTCTACACACCCTCCTGAACCTAATGTGATCCTGGGCTCTACACACCCTCCTGAACCTAATGTGATCCTGGGCTCTACACACCCTCCTGAACCTAATGTGATCCTGGGCTCTACACACCCTCCTGAACCTAATGTGATCCTGGGCTCTACACACCCTCCTGAACCTAATGTGATCCTGGGCTCTACACACCCTCCTGAACCTAATGTGATCCTGGGCTCTACACACCCTCCTGAACCTAATGTGATCCTGGGCTCTACACACCCTCCTGAACCTAATGTGATCCTGGGCTCTACACACCCTCCTGAACCTAATGTGATCCTGGGCTCTACACACCCTCCTGAACCTAATGTGATCCTGGGCTCTACACACCCTCCTGAACCTAATGTGATCCTGGGCTCTACACACCCTCCTGAACCTAATGTGATCCTGGGCTCTACACACCCTCCTGAACCTAATGTGATCCTGGGCTCTACACACCCTCCTGAACCTAATGTGATCCTGGGCTCTACACACCCTCCTGAACCTAATGTGATCCTGGGCTCTACACACCCTCCGCCAACCTAGTCCCCATATATATAATCTCCCATATTTTAACTGTTTGTGTTTTTTTGGTAAATGAACACCCGACTTGAACACGACTTGATTGCAGATCTGTGTGTTTGGAGCTTATAAATCTGCTACGTTTGCCATTTCTTAATTTGAACAGTTTTAGACATACAGTATGAGGTTTCCACCCGACAGAGATGATATACACAAACACACGCTAATAATAGCAGCACACAGGAATGTTTCAGAAAACACTCTCACTCTCTCTCACACACACACACACACACACACACACACACACACACACACACACGCACACACACAACGTATACATCCCCCCCATTCCAACACACTGGAACGCACATGCAAACATCTCTCTTTCTTCTCTCTCTCCGTTTCCTTCAGACTCCCGCTCTTTCATAGAAATATTCCTTAAAGGACCACTTCACCACTTTTCAACCTATCTTCATATAATAGGTCCTCACTAATAATCATGATCAAATGGCACCATTTTTTTCTACTCGGTCAGTGTCTCATACGAGGGCTGTGGGAAGTTCAGAGACCCGTCCACCAGTGACATCATCGTTAGGCAGAGTTTTTTTTAAACACGATTTTTTTTACAAACATTTTTAGATTTGTATTATCGTGAGAACGATGGCTTCCATTTTCACATTGCAACTTTTCAGGAATAGAAAGCCTGCAGTTTCTATTAGCTTGGATTCCCCATCGATGATGTCACTGGTGGACGGGTCTCTGAACTGCCCACAGCCCTCCTATGAGACACAGACTGAATAGAAAGAAATAGTGCCATTTTATCACGATTATTAGTGAGGACCTATTATATGAAGATAGGTTGAAAAGTGGTGAAGTGGTCCTTTAATTTATGTTCCTTCATGTCTCTCTCTCTGACACGGTACACATGCATCTACTGTACACAGTGAAAGTGTAAAATGTGTCCATTTGTAAGTAAGAGAGTGGTACTACGGTCATCAAATGAACCCCATTTGGTGACACACACACACACACACACACACACACACACAGACACAGACACAGACACAGACACACACACACACACACACACACACACACACACAAATAGTGTGTATGTGTGTGTCCAAGATGCTGGAGTTCTGACATGGTTCGTATTTCCTGGTTGAGCAGTCACAGATGCTTGGCAGCAGATGAATAGTGAACAGGAGAGAGAGACGTTGGTTATATACGAGGCTAAGTGCTAACTGGAACCACCACGGTGCGGTGCGGTCGGCGTGCTCTCAGCCCAGCTCAGGTGCTCTCTGCTCTGCAGGGTGAGGTGAGGACACACTGAGAGCCTGCTGCTGGCTGCTGCCAAAGGACAGCCAAATATCTCTCCTAAGAAATCTCTCTTTATTTGATGTGTCCGCTGTCTGTAGTCCCTCTCCCTCTCTCTCTCTCTCGCACTCTCACGCAATCTTTCCATAATTCTTGATAAGCACAAATTCAATCGTACACGCAGCATTGCATACATATTATTGTAGTGTAGTGGTTCTCAGAAGTGAGGTCCAGGCCAGGGACCCTCTGCGTTACTTGAGGGCTCCCCAAATGAACCCTTGACCGCCGGTCTGTAACGCTGAGTGTGTACAAATGGAACCAAATGGACCCTCACAGGAACACCGTTCCATTTGGTTCCATTTATGCACTCTCAGAGTTATGGTGGTACCTTGAAGATTGAACAGAAGTTTGAGAACTAGGTTTTGGTTCCAAATGTGATGGAACTGATTCCAGTTACTCATGGGTGTTGGATCTGGATTCCGAGCTGCGCTACTGAATCTGTCAGCAGGGGCAGTAGTGATGCACCGAATATTCGGCCGCAGAAAATGCATTTTTGGCCTATTCGGTTTCGCCCCGAATAGGCAGAAAATATATCGCCGAATAGTGTATGCAATTAATGCATTCAAAAGAGCTGAATAAATGTTTTATGGACCCATAATAGTGATTATTATTTAAGTTAAGTTTTTCCATAACCATTTATTTTGCCATAAATCAGGTAGCTTTAATGTACGGCCATGACAGCAATGGTAGGAAAAAATATATATAATATTAATAATATTCGGATATTCGGTTTTCGGCCAACTGTTTCCTATATTCAGTATTCGGTTTCGGCCAAAGATTTCCCTTTCGGTGCATCCCTAAAACGTGTGTATACATTAGTGGAATGAAAACAGCGCCCCACCGGAAGAGGAGAGCTGAGAGTGGACCAAACGGGCCAACATCCCTCTATCCACATTCTATTGGGCGGAAAAAGGAAACAAGACAGCAGAGGGTGCTGCATTGTTTGTTTTTTTTTCATTTTGTTTTGCCGATGGGTTCATTGAGTTCACCCAAAAAAAGACCTGAGGTCTGCAGACTTTCAAGCAATGTTGTTGTTGTTGACGTCTTCGCACAACAACAATTATTCCATTACGTATGGGCTGCTGTCAGGCACAAACCTTGTATCTCCATATTTAGACTTTTTATGTTTGTTTGCTCTATTCACGGATTAACCCATTTTGGTGTTAGCATTATGTTATGCTTTAGCTATTGAAAAATAGTAGATCTACTCTATGAGCTTGTAGGTCTGCTATTTTTGAAAAATCGAAGAACCACTGACATAGAAACATAGCTTTTTCAGAAAACTGTCAGGAGACATTTTTTGAATCTGATCTCAGGTCAAAATGGGTTAATGCTCTACTTCACCATACTACAATTAGAGGGTCGCACAAAAGTAGTGAAATTAGCAGCTCTACGAGCTATTTTCACTATTCTAAAATGGTTTGAAAATTATAATACAAAAGGAAGGGTTTTGGCTCGAAGATTTCCACCCGACAGCGACGATATTTAGATGGCAGTTAACCCATTTAGGCCCTGACGTCGAAATTAAAAAAAAAAACATCTAAATCCTCCAGTTTTCTGAAATAAATATTTTCACGATTTTTCAAAAATAGCAGATCTACAAGCTCATAGCGCGCCACTCGGTGGCGCGCTATGAGCTTGTAGATCTGCTGTTTTTCAACAGCTAAAGCATAACATAATGCTGACACCAAAAGGGGTTCCCGCCCCAAAATGGGTTAATTGTGGATGGCATTCTGCTGCTGCCTTGTCATTGGGGACACGACGTCAAAAATAAACATAGGCCTTTAAAAACACTGTTCTGATTTAATATGGCTGAAGGAAAACCTCAAATTAAAGTGTCTTCTATCTAAACTATTATCCACGCAGAGAGAAGGAAGACCAGTGGGTTCTGGCTGGGATGTGACAACGTTTTGCAAAGTGACTCAGAGAGAATGACTCTTGAACTCCTCTCTCTCATTAATCCATCCCCCACCCGTCCCGCCGTCAAATAATCCCATCCGTAGACCCGTGATTATATCAAGATACAAACCATACCCGCCCCGCCCGTCAAATAATGGACCCGTTTGTCCACCCCGTTACCCGTCCGTATTCACCGCTCGCCATCTTTGACTTTATTTCATCCATGTTGGTTCCGCATGTGTGTGTGTGTGTGTGTGTGTGTGTGTGTGTGTGTGTGTGTGTGTGTGTGTGTGTGTGTGTGTGTGTGTCATCATGTATGTGTGCTCACCGACGTGCTATGTTAACACTTATGGTGCCGGGGAATTCTTTCAGAATAAAAGGCGCTAGAGTGCCAAGCAGATGAGGGAGATTTTATTCTGAAAACCCCAGCCTTTTCCATTTCCCCCCAAAACCGGGAGGTGAAATGTTCCATTACTACATGGCCTGCATAAAACAGATCTCTCTTTAGAAGTTAATAATATTCTAACCGAGATGCATGATGAAGTCTGAGATGCATGATGCAGTCGGAAATTAGGACCGTAAACCAGGAAGTGAATGGCTGCGTGCAAAGAAAAACAGGTCCGGGAGGGTCGAGCAAGCCGTTGCCTAGCAACAGCCGCTGTCAAAACATTGATTTTAGCGATCCAATTTATCCAATATATCGATCCACAAATCCCATGCAGTCACCCCACGGGTTTTGTGTCAGGGACCCCCAGAAGAAAAGATTAATGCAACATGTATTCATCAAATGTATGCAAACTTTTCCAATACTTTAAAGATTATATATATATATATATATATATATATATATATATATATATATATATATATATATAAAAAAATAACAGATGTACAAGATTGTAGATCTGCTTATATTGTTTTAATAGCCGTATATAAAGTAATAACGTAATATAAAGGATAAAGTGGCTACAATGATTGAGATGCTGTATTAACCACTTTTTCTTCATTGGGGGTCCCTGGAACCCCAACCACCCATGGACCGCTGATTAAAAAAGAAACGGGTCTGTTCTACCGTTGGTAAAGAGACAACCATAGCATTATTTTTCCTTTATGGTTTTCTCACCCTAAAACATCCAAGCAGCCACACTGGACCTGTGTCATTTACACCCTAAAACATCCAAGCAGCCACACTGGACCTGTGTCATTTACACCCTAAAACATCCAAGCAGCCACACTGGACCCGTGTCATTTACACTTGACTATAACGGGCCTTTTAATGAGCAGCTGAATGGAACCACCAACATGGTGCCTTTTTTGTTTCGTTTTTCAGCCTAAACATGATGCCCAAATTACGGTGTCCGTGCGCACACGCACACGCGCACGCACGCACACGCGCACACACAGACACACATGCACAGTTTGCACACACATACAAAATACTACTTACATGTATGCATGATGTAGCCTATGTATGGCAGGCAAATGTTAAAAATATCACTGTCTCTATGGATTATATTTAAGGTATATAAGGTCTGTAATTGTAGTAAAAAAAAGATGATAGATGAATAGACCTCACACAATGTGTCCTCATCCCACAGTGTTTAAGAATATTAAATACACACACACACACACACACACACACACACACACACACACACACACACACACACACACACACACACACACACACACACACACACACACACACACACACACACACACACACACACACACAGAAGGAGATACTTACATAGAGTGGTGCTTGCTGAGGATTCAGTTTCATGGTTGAAGGCACTGTGTAAAGACAGAGAAAACTCCAGGTTACATTTCAAGAACAACACATATTACAACAACATGCACACACCGCTGTGTGTTGAGGCCAATGATCTATATGGGAGGCATCTAGAACGTTTTTTTTTTTGTGATTAGTATTTTATTGGATTTTCTTTTTCAGACACAAACACAACACCCACAATACCAGTCAACTGTAACAACAATACAGAACAAACAAACGAAGAAAAATAAAATAAAAAATAAAAAAGGGTTTGACACAAATCGACAGTCACATTACAAAAAGAAAAGAAAAAAAGAAAAACACAACTAGGAGGGAAGGAAGGGGAGGGAGGCTGTGTTCTTCTCGATAGAGACATATATGTGAGCAGGCGAAGATCTACTGTAGGGGGGGGGGGGGGGGGGGGGGGGCAGCCAGTAGTCTGTCATTACGTAGTGCTATCATACAGAAGGAATCTGTCCCACTTCTGGTGGAACTGATCTATCCTATTTTTCATAGAGAATGATACTCTTTCATAATCTTCAACGTTTTGATTTTGCATTGCATTGAGGCAGACGAAAGTATAACTTATGTTGTGCAAAAATAGCCACTGTAATGCTAAATGAAATGCAGCATGGCTACTGTACCGGCACTAGCACTATAGCAACTTCAAGGTGGTTCTAGCTAAATAATTTATAGTTAACCCATTTTGGGCGGGAACCCCTTTTGGTGTTAGCATTATGTTATGCTTTAGCTATCGCAAAATAGCAGATCTACAAGCTCGCTACGAGCTTGTAGGTCTGCTATTTTTGAAAAATCGAAGAACCACTGACATAGAAACATAGCTTTTTCAGAAAACTGTCAGGATGTAGAAGACTTTTTTAGAATCTGATCTCAGGTCAAAATGGGTTAACTTTATTGCTGCCGCTAGGTGGCAGCAAAAACACACCTAAGGAATGCCACCCGTCCGCTCTAACTCTACGCTCCTCGTTTCCTTTCCGGGTTATTCAGGGAGGTGGGGGCTATTCAGGGAGGTGGGGGCTATTCAGGGAGGTGGGGGCTATTCAGGGAGGTGGGTGCTTTTGTTATGAGCACAGTGATCAGTCGCGTTAGCTCAGACCCCTTAGCTATCATTACAACCAGTTACTCTTACTATGTGCTCAGCGATGCGATACAAACTCACAAATGGTTTACGATCGCCGGGATGCGCGACGGCTCACCATGGACAGCGCTCGAACCTTTTGAGATACAGCGCTTTGAAAATCCTGTTATAATGGAGGCTCAATGGAGCTGGATTTAAAAATCCCATAGCTGGTGGGTGTGATTTTTTTATATTGCGTCAAATAAGAACTGTGTTCCAAGAAAAATAAACAAAATGATCCCGGCAGTTTCACTCCTGCTGCGAGAAAACTAAATTAGCAAAATTTTACTACATTAGCAAAATTTTACTAAATTAGCTAAATTTTACTAAATTAGCAACATTTTACTAAATTAGCAAAATTTTACTAAATTAGCTAAATTTTACTAAATTAGCTAAATTTTACTAAATTAGCTAAATTTTACTAAATTAGCTAAATTAGTAAAATCGTCAGCAGAAACAGACTGTATCAAATATGAATGATTGACTGTCGTAAACAATACAGATCCTGCTATGCATCCCATGTGTATACAGTACATCCCATTATGTCTCAACCAATGATCCATTGACTACTAATCATTTCCTAATGACTCAACCAGACCATCCGGTCCACTTCCCCCTCTTGAACTAGTCAGTAAATGATTACATGGACGGTCATCATCATAGGTCTGCCATTTTTGAAAAACCTTGAAAGTGTTTGAAAATATTTGTTTAGAAGGTATTTCCAAACATTTTTTTCCCCTTGCTTTAATTTTTTTTTAACAACCATCAACCATAGCAGATCTTAAATCGGTTAAACTTAAATCATTACTTTCAAAAATATTTGGAAAACAAAAGTGGATATAAGACGTTTCTTGAACATTTCAATGGACGGGGACGACATGGAAATTCCAAAACTAGTGTTGCGTGTGTGCGTGCGTGCGTGCGTGCGTGCGTGGCGTGCGTGCGTGCGTGCGTGCGTGCGTGCGTGCGTGCGTGCGTGCGCGGTGACTATGGAAGACGCCTGGACTGACTCCTCGCACACACACATAAATCACCAGTGGGTATAACTGGCCCCACTGTCTCCCCTCTGACGTTCTAATTAGAGATGAGATGTCACACAGGCTGCGATCTGAGGTCACCCAGCCAGCTATAGGCTCTATTCTCAACACGCTGTGATGTGGTTGGTCCATTCACAGGCAGGAAGCAGGAAGTCAAGGGGTGTGGGAGGGAGGGAGGGAGGCAGAGGGTGACTTAACATGTCTGTCTGGTGCACATTTAAAGAGGAACATAACAAACACACACCAATAACAACACACACAGATAGACAAACACACAGGAATTGAATACACAGGACCACAATGGAAACAAGCCCCTATAGAGGGCTTTTTTTGTGTTATCCTTTTGACAATCAATCATTGTAAAACTGTTAATAAAGTATTCAATCAATCAATCAAACACATTCTATTGAATGTGAAGGGGGATACTATAGCCAGGGGGATGCCTGTGTGTCGTAGGCTCAATATGTCAGTTTGTAAATGGTGCATTTATATAGCGCCTTTATCCAAGGCGCTTTACATAGATTGTGCATTACATTCACCCATTCACACACACATTCATACACCGATGGCGGCAGAAACCATGCAAGGCACTAGCCAGCACATCGGGAGCAATTTGGGATTCAGTGTCTTGCTCAAGGACACTTCGACGCTAACTCTGGGGGAGCCCGGGTTCGGCAGGCAACAGGCAACATTGCGGTTACCATCCAGCCACTCTACCCCTGAGCCACCGCCGCCCCATTCACAGTCAATAGATCCCATGATCTTTTGTGGCAAGATGTAATTTCCTGGGTTATAATAATAGTAAAGAAATCGCCGTAAAATGTTGTAACAAAAGACATGTTTAGCCACTTGTTCAAATGCCCCGCACCCCTGTTAACACCTTAGTAGCCCGGAACTATTTAATCCATTTCATCCATGTGCCCATCATTTATAGGGCCCGGACCACTTTTACCGGCACACCGGAAGTTGGTGTGCAGGTCTGTGTAGCAGCTAACAATAGCCACACCACTCTAGAGTCGATCGACAACAACGGGAGGTAATAATAAATCTATCGCGACTAGCGACTGGACCGCAGAGGGCCGTCAAACACAGGATCTTTTTTCAGAATTAGACGGGATGATTTAGATCGCGAGTTATGATCGTTTTAAGATTTTCGTTTTCGTCAGCTAAACAGGCAGGGAACATTTTCGATGACGTGTCACTTTTTGACACGTCATCGGATCGGGCAACAAACGCTCCAAGGCTCTAGAGCGATGCGAACGGTTTTGTTTTCATTAATCTCCGTCCTATTTATCAATCTCCGGCTTGGGCACCATGACCTTGAACTTGACGGAGAACTCCGCCCGGGCCTCCATTGTGTTAAAAATAGCTAAAATCGTTCAAACGAAAGAAAGAGAAGAAATAACACTCATCCTTTACTTTCTCTAATAACAACCTTTAAAACATGAACCTAAAACATGAACCTTGGTTGAAACAAGTTGTTGTCTTTTAAACCTAACCTCTAAATGCCTAATCCTATTTTTTAAACCGCAACGTCCATTTCTCACATTCTACTATACTTGTGGGGACATTTGGAGCCTCACAAGTATAGTAATCCACACACACATACACACAGACCAAAACAGAGAAATACAGACAAGTCTTTGTTGTACTGGTACTGTCAGTCAATGGTGGTTGTCAGTGAGACATGCACACACACACACACACACACACACACACACACACACACACACACACACACACACACACACACACACACACACACACACACACACACACACACACACACACACACACACACACACACACACACACACACACACACACAGGGCTATGGTATTATATCAGCTGTGTGTGAATGGGACTGAGCTTGCTATGGTATATGAATAAATATGATGACGACCGTCTGGTATGTACAGACAAACCCATTGTGGTGCGATAGCAGCGGACATGCCGAAAGCAACAAGTGTGTGTGTGTGTGTGTAGGCTGGGTTAGCAAAGGAACAAATGCTGGCGCTGTATGTTTGTGTGTGAGTGTGTGCATGTGTGTGTGTCTCTGTGCGTGTGCGTGCGTGCGTGCTACAATAAACCATGCTACATCAACGTTTACGGCCACTCAAATGTTATGGAGTGTCTCCCTGCTTGATGGAACACTAACAGCCCAATAGGTTTCCATTAGAGAACCAGTGTTTCTCAAACCTTTTCCTCTGTCGAGGACCCCCCAAATAATATGTTTATTTGGCAGCGGACCTCCATCTCAAACTGATTTCGTGCCAGGGACCTCCATTAGAAGCAAAGATTTGAGTTCAAACGTTTTCGCTTTAAAAGCATAATATACTGTTACCACTGCTTGGGAATTGCTGTCAAGCATTGCCCATCTGCAAATGGGTGTTGCTCTGTTCCAACCACTACACACGCACGCACGCACGATATGGGGTTGCATTTTAATCA